>NC_137774.1:3764840-4302340 GCF_963455305.1 Plecotus auritus
CCAACACTCCATCCTGGTCCAAGCTCCCTGAGGTGGCTGAGACAGGCTTCTGAGATTGTGGTGAAATATGTATGCGTTTGCAGGTGGTTGTCCACCTTTCCCCACAGGATGAAAAGCCCTATGAGAGCAGAACCTTGACCTTTGAAGTTAACAGTCACCCCTGGTGCCTAGCTCACAATGCACACTCAGTGTGTGCTTGTTGAACGAACGAATGAATGAATGAATGAATGAGAGAGAATGTGCTGATTCAGCAATTACATAGTCTATTAAAATACTCATGTGTAGGCCCCGCTACCAGAGGTTCTACTTGATCTGAGATTAGGTCAGGTATCAGTATTTGTTAATAGTCAATATTTTAAAAATATATATATCATGGTAGCATATCCATATTTACGATTTTAACCATTTCAAGTGTGCCATTTGGGGGCATTAAGTACATTCCGTTTGTTTTGCTACCATCGCCACCATCCATCTCCATGCCCAGGTTATGGGGCTCGATCCCCAGTGTAGGGCCTGCAGGAGACAGCCAATCAATATTCTCTCTCATCGTTGATGTTTCTCTCTCTCTCTCTCTCTCTCCCTTCCTCTAAAAACAAAAACATGCGACCAGACTGAGTAGACTCTCTTAAAGTTACAATCACAAAGCTGAGTGGGACCCTAGCACTATCTGCTATGTTTCTTTTTTTTTCTTTTTGCTTTTTTAAAAAATATATTTTATTGATTTTTTACAGAGAGGAAGGGAGAGGGTTAGAGAGTTAGAAACATCGATGAGAGAGAAACATCGATCAGCTGCCTCTTGCACACCCCCTACCGGAGATGTGCCTGCAACCAAGGTACATGCCCTTGACCGGAATCGAACCCGGGGACCCTTCAGTCCGCAGGCCGACACTCTATCCACTGAGCCAAACCGGCCAGGGCTGCAATGTTTCTTAAAGTGGTATGACCCCCAAAGTCCAAAAGTTCACGTTCACACCTTCTAATCAAAACAACCCCCCCTCGGGTGCTGAGCCCACCCCTTTTACTGAGAGAGCAGAGGCCAGGAATATAGAAAGACTGCATCTTCCCACCGCCTCCGCCTCCCGGCGGCCCTCATCTATTTCCACATATGTGGCTGCTGGCCCATGAAAATGGAAGTGTGAACGGCAAGAACTTTGCTCCCCAGTTCCCACCTCGCTCCTGTACCCTAAAGTTTCCTCTCTGCGAGATAGTTCCTTTCAGCCGTCACAGCCTGCCCTGATAGGTCCCATATTTAAACTCCCTTCCCTGGCCCCCCAAAGCTCACTCTTCCCTCTGCTCTGCGTCACAGCAAAACTCAGTACAAAGAGCTGCCTGTGCCTGCTGCCTGCCCTTCCTCACTTCCCACTCTCTCTTTTCCTCGATTCTTTCTTCCATCTCCTCTGATCTCGCTCGCCCTGCCATGCTAATTGGGACTGTTTTCGTCCAGGGTCAGTGGTTGATTCTGTCCTCATTTTGTCCATCCTCTTTTCTTGAAAAATATTTTTATTGATTTTTTAAAATATATATTTTATTGATTTTCTACAGAGAAGAAGGGAGAGGGATAGAGAGCCAGAAACATCGATGAGAGAGAAACACCGATCAGCCGCCTCCTGCACACCTCCCACTGGGGACGTGCCCGCAACCAAGGCACATGCCCCTGACCAGAACTGAACCCGGGACCCTTCAGTCCGAAGGCTGACACTCTATCCACTAAGCCAAACCAGCCAGGGCGATTTTTTTTTTTTTAAGAGAGGGAAAAGGAGAGAGATATAGAAACATCAATGATGGGAGAGAATCACCGATTCAGCCGCCTCCTGTGCATCCCACACTGGGGACAAGCCCACCACCCGGGCATGTGCCCTGACCGGGAATCGAACCTCGACCTCCCGGTTCATAGGTCAACCACTGAGCCACGCTGGTTGGACTTGTTCATCCTCCTTAGTGACATTGGACATAGCTGACTGTCCCTCCTTATGGAAACAATTGCCCCATCCATAAAATGGGCTTAGTCATAATCTCTGCCATGTATGGTTATTGTGGGGACCAAATGGGATAACATGCTCTCAGACTTCTCCTGGCCCCACATTAGTGCTCAGTACCTGCCAGCTGGCCTGCAACTTAGTGTTTTCATCTTTCACGGGAGAATAGATTCAGAGAATTCATGTCTAAGTAAAAGTTAATTTGCAAAAAATTTTTCAAAAGCAAAAGGACATCAAAGACTCCAAGTGAATTTTTTAAAAGGGAAATGTTAAGGGAGAGTCTCATAGGTAGAAATGCTTTCCTTTTTAAGTATCATAAAACCAATATTGGAGAAACGTCCTATTATTAAAATGGCTAATGCTTCTTTCTCGTGGGCGTAGGAGCAGTGGGGAAATTTCCACCCTTTGGATATATCACTTGCATTTTAGCTCAGTGCCAAAGTGGAATTGACTGCGTCTCCTTAATGCACAGAATGTGCTCGAACGAAAGAGAGATTTGGAAACTGAAGCTGAAGGAATAGAGCAGGGCCAGCCTCCTCTGAACTTGACCTTGGCATTGCTACAGAGCCCTGTCGGGGCCAGAGTCCATTTGCTTATCTGGGCTTTTCTTTTTACTTCTTATTTACATTGTGGTGCTGAGAGGCGCCACCCACCCAGACCCTGACCACACCAACGGGCAGGAAGCTTAAGATCCCGGGGGCGGGGGGGGGGGGGGGGGGGGCCACGGGGGCGGGGGGGGGGGGGAAACACTGAGGACCAAGTCCCCAACTTCTCTCCTGCCCATAGCAAATCTGATCCCTGTAACCGAGGACACATTGGGAAAACCCCAGAATCCCCACCACTCAATTATCCAATAAGCGTTGTCGCTCAAAGTCTGTTCCAAAGCTGACCAGCCTAAGAATTACCTGCCGCTGCTTACTTTAAATGCATATTTCAAGGCCCTTCCCAGAACATCTCTGGGATAGGAGAGCTTGCATTTTAAGTAGGTTGCCAGGTGACGCTCTTGTATATTAAAATGTAAGAACGGCTATATTAGAGAAGAATTGCTGGCCCTTTTCTCCATTTTGAAAACTTCTGTTTGGTCTAAAGGGGACTCTACTTGATTCTCCCTATTAGAATGCTAGCTATTCTTCAAGACAACTCAGATACCGCCTCCTCCATGAAGCCTTCTTGGACTCTCTCTCCTGGAGTCCATTAACACGAGTGCCAGCGCTCCTAAAGCACCTGTCATGTTGTATCACATTATCTGGAGTCAGGCTTTACAACCACTGTCAGTTTATAGAGTTCTTAGGGACACGGACTTGTTAAAAACTCAGTTTTCTGCTTCTCCACCATTGTCCCTAGTTCTAAACCCTGCACGTAGTGTTCCATAAGAAATTAGTTGAATAATGTTTGATAAAACTGATTTCGGGAATGACCAAAGAGAAAAGAGAAGTGAGGGACGAGAGTGTGGAAAGGAGGTAGAAAAGAAAGAAATGACGAAATTATAACTGAAAAATGGAGACTGATCAATATTTTAGAAGATAGGACGTCCTGGCAGTAACGTCTCCCAGTGATAACCGAGGAAGGCGAGGGACTCCACTTCTCTCCATCAGACATACTTCATTTTTCTTTCCTTCTTGCCCTTCCCCCATTTCTCTCCAGCTTTTTTCATTTGTTCTGTCTCCCTCACTTTTTCATTTACTTTTCTCTACTGCTCCTTCTATTCTCCTACCAGGCCTTCAGCCAGCCTGTCATTTGGTTGTTAACACTTATCGGGGTATATTCTTGCCAGGCCCTAGGCTAGGTGTGGGGACCCAAGGAAGAACAGGACATGGTCCCTGTCCTTGAAGAACTCATCGTCTAAGGGGAGAAGGACAAGCAGACGGGCTTATGGAAACGGCAATGGTGGAGCTGCTGAGGGTGCTATGAGAACAACACTGTAGGGAGCAGAACATCAGGGAGGCTTCCTGGGGGATGTGGCATTGGCACTGAGAACTGGAGGACAGACATCGGAACTGAACTGGAGGACAGACATTGGAACTGAGAACTGGAGGACAGACAGTGGCACTGAGAACTGGAGGACAGACATCGGAACTGAGAACTGGAGGACAGACATCGGAACTGAGAACTGGAGGACAGACACTGAACTGAGAACTGGAGGACAGACACTGAACTGAGAACTGGAGGACAGACATTGAACTGAGAACTGGAGGACAGACACTGAACTGAGAACTGGAGGACAGACAGTGGAACTGAGAACTGGAGGACAGACAGTGGAACTGAGAACTGGAGGACAGACAGTGGAACTGAGAACTGGAGGACAGACAGTGGAACTGAGAACTGGAGGACAGACACTGAACTGAGAACTGGAGGACAGACAGTGGAACTGAGAACTGGAGGACAGACAGTGGAACTGAGAACTGGAGGACAGACAGTGGAACTGAGAACTGGAGGACAGACAGTGGAACTGAGAACTGGAGGACAGACAGTGGAACTGAGAACTGGAGGACAGACAGTGGAACTGAGAACTGGAGGGGAGGACAGACAGTGGAACTGAGAATTGGAGGACAGACAGTGGAACTGAGAACTGGAGGACAGACAGTGGAACTGAGAACTGGAGGGGAGGACAGACAGTGGAACTGAGAACTGGAGGACAGACAGTGGAACTGAGAACTGGAGGACAGACAGTGGAACTGAGAACTGGAGGACAGACAGTGGAACTGAGAACTGGAGGACAGACACTGAACTGAGAACTGGAGGACAGACAGTGGAACTGAGAACTGGAGGACAGACAGTGGAACTGAGAACTGGAGGACAGACAGTGGAACTGAGAACTGGAGGACAGACAGTGGAACTGAGAACTGGAGGACAGACACTGGAACTGAGAACTGGAGGACAGACACTGAACTGAGAACTGGAGGACAGACATTGAACTGAGAACTGGAGGACAGACACTGAACTGAGAACTGGAGGACAGACAGTGGAACTGAGAACTGGAGGACAGACAGTGGAACTGAGAACTGGAGGACAGACAGTGGAACTGAGAACTGGAGGACAGACACTGGAACTGAGAACTGGAGGACAGACACTGAACTGAGAACTGGAGGACAGACACTGAACTGAGAACTGGAGGACAGACACTGAACTGAGAACTGGAGGACAGACATCGGAACTGAGAACTGGAGGACAGACATCGGAACTGAGAACTGGAGGACAGACATCGGAACTGAGAACTGGAGGACAGACATCGGAACTGAGAACTGGAGGACAGACATCGGAACTGAGAACTGGAGGACAGACATCGGAACTGAGAACTGGAGGACAGACACTGAACTGAGAACTGGAGGACAGACATGGAACTGAGAACTGGAGGACAGACACTGAACTGAGAACTGGAGGACAGACAGTGGAACTGAGAACTGGAGGACAGACATCGGAACTGAGAACTGGAGGACAGACAGTGGAACTGAGAACTGGTGGACAGACAGTGGAACTGAGAACTGGAGAACAGACAGGAGCTAGGTGATGTTGGGGAAGTCAGGGAGAGGAGGCATTCCGGCCCTGGAGAAGTTTGTACAAAAACTTGGGGGTAAGAGAATTGTGGAGTTATCCAGGAAACCGCAAGTCATTCCGAAGAGTGGGGACAAGAGTTCAAAGGGACATGGGTGAACGTTGAGGCTGAGTTGTCAGCAGGGACCAGCTATCGAGGGCCATACTGGGCATGCTAAGGACTTTGAACCTTACTTGTGACTTTCTGTTTCAATCTGTATTTTATTATATATATATTTATTTATTTATTTCAGAGAGGGAAAGGGAAAGAGAACATCAATGATGAGAATCATTGTTCGGCTGCCTCCTGCACGCCCCCTACTGGGAATCGAGTCAGCATGTGCCCTTGGCCGGAATCAAACTGGGACCCTTCAGTCCGCAGGCCAACGCTCATCCGCTGTATTTTAGAAAGCCCGCTCTGGCTGCAATGTGGACAATGACTTGGGGGAGCGGGGGTGATGATCAGTAGGCAGCCCCCAAGGAAGGATGGTGTGTGGGCCTGATCTGGTGATGAAGATGGAGTCAAGAGGTAGAGGAAGGGAAGGCTCAGCATCAGAGGCCACCCTCCAAGCCTGAGAGGTGTATGCAGTCTTGGCTCACAACTTGAGCCAAAGAAATTCTAAGAGGAAAACTTCCAAGATGCGTTGAGCAGGTGGGAGTAGAATTTCAAATGACCAAGTTTAGGTTGTCACTGGCTATCTGGTTCTTCTCCCAAAAGGGAAACTCAGAAATGTGGGCTCAGAGGATGCGCCAGAGATGGTCTTGAGGCAACTCCCAGGGGAGGGGGTCAACAGTTAGTTTCTTGTGGGCTTTCAAGGTTCAGTACATGCCAGGACACTGCCTAGTTCTTACCAGCAGGTGGCAGCACCACAGCTCACCAAAAGCAAAGCGGAAAAACCCTTTTCCAACCATTAAAAATAAACGTCAGCCCCAACCGAAGGGAGGGACTTGGTGGTGATTAATTTGCGCATTCCGGAGTAACTGATGTAGCACTTTGTCACTAGCAAGTTTTGCTACAGTTACAACAGGTTTTCACACCAGGGTACCTTTTACTTCGCGACTTTGCCTGTTGCTCCAATTTCTGTTTGCTATTTAACCTCAGTCACACACACACACATTCAAAATCCTACTGTCCCTAGCGTGGCTTTTTTCTCCGCACGAAATGAGCCTGGGCTGCGTTCTCTCAAATTGCTGAATCTGTGTCCGTAGAGAAGAATTTTTTAACCAGAAAGACAATGTAACAAATGTTGAAGGGTGGTCTTGGTTGTGTGGTTGTTTTTTGTTGTTTGGTCACCCACACTTGTTTTATTTCAACACAATTTGCATTTTTCCTTCTAAATGTTCCCCTTCCAAATCTGGCCCATATGCACGTATTTTTACATAGACATACTCAGAGTCTGTTTTATCAGGGTTGCATTTTAAAAGGAAGTGCGTCCTTTTTTCTTTTTCTTTTTTTTCTGTTCTCTTAGGCATCTAGTCTCTTCTGAGATCTCACCCACTTCCTTAGCTTCAAAGGTCACGTTGCACAGAGAGGCAGCCATGTCTTTATCTCTTGTCAACCTCTATTATTTATTTATTTGTTCTCCCATCCCTCCCTCCATCCATGTAGTCACTCCATGCACTGTGCTTGGGCTGGGAATACAATTGTGAAAAGGCGTAGTCCTGTTTCTCTGCAGCTTGCAGAGCACGGGGTGGGAGGCAGTGGGGCATTAACAATGCTGCAATGAGATTGGAGGTACAGTGGGAATTGGGGGAAAGAAACCCTAAAACTGACTTGGGGGCCGAAAGAAAGGGACAAAGGCCAGCTGAGCAGAGGAAACTGCATATGCAAAGATATGGACACTCAAGAGATGTGGCCCCTTCAGGAAACCACAGTGGTTTAGTTTTGGGGGACAGGGAGCTGGCTGGAGACTGCAGGGTAGGGCTGGCAGGCAGAGGCCAGATCCGTAAGGGTCTTGCAAAGGACTTGAGACATTATCTCCATAAGTATCTCTCCTGGAACACTCTTTCCTTCTCAGCCTAACCAGGATCTCAGCTTACACCTCCCTCCTCTCTCTTCCCCGATCCTGGACTAGGCAGATGCCCTACTGTGCGCTCTCAAAGCTGGCAGGACTAGGAGTGTCATATTCTTAGCCGTGTGTCTTCCCCTTTAGGCGGCAAGCTCTGTGGCAGGTTATCCTGCTGCCTGCGGAGTAGATGCTCCGTTAACGTTTGGAGGGAAGGAATGGAAGCACGGAGCTATTCCGCAGCATACTGGCTATTTCTACCTGCATGTCTCCTGGAAGGATGAACTCCACGTTTCCACAATGGGGTCATCACCTCCTCACCTGCCCCTTCCCTGGAAACCACCCATTACCTGCCGCCTAATCAGCTACTCCCAACCAACCCATTTCTTGTTGTTCTCAAAACAAAGAATTGCAACTCTTCCCTCACTTCCCCCTCCTCTCTGCTCAGCAACTAAGTCTTTCCCTTTCATTTTTTTTTTTTTCTGGCCACCATTCTAGAACAAAGTATCATAGTGTGTGTGGCGGGGGAGGGGGATATATATGGGTTTTAGAACGAGAAAGGTATCGGTTTAAATCTTGGGTCTACTATATTTGGGTTCCCCTGGGTAAGATACTAACCGCTCTAAGCCTCAGTTTCCGAGTCTGTAAAATGGGGAAGTGGGTCTAATCTGTAGAAAGACTGTTACTTTGGTACACGTCAAGTGGTAAGTAAAAGTCCTCTTGTTCTTTTAACCTCCTTTCAGACATCTGCTCAGAAACCCTCAGAGGTCGCACATCACTTGCCAGTGAAACCTAAGCCATGGATGCTGGCCTTGTCTCTCATTACTCTACCCTCTAAATCAGGCGTCCTCAAACTACGGCCCACGGAGGACATTTATCTGGCCTGCCGGGTGCCGATGCCTGTCCTGCTTAGCAGCCGACTGGACCCGGGCCTGCAGTGCACATAGGAATTTGTTCATAGTTTTTTTTTTTAAACTATAGTCCGGCCCTCCAACGGTCTGAGGGACAGTGACCTGGCCCCCTGTTTAAGAAATTTGAGGACCCCTGCCTAAATCCTAAACCCTGGCCCACCTGAAACATTGCCTGATTCCATCGCTCTTCTTTCCAGCTTCCACATTGCAGTCCAAACACCAATCCGCCCTGGTTATTTGAGCACCACGTAATTGGCTCCCTCCTCCCCGGTCCTATATGTAGTTCGAGGTCCCTGTCTAGGCAACTGTCCTCTAGATTATGAACTGCTGAAAACAGGCTTTGTGGGGTCCATCTATTCCCCTGCATAGCTCCTTGCATGCAGTCGACGATCAATAAATAGTCAGTGAAAGAAAATTCCTTTTCCTTATTTCGATGGGCTTGTTTTCTCCAGAATCAGACGTTTGCTTATTCTCACTTCAGCGTTATTTTGTTGGCTTCCGGAGAGCCCATTAGACACGTTCTGTTCTCTCCTTTAATTGGAAAGAGCTTTTGGAACAGAAAAACGAGTTCCTTCTCCAAGCACCATCTCCTGTCACTCCACCCCACGCCCCTCACCCCGCCTAGTACAGGAATCAACTACTTAGCATTACCCGGAACACGACTCTCTCACCTCCACCCCTCCGTGCCTTTGTACGTTTTGTACGTGCTGCTGTTCCCTTCGCCTGGAACGCCTCACCCCCGCTTCTCTGTCTAGCGAACTCCTACTCGTCCTCCAGGACTCGGCTCAGATATCACCACAGCACCTTCTCTGGGAAGGCTTTTCTGAGATGGGCAGGGTAGCGACCCCCCACCCCCATCCCTTTAGCTTGCTCAGCAATTCCCCAGATAATTATAGCAATACTTGTGGCATTATTTGTTTACTTTTCTTCCACTCCCGTAGACCGTGAATTCCTTGAGGGCCAGGATTTCTGTTAGTCCTCTTACCTTCTATATATCTAGCACCGTGCTCAGCGGAGGCGGGGGAATTCAATCAATGAACAAATGAATCTGTTAATTCATCTAACACTGCAGAGTTTGGACCAGATTCCCAAATATTTCAAGACCAGGTCCTCTATTTGGGGTACTTCATGCTGGAAGGAGATTCTCTCCCGACCCCCCAATTGCCTTGGTTTGGTGGAAGGGGAAGGGAAGTGACTCGGCGGTGCAGAAGACTTCCTCCTTCAGGGTTGCGCTGTAATTTACCGGCTCTGGCACCGAGTGGGTTAAGGCGACTCGGGGGCGGAGCCGTGCGGGTGCCACCTGCTGCGGGGCGGCCTTGCGCAGGCGCCCTGGCATCTAGAAGGTTTAACAGCGGTAGCCAGCCGCGGAGGAGCGCATGCGCTCTGGGCCTTTTCCGTCAGGGGAAATCTCGCGGGGGCGGGGCGGGACGGGGCGGGGGAGTTCTCGCGGGACTCCGAGAGGAGCGGAAGCGAGGCGGCTGTGCTGCTTCAGCGACCGGGCGGCGGCGGCGACGGCGGCGGCAGCGGCTGCGACGACTAAGATTGTGGCGGTGACAGCGGCCGGAATAGGCGCTGCCCTCAGGGAGCAGCAGCGCGGTCGGCGGCCACTCACACCGCTGTGGAGGGGCCCGTGCGGAGCGGAGCAGCTGCGCCACGGTGAGTGGGGCCGGCCGCGGCGGCGCTGGCTCGGTGCGTCTTCCAACCCCGCTCCAAAGAGGGAGTCGGCCCGTAGGGACCCGGCTCAGCCTCCTGAGGCCGCCGGGCCTGGGGGTCGGGACGGCGAGGTGTGGGGCAGGAGAGGGGTCCCCGGGACTCTGGACTCCACGTTTCCTCTTTTGGGGCGCTTCCTTCCTGGGGACTGTCCTCCCCGGGCCCTCGGCTCAGGACGGAGCCCCCGGACCCCGGAGCAAAAGGCTGGGGGCTCCTAGTTCTATTTCATGTCTTCTTTCATGGGGGTTTGCGCAGAAGGACCTCGGAAGAAGCCCGAGAGCACGGGCTACTCATTCCGTGAGTCAGTCTGACTTGGCCCGGAGGCGGGGGATTCTCTGCGGGCTGCACATGGGGTGAGTGATGCCCCTTGGACCTGCACGGCCACCAGGTCTCCATCTTCCTGGTGTCTTTGGGCTGAATTTCGGGAGGGAACCCACCAACCCTATTAATACCGTGCGTTGGAACGTTTGCTGCCGGAGACAGTCGAGGTGCCTTTACTTCTGTCCCTCCCCCTCCCCACGCGGCCCCCCTTTTTCGAACTACTTTCTGAAAAATGTTTGTCGAGAAAAAGAAACAGCAGCGGTTGAGCGGTTGGAATGCTCTGAGGAAAGATTTCGGCGAGAGAGGAGAGCGCGGCACTGGTGGTTTTCATTTGTGACGCTCGCCATGTATGATTGGAAGCCGCATGAGTTACAGCTTGTTTAGGGGGGCTGTTCTAGGCTGGCTTCGGATGCGGTGGAAGTCCAATGTGCAGAGGAGCTGAATGAAGTGCACTCGAGGTCTCTTGGTCCCGGGGGCTCTCAGAAAAGAATGGAGAAGACACGAGAGAAATTAGCATTGGTCTCCCTGGCTTTCTTGTCCCCTTTTCACTTTGTACTCCTCCACTTGTCGCCTTTCCTTGCTATCTGCTTCTCTCCCTTCCACTGACTAAATGCTTACTTGTGTGTCATGCAAGTCATTTGCCGCCCCCCCTCCCCGCCCCCCCACCTTTTTTTTTTTTCTAATCTACTTCCCTTTCTTTCTTGTCGTCTCCTCGCTGGCATAATTTTTCGATGTTTTCTGCTCCTTGCGCAGTTCGTCTTCTCCCTCATTTCATGATTCCGTTTTCTCTCCGGAGAAGATACCTCGTTCCCTGCTTTATCCTTTCCTTTCCAGCGTCCCCTGTGCTCCTTCAGTCAGCCTGAAGGGTTGCTAGAGAGCCGTGCGAGCCTTCGGTTCTCCCCCTGGGAGCTGAGAGGCTCAAAGGATTGAATTCATCCCTAGGTAATCAATACGGCCACCAGGTCACCAGCGCAGCTTGCTTGTTTCGTTTGTGTTTTAGTTGTTTTTATCATTTTAGGATCATGGTTTTGTGCGAGCTGATGCTTTTCTTCCTGTGTCACTTTTGTATTAGTAAGGAAGATTGGGTCGATCAGGGGCTGTATGACTTCTCACTGGCTTTTATCGGGGTGGAGCGGGGTTAAGGTAAAAAACAACAACAAAAAAGGAAAACCAACCATAGACCTATATTTCAATAGAATTAAGATAACATGAAACATTTAAGGGAATAGAGTTTATTTAGACCTTTGATCAATTAGAGCTTGCCCATTGCAATAGTACTAATTTTTTTTGACCAGGCTAAAAGAATTTTATTTTTAAATTATAGTTGACATACAGTATTAAATTCGTTTCACGTGTACTTTACCAGGCTTTTAAAAATCAGCCATGTTTTCCTACATCTGCCAGAATCAGCCCTCTTTTTTATTGTTGTTGGATTTTTTTGAGAGAAAGAAAAAACTTTGTCTTGCTGCTCCTTCCCTTGTTCAAAATTTTCTGAATTCCAAAATAAAAAAAGAAGTTAGTGCTTTTAATCAGCTTTCTTTGATACTAAAAGCAAGCATTTAAACGCTTGAGGCTGGCCCTAACCGGTTTGGCTCAGTGGATGGAGCGTCGGCCTGTGGACTCAAGGGTCCCGGGTTCGATTCCGGTCAGGGGCATGTACCTTGGTTGCGGGCACATCCTCAGTGGGAGGTGTGCAGGAGGCGGCTGATTGATGTTTCTCTCTCTCTATCCCTCTCCCTTCCTCTCTGTGAAATACCAATAAAATATATTAAAAAAATAAATAAATAAAATAAATGCTTGAGGCTGTTCACTTCCTCAGCAAGTATATTCAGATGTGAAGGATTATTGGGTTTTAAATACTACTGGTTGATGGTACTTAGAGATTTTACTCAGTAATTTCTGTTACTGTGTTGCATGTTGTACAGCAACAGTTCTAATTATTACCTAGAGCAGAAGAATAATAGATTTTGGAGAAATGCAATAATACAGACTAGAGACCCACCATGCGCTCCTGGGAGGAAGTAATGGTTACTTACTTAATTCAGAACTTTCTGGCACTACTGAATGACCATGGAGAGTCTTGGTTTTGTCAAAGTTGGCTTTTTCCCAGTTGTGCCAAGTGAATATGCATGATTTTTGTTATCTGAAGATGTTGTAGCGCATTATCTGGAACACAGAGTTTAAAATCTGGTTAAGGCACCCTTATAGTGGTACAGCAGTGATTCCTAAAATGTAGCAGGCACAAGAATTACCAGTGAGTCTTGTATAAAATTAGGTTCTGGGCCTAAGGCCACTGTGAATCAGTCTGAATGGGGTGATTTTGATGCAGCTGGTTCAAGGACCAAAACTTTTGTTACAGAGTACAGCCATAGAATAATGAGACAAGTGTGGCTTTAAAGTACTCAACTTAAGTGTATACTTTTCTGTGTATGTAGAGTAAATATTTAAAAGCCTTATAGAATACGTGACTATAGATGTGATCAGTTTTTATACGTGTAAATGTTTGAACTTCGTTAGGACTGTGATGTGGAGCAATGTAATTTTAAAGTTTATACTTAATAGGACTGTTAATTTGCCTATTAGTCTGCATGTAGATAGAAGTTCTAGATTGACTGTGGAAACATGTGGACTAATATTTCCAAAGGGACTGGTGATGCTAGTTAACACCTCAGTGCTTTATGCCAGAGGCTCTGCGAAGGCCTTTACAGGTGCTGTCTCTTTCAGTAATCAAAATGGCCTTATGAGGTAGATGCTCTTTCCATTTTCCAGCTGAGGACACTTGCCTTCTTAAAATTCATTGCTTGGGCTGGGCTGGGGAGGTGTGTGCTGGGAACAGTTGAGACATAATGTCATTGGGCTTCCGTGTTGAGTGCACTCCCAGCCCATTTGCTTGGGAAGTGAACAGCAACATCTACTCTATTGAAATGATTATACATTGTGTTCACGCTCAGATTTCTTCCTTTTAATAATCAGTGTTGCATATGTGATGAAATATTTTTCTGTCTTTAATGAAATACACCCTTTTGAATCCCTTTGGCCTGTGTACTCCTTCCAGTGGCTAGCCTGTGAAGCTGACATCTTCAAGCTTTCTCTCCGAGATGCTCTTTGGCACAGAAGTATTGGTTATGCTTGGGTTTCATTTCTATCAAGTTATATCTGACAAAGCCATGGTTACTTGAAACATGATTTTCACTTGTTAGTTTGTTTAGGCTTTCTCTAGGAAGCCTGTGGTAGATGCTGTTGAGTAACAGCAGTAGAACAAGTGTGGAAAATGGTCTTGGTTTTTATGCTATGGCTGTTCAGTTACACTGCAGTTGTCTGAAATCCTGAATAACAGACATTTATGCCCTGTTACAACTTAGTACCTGGACAGTGACAGTGCTCTGGGTTTCTGTCTGACTTCCATTTTGCAAAAATGAAACTGCTTTTTTAGATCTGCCCAAGTATTACTCAGGTTCCCATCATTGGTACATAGTCCTAGCAATCAGACCCGGAGACCCTTTCAGATAAGCTGTCAGGTCTGTGGAAAACATTGATAGGCCTGTAACAGAGATTTGGAGCATTTATAAACAATGAAATGTAGGTACACACATTGGAAAGTAAGCAAAAGAGGAAAAGCAGTTACTAATGCTGGGGGAAACTAAAGGACTGTCCTAGAAAGGAAGTTATGATACATTAGTATTTTTTTTCATGATACATTATTTAAATCACCAGTGAACAATGTTTCATGTTGTAATACTGCTTAAACCAGAATATGTGATACTGCTGGGATGGGACAAGCAGGGGTGGAATAGTTAGGGCCCCATCTTTCAGGTGATAGATGATGGCAGGAATAAACTAAGAAACAGCAACAGAAGCATATTACTTAGAAATATTGTAAGTGAATACAAAGAGAAAGCTAAAAACAAAACTGGGGTGATTACTTGTGGGTGTTGGGGTAGGGAACTGCTCTTTTTCATAAATTCCAATACTCGGACTTTTAAAGTTATATACATGGATTAGTTTGATAAGAACTACACTACAGAGGGTATAAGTAAGGGGTTTTTGAAGACATGCAAAAAATAAATACTCTGAGACTGATCTTTGTATTTTTTTGTATTTGATAGACTGCTTTCTTTTGCTCTCTTGGGGCCAGTGCCACATAGGATATCCTAGGTCTGGCCTGATAGAGTAAGCATTGGTTTGGTTTATTAGTTCATCTGCAGTAGCATGTTTGGCTTTTAGAATTTGACTGAAGGACTTTTTATTACCGGGTGATTTCTTTTTCCCTTAGTGATGTTCATTTTTCTCCAGTCTTAATATTCCCGCTGGTTTACCGCTTAGTCCATTTGCAGCTATGCTTGATTAATGCCCCACTTGGTAACTTTAGAACAAAAGGATAATAATCACTTGTACCCTTCAAATGAGTTCTCTGCTAGGTGGTAATTATCCAAGAAGAGTGTCACTATAAATAGCCTGTCCCTATTCTGCCAATATTCAGGTTGTTTCCTGCTTTTATTTAGCCCGTATGAAAACAGTGACTGCTGAGATAAGAATGGGGCTTCATTTTCCTTTAGTTCTGCAAAGGTCTAGGTTGTGTCCCATATTCAGGGCTGGAGACTCTACTACAGCAGTGGTTGTCTGTGGTGCCCACAGTTCCCCCTCACCTGGGCACACCAGAGAGTTATTACACCCTACCTGCACAATGCAGTTTGCACCAGTACTCCGCTGGCTCTGAGCAAAGCAGTGGTTCTCAGGTAACTGTGAGAGACTGTTTGACTTTCTGGCACCATCTCCCTGCACTTGCTTTTCCCAGACACAATTTCTGACAGCTCACTCTATAAAAGGGTTTTTTCAAATGTAGATTAGGACGTCAGCTTTGCTCCCTAGGCTAGTTAAAAATAATGTGGGGGCTGCTTCTGGAATACTGAACCTTGGAGATCGATTTCAAGGGCGATTGGAGACCCCAAAGTTTTGGGGGTCTTTAGGGGCCTTATTGCCAGAGTAGCAGGAGATTCAGCAGCAAAAGGCTGAAAAAAGGCTGCTGGACCTTCTCTGGTTTCTCCTGCTCAGAGTCGTAAACCGAATAAAAAAGTAGGTCCTGTGTTCACTTTCTCCTGCTCTCCCAGGAGCAGACCAAGGTTTAGTTTCTGAGAAAAGTTAGAAGCAGCTCAGGACCAAAGCTTGCATTGCTTTTTAACGATGGACCAGGACCCAGCATTTTCAGAGAAGCAGGAAGGTTGGCCGGGAAAAGGAGGGAGACAGGCCTATTTCACTGAGGAAAGTAGGGTGCATCCCCAGGGGGAGGCCTTCTTTCAGTGGACTCTGTTTCGTGCCTGGAGAAGAGTGTAAGGGGTGAGGGAGGAAAGGTGGAAACCAAACGGGGCTCCAGCCGGTGTGGTTCCTGCTCACCGTGCACACCCAGCGGGAAGGAAGAGGAAGTGTGTTCTGGAATAGCTCGAGCTGCTGCCACCATTGGCCGGCGGGCCTGTCAGTCGCCTGGGCCTGAGGCTGAAAAGAGGAAGGAGATCAGGGCTCTTGCTTGGGAGGGAGGGAGGAGGGTTGAGCCAGCCTAACCAGGGGGCGTGGGGGCTGGGACAGCAGGCCTATTGGCAGGGCGGGGCTGCCTTCAATCCCGGCCACTTCTCTCAATCATCCGTCTTCTGATTCAGGGTGGCATTGTGTCCCGGAGTGCAGAGCCAGTCCCAGAAGAGAGGCGAGGCTGAGCCCCGAGCGCTGGGCTGCTTCAGCAGGGAAGACTCCCTTCCCCCTGCTTCAGGCTGCTGAGCTCTGAGCAGCGCTCAGAATGGAAGCCATCGCCAAATATGACTTCAAAGCCACTGCAGACGACGAGCTGAGCTTCAAAAGGGGGGACATCCTCAAGGTAAGTGTTGCTGCCAAGCAAATTCTGAGATGGCCTCTCCGTGTACTCACCTCCCTTCCTTTGCCGGTAACACAAAGAAGCCGTGCCCCTTCTTTCATTGCCCACTTTCAACATTTACCATCATGTGAGATCTGGATAGCCGGGATGGACGCTGAGTAGAATATTAAATATGACTTAAGAGGGTGGTGTGTGTGATGTATGGCCTTTAACTGCCTTTGTGTGAATGCCTCGAGTATTTCTTTTTGCTTGTTGATATTGGTACTATTTCAAGTGAAGTCAAAGCAATACGACTGTAGTAAGGAAGTAGGTTGATTTACCTTGGAGAGTTTTATTAAAAAATTAGAGGATGTTTTGAAAGACCTAAACTTGAAGTATTTATGTAAAAGCACTCCATTAGTCTTATTTTACATAGTGAAAAGATGTTTGCATTCTGGAATACGATCCTGGTCGGTTAGAAATTAATTTCCCCTAGTTTAGAGAGGTAGTTAGAAATACATGCCAAAACTCATTAAAGAACTCAATGTGTTTTTATTCTTTTTTGAAAAAAACCCAATGGAGTTCTAAATAATAAGGTTCAGTGTGCTGTTGTACAAGTCAGATTTCGATATTCTTAGAAGAAACTTGAGGAGCAATTACCCCATTTTAAACTCTAATTGCACAAAAGAAACCTGCTGACAGTTTAGAAAAAAATAAGCTGCTTTACAGTTTGCAGCTCATTTGGAACCCCACTATTTACATGAGGATTCACTTTCCACCTGGCACATGTTAATTATGTTGTTTACCCAGTTGACTGGAGCAGCTTGCCCTTTTGCATATGTAACTTACTTTTTTACAAGGTGGGTGTTATCGAATAGTGTCCACTTTAAATGAGGAAAACTTGAGCTTTAGTGTTTGCATATTCACCATGTCTCAAGTTTTGACTTTTTTCCCTCTCTGAACCTTAGTCTGATTGCTGGAAACTGCTACTGTTTGTTGACTATCCCTGAATGAAATGATTAGAATTTTACAAAGAGGAAAAAGGTGGAAATGTAGAAATATGGTCCTTTTAAAAATAACTAGTTTTTTGTATGTGGTTTTTTTTTTTAAGTTATGCAGACCTATGGAGAGTTACTATTTTGTTTTCATTGCCAAAGGCATAGAGTTCTCTGAAGTTACTGCATAGTAGTTTAATGTTAAACGTGTAAGTTGGACTTCATAAAAGGTGATATTGAAGCGCTCTTTAAGGAGCAGAAGACTGTGTGTTATATTCAGAGCTGTTATTGTCATGCCAAACTCTCTGAGGGTTTTCTCCAGGTCAGCACAGAATTGTCAGAAAGCAAGCAGACCAGCTAATAGGTTTTAGAATGACAGATGTCTTCTGGTTCTGTTTTCTTAGAGAGCTGGAAATCAGAGCAGATATAACTTAGACCGAGAAATTACTCTGCATCATTGGTGTACAGAGGAGGTAATTTGATGTTTTCATAGGTGATGGCTGTTTTCAGCAGATAATCCGCCAGTGATATCATAAGATTGGCTACTCAAATATCCACATTTGTAGCCTGTATGAAAACCCTTTGGAGCCAAGTGTTGTTGTTTTTTGTTTTTCTTTTAATATATTTTTATTGATTTCAGAGAGGAAGGGAAATGGAGAGATGGAAACATCAATGATGAGAGAGAATCACTGATCAGCTGCCTCCTGCACACCCCTACTGGGGATCTAGCCCATAACTCGGGCATGTGCCTGGACCGGAAATCAAACTGTGACCTCCTGGTTCATAGGTTGATGCTCAACCACTGAGCCACACTGCCCGGGCATTGTTTTTTTTTAAATACAAACTGATTTCTCTATTAAACTTACCATAGAAACTTGAATGAAAGCCTCATGGTTCGTATTTTTCTCTTAAGTTTATCCCATTGCATATTTAGCACTAAAGCAACAAGGTAAAACAAAAGGAGGGATTTGAGGATTTTTAAGAATTTTTTGACAAGACCTTTCCCTGTTTACTATCACCGAAGTCTTTCCGAGATGGTAAACATTTTGTAAGATCTCCAACTTAAATTGGTAACCACTAGAACAAGTATAAAACCCTTCTCTCCCCACCCTATAATTAGAGAAGGTGATACTGTTTAACATTCCCCCAGAAAATTCATGATGGGAGAGAGAGTGAATCACAGTGCTCCCACTTACTTTCAGATTTTCTCTGGGGAGAGAAAAACACGTATATTTGGTTCTTTCCAGTTTGGTAGATAACTGGCATATGAAGTCATAATGCCATTATTGCTTTTGAATGGTGGCCATTAGCTGTTTGTTAGTAATCTTGTGATTTTACTCCAAAAAAAAAAAAAGTGATAATACAGTAGTTGCCCTTTGTCTCATAATTCTGTGTAACAGCTGAGTGAAGAGGAGGGCCATGAGGGACGTTGCTTTGTGTTAAGAGCTGTTAGTAAAAAAAGAACAACAGTGCTTCCTTCATTTGATTATTCAGGAGTAACTGGCTTCATTTGAGTGGCTCTGCTTTGATTTGATAACTCTTTAGGATCTTAAAACGTGTTTCGAAGTGGCTGGAATAGCATTTACCAGTTTAACTTGATTAAAATAGGGATATATTTGCCCTCTCTTGATAAAGGAGGCATGAGCATATTGGTGTTAATACATTTTATTTTAATATAATGAAATAGGGGCTTAGCCCTCTGCCTCTGACTGGAGTTTGGAAGGATTGCATCCTCCCACTGTCTTAGAGTTCCTGGTTAACTTTTGGTTAATGTTGATTGCTGTCCTCCAGCAGACCACTTTCTTACTTTCTATCTACACATTGATTGTACTGCCCTGAGAAAAGAGAGAAAACTAAAGACATTTTACTGGAAGCCTGAAATAGACCTGAATGCTTCAGGATATCTGCCTTTGTTACTTTCCCTCTTATAAAAGCTTGTATTTTCTGAGAAGGGCACTGGGGCATAGAAATGGGAGGAATTGCTCTTCCGTTGCAGGTTTCAGGCTTTGTGTGGCTGAGCTGAACCTCAGTTGCCCCCCGTTGTAGGGCAGGCTTGAGAGAGAGCTAGGAATTGTCCACTGATCAGGCCCCTCACACACCGAAGTGTCTGAGCTCACCTAAAAGTTGCATTTGCCATTTGGGGGCTATGTAGACATACTTCGAACAGTGCTGCACAGGAATTAAGAACGGTTTTGAGCTCTCAAACCTGTGTTCACTCCATTCTTGTTTTCCATCAAGGCAGACCTTCGACTCAAGAAGAGAGCCGACAGTGGACCATCTACTCGTCTGGCACTAACTACCTATCCCAGTTGCACAAGCTGCTTTCGAACTAGATCTTGGGTTCACACTCAGATGTTTGAAGTTTTCTTCTATCTCAGCACTGATGTCTCTATTTCACTGTCCCATTTACTGAGCATCTCCTAGAGCCACATCCTGGGATAACTTGCTTTGAGAGTTGGG
The DNA here is from genome assembly GCF_963455305.1 of Plecotus auritus. Classification (NCBI taxonomy): domain Eukaryota; kingdom Metazoa; phylum Chordata; class Mammalia; order Chiroptera; family Vespertilionidae; genus Plecotus; species Plecotus auritus. Next base: position 3,784,590 of record NC_137774.1, read on the forward strand.
GAAGAAATAGATGATGTACTTTTTCTCTTCAGGTACTCTTAAAGTCAAATACGAGAAATGAAGATGAATCTGAAACAGTATATGGCAGTATGTAAAATTAGAGGATTTTTTGAACAGAAGACGACCTTTTAAAATCTATTAATTTAGACTTACTATTTCACAGATGAGGAAGTGGTAGCCCATAGAGGTTAAATGATCTATGCAAGTGCACTGGTGTTGAATGGAATGCTGAAGTTGTGTTACACCTGTAACTGCCAAAGTAATTAGGTAGGAAGGGAAGGGAAGACCTAAGTCAGAGAAAGCTCTGCGGAAGAAGTACCACTTGAACTGGACCCTGTGACATAAATAGGATTGGGCTAGGTGAAGAGAAGGGCGGGAGGGGGGTTGTTTGGGGGTGGTAGTTGTACTTGTGTTTGAGATAAGAATGCTAAAATAAGGTTATAGATTGTGAGTGACAGTGTAGAGAATACGGTAGAATTGGAGTCAGATAAGAAAAACTCAGTAAGAGTTTTATCTTTTCCTTAAGAAGCATCTGAAGTTTTTTAGTGGATGATGAAAGGTGCCCTATGTGTAGAATGGGTTGCAGAGAGGTAAACCTGGAGTCCCTGCCTGGAAGGTTGCAGTAGCCAGGCTGTGAGATAGGTAAGTGCCTGCATAGGTGTTAGAGACTAGGAATGAAGGCCGGGGCGGTTTGAGAGAGGCTGGAAGGAAACACTGGGGGGTTTCTGCTGGTCAGCTGGGGGCATTTGAATAAGTCTCCCATGTAACTGAGAAAAGAATACGCATTGAGGAGGCTTCTGAGAAATAGGATTTAATTGGTTCCAGTTTTTACAACAGCTGGATTTGGGTACACAGCTCCATTTCAGGTGTTTAACTGACCAAACCTAAAAAAATTAGAGGTTGGGGCTGTTTCTTTTTTTCTTCACTATTTTAGTCTGGTATCGGTATGCTTTAGCCTGTTGATAAGAATGCTTATCAATCTTGTTGACTAAACCCAGAATATTGCATTTACTCTTTTGAGAATGAGGACTGTTTGAGTTCTCTTACAGCAGGTAATTTGATTGCCTTTCATTATATTCATTTATCCCCCTGTCATCTGGATGGATTATTTCCAAGTAGGTAGTAAGAACGAATGAACTTTCAGTTCCTGTACAAGACTCCTTTTGGGAGGCTGCCTGAAGACCAGTCATCCTGTTTGGAGAAAGAAATGTTTAAGGAAATGCAATGTTCCTTTGGGGTCTTTCACGTTTCACTTCTGTGAGCCATGGTAGTTAAAGTCGTCATTGAATAGCTACCATTTATGGAGCATTTACTATATGCCATGAAGTTATATATCATTTCTAAGTTGGGCCACTAAATTAGTCCCATCTCATGACTGCAGAAACAGGCTCAGAAGTTAAGTGACTTGCTGTGGTTCACACATCTGGTAAGTGGCACAGTTGGGGTTTGTGCTCAGGTCTGGCTGTGATGCTTGCTCTACAGTATGGTACTGCCCCTCTTAGCTGGCAGGATGAGCAACCGGAAGTGTAAGGCATCTGCAGTCCTGCTTTGCACTTGCCAGGCATGGGCAGCAGCTTCTATATAAAATGACCTGGCAATTCCACTTTTAAGAGTTCTAAAAAAATTCTTAATTTAAAAAAATATATAAACATTATGGTGTTTATTACAATTAGTCTATATATGCCACCTAGGAAATAAAATATTTCAATTAAATTATAAAATATGGTCTTTTGTAAGATGCATTTCAGAGACACTAAAATGTGTAATAAGGGCATCTTCCAGTCTATGGAATAACCATTTAGGGGTGTTGAGGGGGGGGGGACCTAAGCCAATCAGTAGGGGGTTCATAAACAGATTATGGTTTTTTAAAATGGAATACTCGGAAGGTGTTAATATTGATGTAAATCTGTATCAACATAGAGTAATAGCTACAGTTGCATAGAGATCTGTTAAATGAACCCCTTTAAAAAGTAACCATGTAACTAGCATATTGAGTGCTTAGTATGTACTTGCACTAAGCTAAGTGTTTTACTTGCATTCCCTTTTAATCCTCACACTAACCCTATGACAGATGCTGTCATCCCCATTTTACTGATCAGAAAGCTAAGGCTTACTTAAGTAACTTGCCCAGGTTCACACATTAGGATTTAGATCCAAGCCACTTTGAGTCCAGATTCCATGTTCTTGTTTTCATGCCCAGATGATTTATAGAAAATTGCTGTCTATTCTGTTTGCTTATTAAATACATAGACTTTTTCTAAATGGTCCCCTAAAAGACCTTATCTCCAAGGAGCTGGATTTCAGGTGATTTTTACTTTTTTTTTTGTACTCTTTGTTTTACAATCAAGTTATATTCAAATAAAAAGTGGTTAACATTTTACGTATATTTTACTCGGATGGATATTCCAGGGAGTTAAAGTGCTCCAGTTAGGGGTTGGTTGGTTGGTTTCTTTCTTTTTTTAAACATATTTTATTGATATTTCACAGAGAGGAAGGGAGAGGGATAGAGAGCCAGAAACATCGATGAGAGAGAAACATCGATCAGCTGCCTCCTGCACACCCCCCCACTGGGGATGTGCCCGCAACCAAGGTACATGCCCTTGACCGGAATCGAACCCGGGACCTTTCAGTCCGCAGGCCGACGCTCTATCCACTGAGCCAAACCGGTTTCGGCTGGTTGGTTGGTTTCTTAATGGCTGAGGTTTAACCTCCTATAAATCTTTAAAGTTCACTGTGGCTATGTTCAGTGTCATTAAAACCTAGAGACCTTTTAAAAAATGATTCAAACTGACATTTTGAGGAAAATCTTGGTCCTTTTGGTAGATACTCCCTCAATTTCACCTCCTTGTGGGTGTGGAATGAGAAACATGTATTGTATTGTGCAGAAGACATGCTCCAGGCTGTACCTAACTTTTTTGAATCCCAGCTCTGCCATTCAGGCATTGTGATCTTGGGCATTTGCTTTGTGCTTTGGTTCTCCCATCTGTGAAATGGGGACAATAGCACTTACCTTCCTAGAGTCACAGTGAGATTCAAAAGAATGAATATATGCTTGTGTGCTTAAAGCAGTGCCTAGCATCTGGCCCCCTAACTGCCCTCCCCTGCAGGCCTGATCTTGCCCCTAACTTCCCTCTCTGCCTTGGCCCCCACCACCATGACCTTGTCCGGAAGAAAGTCAGACATCCGGAAGATGGCTGGTCAACCTGGTCTAATTAGCATATTACCCTTTTATTAGTATAGATAGATTATATAGGATAGGATTGTTTAAATGTGGGGGGGAGCATTTTTCATCAGGAGGAGATGCTCTTGGCAGACAAAAATACATAACCCTATATCTGGACTGATAGCCAGCCATATGTACTGTGCTGCCAAGCCGGTTATTGAAAAATTGAACTGCTTCCTTACACCTTACACCAAACAGCTGTTGCCCTTAAAACCCCTCCTCAGCCCCCACCTTAGGTTCTGCCTTCACAGTTCACCCAGATTGGGTTCTGATTGGTCGGTTTCTATGCCAGTCAGCGTCAAAAGCTCCGCCTCCTAGGCAGCCATTGGCTCCTCGCAGTTCACCCAGATTTGGTTCTGATTGGTTGGTTTCTATGCCAGTCAGTGTCTCCGGGCCTGCTCAGAGATGCGGGGCTGATCAACAGCCCCGTGGAGGCCTGGAGAGAAAGAGAGTCACGGCTGCTGGCCAGGCTCCCCGAGAGAAAGAGAGAGGCAAGGGCTGATCAACAGCTGCCACGGAGGCTACGGATCAGACCCTGCTTCTCTGTCCAGGCATCTCTCTCTAGGCCTGATCCGCAGCCCCCTCGGCAGTCAGTGCTGGGTGACCACTCCTGCAGCGGCAATACACGGCAACCCAGCACTGACTGCAATACTGACCTCTGGTTGGTCAAGCCTTCGGTCATTACGGACCCTGGGTTTTCATATATTAGGATTAAAAGCCTCACAAAAAGGGTTTGCTTCTCATCTACAAACTCTCAAGTAACCTGATGAAAAATTATTCTTGTATTACCTGCTTTTAGGTTTGGGTTTTATATATAAAAGAATAGCAACCTCAATTTGAAATGAACTGTAGTACAAATTTCCTTTTAATGTAGGTGTTTACAGCTATAAATTTCCTACTAAGCCTGCTTTAGCTGCATCCCATAAAGTTAGGCATGCAGTTGTTTTGTTTTCATTCATCTCATTTCATTCATCTCATCAAAGTATTTTCTCATTTCCCCTGTTACTTTTTTTCTTTGACCCATTAGTTATTTAGGAGTGTGTTTAATTTCCACATATTTATGGATTTCCCGGAATTCCTTCTATTGTTAATTTCTATTTTAGTTCCACTTTGCTTGCAGAACATACCTTGGATGATTTCAATCCTTTTAAATTTATTGAGGCTCGTTTTATTGCCAAGCATATGGTTTGTCCTGAGGAGTGTTCCACTGTGTGCTTGAGTTGGTTGTTTATTCTGCTGTTGTTGGGTGGAGTGTTCTATAGATATCTGTTAGGTCTGGTTGATTTATTATTTTTACCTTGAGTATGTCATGATAGTAGGTAGAATTTTAATGAATTCTTAAGACTACTTATCCAGTATCTTGGTGAATCATAGCAACAAATTATTGAATACCTCCTGGGTGAAGGGTACTATGATTAATGCAAAGGCTTGGTTCACGATACACATATTATTAGTAATACACTGTTTTAAGAGCCATGCTACAGGTACACACTGGGTATCCTGACTGAAACACACTTAGTCAGACATGAGTATTGAAGAGTTTTCTAAGATAACTTAGAAATGCTCATGACTGCTTTGTCCATCCAGATATGCCTGACTTGCTGAGACTTCTGTTTCTAACATTAGCAAAGCGTATTATCAGCTCTGAAGAGTTGTTGGTGTTGTCCTAGAACACTTAAACTTGGAAGGGTAATTGCCTTTCCGTGTATTTGTCATTTACAGAAGTAGACATGAGCCATATTGATAATAGCATGGCATATGCAAGAGCTTCATAATAATCAAGATACTTCTTTTACATTTTGTTAGAACTTGAGCTGAGTGCCTTCAAACTCAAACTTCACATCCCTGACACCACTGCCCCCCTTAAAAGAAATATTTTGTGGAAATAGGTTTCTGCTACACATTTGTATGTACAAAATATTGAATAGCATGTTTAAGGGGGGCTTCTTTTAACTAGAACTTTCTGTGAATTGAAAATAGCATGAGCCTTAGTTAGTTTGGCTCAGTGGATAGAGCCCGTGGACTGAAGGGTCCCGGGTTCAAGTCCAGTCAAGGGCACATACATTGGTTGCAGGCTCAATCCCTGGCCCTGGTCAGGGCGTGTGGAAGGCAACCAATTAATGTTTCTCTCTCACATCGATGTTTCTCTCTCTGTCTCCCCCTCCCCCCTCCACTCTCTCTAAAAATCAATGAAAAAATGTCCTTGGGTGAGCATTAACAACAACAACAGAAAACATATTCTGGTGTTTAGAGTTGAGGTCCTTGGTTAAAACTGGGAAGGGAGTGGGCATGCAGAATGCTGCAGTGGACTAGGATTAGAATCGGGGAGGGAGTGTCTTTCTCAGAGTGCTCCCTTTTCTGCACGACACCCTTTCCTCGTGGACCTTGGATTTCCCACAGCCTCTTCATGGTGCTGCACCTTTTCTGCCTCCAGCTCGTGCAGAGACAGAATGGGACCCTGTTGCCAGTTGGTTATGGGTTTTCACTAGTGAAAATGGAAGGGCCAGAAGAGTGCGAGGAGAGCAGCTCCGCCGGTGACCTGGAAGATGTTGGGTCCAGCGCGGACTCTTCTAATTGGGGCTCTTGTGTCATTGCGTTACGTGTAATGTGGTCTCGAGTGAAATGTGCAGACAGCAGCATCTGAGGCTCATCCAGAGCGCAGAGGCAGCGTTTCTTTGGATTCAGCAAAACCATAATTATTGTCTCTTCGGAATTCTGTTTCACATAAATAATCTTAGGCAAAGTCTTGCCCTTATTGTGAAGTCATTTTGATCCTTTGTGTGAACTGGCACCAAAATTTTGCTCAATTTGCTCTCCTCACCTGAAAAACTCTACTGTTTCATCGATGAACATTTTTGCCAATAGTGTCAAATGGATCGGTTAACCTTTGTGGTTACATTTAAACAAAATTTGGTCAGTTTTCAGTAAGTTGTGTAGTTCCCTGAACTCTTGTCACATCTTTGGTTTTCGGTCGTGTTGTTCCTTTTGTCTGTTATAACTTCTGCCTCTTCCCTCCCCTCATTACTTAGAACAAGCCCAGGCTCCAGAAGTCTTTCTCTCCTCCAGGTGCCTCTCCGCTGCCCGTAGGCCCATTGTGTACCTCTGTTTCTCAGATCTCAGTGGGTTCCTGTATCTCAACATTGCACAGCAGAGCGAAGGAAGTGCTGAAACCCACACCAGGTTCATCCTGCTCAGTATAAACCAGGTTCATAGTCATTGTTACCCACCACTGCCCTGTCAGAGGTCAGGCTTCATTCCTATGTTGCCTCAGCTGTTTTTGCATTTATTTAGGTGACAGAGACCAGAAATAGGAACTCTTGAATTTCCACTGTAGTTTTTTATTCCTTCAGTTTTTGCCACTACCTCTTGGTTAGGTTTCTTGGCTACTTTTCCTTTGAGTCTTTGTAAAGTGTAAGTGTACTTTACTGTGCCTGTGATCTAAAGAATACTCAGTCGGTTTTTTGTGTTTTTTTTAAGTTAATGTCCAAAAAACATTCCCACTTTCCACTGGGTTTTGTTTTTGAACATTTATTCCATCCATAATCATGGTGGCATTTTATTTCAGCAATGGTCCATACAGTAAGAAATATCTCTATGGAAGGAGGTTCTAAACACTATGGCTTTCTTTCCTAAATTTGTTTCTTATTTTCCTTGTATAAGGAAAACAAGGAAAAATAATAGGAATAGTTTACAGTAACCCTGATGATTGTTCTAACCTATAGTTGACACAACTCATAAGAGAAAGTGCCAGAGACCAGCTCCACAGAGGCCTAGATTGGGAAAAGTCTTTTCTTATCGTATACTAGAGGCCTGATGCAGGAAATTCGTGCAAGGGGCTCTGCCCTCGCAGCCCCGGCCCTTGCAGCCCCGGCTTTGTCCGGAAGGACGTCCGGAAGGTCATTCGGCTGTCGAGTCTAATTAGCATATTACGCTTTTATTATTATTATAGATAGTTTCTCTTGAGTTTACGTTGCTGCTAAAGGTGAGGTGGATTGGGGGAAAGAATTTCTTGTTATTTCAAGCTTTGCCAGAACACTATGCTTAAAAACAACTGTTTGAACTCTTCCTGTGTCCCTGTATTTCCAGGGGTGCTTTCTGACCTCTTATTAGCAACACAGCGAGGACTGACAGCATGCTTTGTGTGCCAAACATAGCGGCAGCCAACCTGGAGCAGGTCCAAACCGAACAAGATACTGAAGTCAAAATGAACAAGTGGTGCAAGTACTGTTAGTCAGAGTCTGCAAAATCTTCCAGGAAAGCAAGGCAGGCAGCTTTGACAGGCTTCTGAAAATCTGTTCAGAGACTGACATTTCAGTTCTGGGTCCTGAGTGGTGGGTTTCAGTCAGCAAGGCACTAATTTTTCTTTGTAAATTTGCCCATAGAAGCGAGCTCTTGGGATGTACGTACTGATGATAAACTTGGAGCTTGAACATTGTTGCATCAGTGACCCGTGTTAATAGTCCATATGACAGTAAAAAAATAATGAATTTGTATCTCTACAGGGACCTGGCTTTAGTCATTGGGTCCATGAGTTGACCTAAGCTTCAGCTTTAAGCTTTCATTAATTTTGAGTGGCCAATGCCTCTTCATTAGTAATATGATGGTTCATGTGTTGATTAAGTAATGCTGTCCTTAAAGCCCAGGAGTATATATGTTTTGAGTTGTTTTTCTAGTAGTGGTATGTGTCTAGTCAGTCAGTTTTTTACACACCATCTCTGTCATGACTGGTGCCATTCTTAAACAGGCTGGTTGGCTAGAGTCAGCCAGCCAGTCTTTAACCGCCCTAGCTCATGCCAGCCTGCAGTATTCGTCTCAGGAGTCTTACATTGTGTCTAACCAGTTGAGCTTAAAAGAATCAAAGGAATGAATTGGAGTTTTTCTCAACATAAGGTTAATCAGAATCTTTCGACATAGGAAAGCCGACATATAGTTGTCTGTGACTTCTTAAAATTTTACATCTTTGGCCCATGACCTTGTAGTGTAAATCTTCGATTTTACTAGATCTTGACACTGCTACTCCTTGTTCCAACTTAAAATCATTTAAGTTAAATAGTTTTGCTATATCCTATTTTGAACTCTTACGTTATGAATATGTAGTGGTAAATTGATATAAAATGGAAAAGACAGCACAGGTATTTATTGAAAAAAATCCACCTATAAGTGGACCTGCGCAGTTCAAAAGTCAACTGTACATTTCTAAGATCTTTTTTTTTTTTCAGGTCAGTCAGCAAGCTTTTGAGTGTGCCAAGGGGACAGTTTTCGTCTACCAGGAACTTAGAGCTGAAACAATTCTCTATATACCTGTGAAACAATTTGTAAAGAGGACAATTATATGAAATAGATCCTTTTTTTTAATACATCTGATTAAACACTGATTTAGAGGATTTGTAGTAAGATAGAATCAGATGCAGTGAAGGAAGTTGTTGGGGCTTATAGGTAGGAAGTAAGAGCGTACTGATTCTAAATGGCTGAGACTTGGATAGTAGAAAAAATGGCATCTCAGGTGGCGGAATTCACAGAGGGTTGGAGTGTACATGGAGTGAATTTCAAAGACAGTGATGAATCTGGCAGTCTCCTGTTCGTAATTTTAAAACATATGTTATGGTTCCTGATCAGTACCCAAACCTAGCCCAGCCCACTGCCCAGAAATAATAACAGATGATATTTTGTCTTTCCTAGTATTTTTTTATTGTTTACACTATTACAGATGTCCTCCATTCCCCACCTCACGCTGCTTTGCCCACCTCCACCCAGGACGCCCTAATAATAATTTATCTGGATACTTTATAGTAAAAGTCAAGGTCATACTGTATATGAAATTGCCTTTTTGAAAATATATATACTTGCCCATTGTGTTAAGCCATTGTTGTTTGCAAATGACAGAACACGCTACTCACGCTGGTCTAAACAATAAAAGGTATGTATCATTGGCTTATAATAATCAAAAAGTTCAAAGATTGCATAGAAATCAGATAATGGTTTCATCAGGGCTCCAGCTCAGTGTCGCCATCATTTTTTTGTGCCGTGCCCTGCACTCTGTGCTAACTTTGTTCTAAGGCAGGTGTTTCCTTCCCGCCTCCAGCAGAAGTCCTGAGGTTGGGGCTCATTGGCTCCGGTAACCAAGGACTAAGCTGGTCACTGGGCCTGGGGAGAGAGACTTGCCCTGGGAGATTTGGCTGGGGGTCAGTCCCACCCAAGCCTCGTGGCTACACAGAGGCAGAATAGAGGTTGAGAAGACCACTCATTGTCTGCTCCACCCATGCTATTATAAACTCTTCATAAATAACATTTGTAACAGCTGCAGAGTATCTCATTATATGAATGCCCCGTAATTTAACCATTCCACTACTGTTGAGCATTTTAGAATGTTCCCCTGCCCTATTTTAAGTAATGCTTAGCTGGGCATCTTTATTATATTCAGAGATGTTTTAAAGGAAAAATAAGGCTTGATTAGATGTAAATATGAAAGAAAGGGAAACGGAGAAATAACTGAAAGTTGTATTTCCATAGGCGGATGCGGCGGGTTGCGTAGTAAGGAGACTTGGGAGGACTTTTGGTTTGGACTGCAGCCTGCTGAGTGGGAGCCATTGCTGTAGTGGTTCTCGTCATCTTTTTGGTGCTTCTGAGCAACTCCTGGGTACCCACTGGTAGGAGTTGTTTGCAGTTACTGTCTTCTCTTTTATATTTAAAGACCAATTGTACTGATGGTGCTTTTCCCCCCTCTCATTATTTCTATCCCCCACAGTCCCATTGTACTTTGATTTGAACCTTTCGCCTTGTTATAGTTGGTACCATATGCTCAAACCGGTCAGTCATTATACCACGGCTGTAAATGCAACATCTTACCCGAATAGCCTGTCCCTGCTGTCCCCTTCTAGTTTCACCATTTGGCTTCTATTAAAAATACAGAACTAATTTATTCTGAGTCAAAGACCAGTGTAATTTTCTGTACCATTACTTACAACAGAATAGAAGTCATTGATAATCAGGTTCTGCCCAGGAAGATTTAAATGATTCTAGTTTGAGGTGTTGGGGTTTTGTTTTGAGACAGCTAACGGTAGAAGATCCGGTGTAAGATGAGCCATTAGCTTCTGTCCCCTTCATGGACTTTTTCTCAGTTTAAATGGAAGCATCTGGGCGAGCAGCCGACAGAGCTACAGTAGGATTTAGGGTTGGAAGCGGACACCTGCCAGCTTGTGAAGCTCACATATGCTCAGTATAGCAATCATTTGATACCAGAACTGCCAAGGAATGTCCTAAAAATAAAGGTGGCCAGGAACGGAGGAGAGGCTTACAAGATGAGTTAGAACTTTCTTTTTCTTCCTGGTCTGCCATCAGAAGTTTGGGTATTAGGCTCAAAACGGACAAATAAAAAGAATTTATAGCCCTGGCCAGTGTGGCTGTTGGTTGGGCATTGCCCCGTGTACCGAAAGGTTGCCAGTTGGATTCCAGGTCAGGGCACATGCCCAGGTTTTGGGGCATGATCCCCAGTGGGGATATGTGTGTGTGTTTGTGTAAGAGGTAGCCAATAAATGTTTTGCTCTCACATCCATGTCTCTCCCTCTCCCTCTCCCTCTCCCTCTCCCTCTCCCTCTCCCTTCCCCTTCCCCTCTCTCCCCCTCTCCCCTCCCCCTCTCTCCCCCTCCTCTCCCCCTCTCTTCCCCTCCCCCTCTCTCCCCCTCCCCCTCTCTCCTCTCCCCCTCTCTCCCCTCCTCTCCCCCTCTCTTCCTCTCCCCCTCTCTTCCCCTCCCCCTCTCCCCTCCCCCCTCCCCCTCTCTTCCCCTCCCCCTCTCTCCCCCCTCTCCCCCTCTCTTCCCCTCTCTCCCCCTCCTTTTCTCCCTCCCTTTATCCCTGGGTAGGATGGAAAGATTAGGTTGAATACCAAACTGTGAGAGAGCGACATCGATTGCCTCCCACCTGTGCCCCAAGCAGGCTGGGGAACAAACCTGCAAGCCAGGTATGTGCCCTTGACCAGTAATCCAACCTGCGACCCTTTGGTACATGGGCCCATACTCTTCCACTGAGCCACACTGGTCAGGGCTGTCCAGGGCATTCTTAATCCGATACAACTCTATTCCCTCAGCTTCAGAAAGTATAAAACTGGAATAGAAACCTAGCTAACCTAGCTAGATCATTGATTCTGTGAAGTGTTGGTCAAAAACAGCTCAGGCACACTTTGTGGGAGGTCTGTTAAAGACAGTGTCAAGTAACACATGGCAAAGAAGGATACATAGTGGTTACAAGCACGGACTCTGGAATTGGTCAGACCTGAGCTCCAGTCCTGCATATTCCATTTACAAACTGTGTCTCCTTGGGCAAGTTATATGGTGTCTTCGAATGGACCTTAGATTCCTCATCTGTAAGATGGAATAATACCTACTCAGCTTATGGACTTATGAGGATGAACTAGCCTAAGTTGTCTTGGATTGTGACACATGATAAATGCTTAATAAATGTAAGCTGTATTATTTCAGTGTTTTATTAAAGGAGAGATTAGCTCATTCCTCGAACAGGTGTTGAGTGTGTGCTGTTTATAGGTCTGATAAAATCAGATACTACTCTCTGAAGGACATAGGAGGGCACACCCTGTGGTAATGCCACAAAGTTTCAGTTCACCAGTAGAGGTGTGTGCAAGGACAGCCTTGAAAGAACAGTGGTGGCGATAGACTTCACACCTGATGGGTCATTCAGCCAAATCTTTTAAAAAGTAATTCTTTATTGTTGAAAGGATTGCTTAAGACCCCTTTTTCCCTTACTGACCCCCTCCAGCCTGCACGCCCCCCCCCCCCCCCCAGCCAAGTTTTGAAGAGAGAGATAAGACTGGGTGAATAAATATGGAGAGAAGGGCATTCCAGGTAGAGAGCAGAGGAATGAACAAAACCGAAGGTGAGGGGAGAACTGCAGGTAGCTTTGCTGTAGTCAGAATGCGGTCCTAGTGGGGAGGTGGCAGAGGTGGTTGGAGAGGTGGGCAGAAACGGTAGCATATGCTGGGCTGAGTATTGGGCTTGGTTCTTTTTTTTTTTAACCCTCATCCAAGGATATGTTATTTATTTTAGAGAGAAAGGGAAGGAGAGAGAAACATCGATCGGTTGCCTCCTGTACAGGGGTTGAAACCCCACCCAGGTATGTGTCCTGACTGGGACTGGAACCCACAACTCTTCAGTGCCCAGGACAATGCTCCAGCCATGAGCCACACCAGCCAGGGTAGGAAGTAACTGAAGGGTGCTGAGCATGGAACTAACATCAGAGTTGTATTTTAGGAAAGAAATATTTGCAGCACGTGGTAAAGAAAGGGAAATGTGTCAGGACCTGGCACTGTATAGAAGACTACACGTCCTCTTTAATTAGATGTCTTCTATATTGAAGACGTGTATCTGGATGATGGAGGTAACTAGACTTGAGGGGTAAGGAAGAAGATTGGCTAAGGCAACTTGGCGGCTGTGGGCACTGTTAACTGAGAAAGGTATTGTGGGAAATAGACGTTTTTTGGATTATCGTGAGCTCCATTTGGTTATGGTTAAGATTGAGGTGCTTGCGAGTCATCCAGAAAAAGAGATATATCAGGCAGTTGAATGGGTTGATTTAGGCTACAGAGATTTGCATATATCCCAGTAGAGTATAGACAGTGATGGAAGTTTGTGTAGAAGTGACCTTTTTCTGAAGTGAAACTGTAGGTTTAGAAAGATACCAGAAGGAGAACCTCGAGGAATGTCAAACATTTGACAAGGAACCAGCAGTGAGCAAAGGCCATGGAAGCATTCCTGCCGCCCCTGAACCGGAAAGGGCCATTGTAGGGCTCTCCCAGGACTGTCTTAGGCTGCCTTTCTGGTATGCAGTCCTTAGGCTGACTTTCTGCTGTACATGCACACCAGGTCAGCTGTGTCTTTGTGTTCTTTAGCTGGTTTGCTCCTAGGACAAGCTTAACAAACATTCAGAGTTGTGATTTCATAAGAATGAAACTTAGTAAAGCGTTTTCCAAATATTACATGCTTTGCCTTCATTGTACTTTTGCATTCCTGAAATAATGATCAAGCAGTGTCTCTATCACTCTCCTCTACACAAGCCATATAGTTTTCAAAATTGGAAAAGGTATTCCAGAGAGAAAGCTTAGAAGCAGAAGGAGCTACTGGCAGTGGAAATGGTAGTAGCCTACCCCCGTAGCAGATTTCGGAGGTCAAGAAGTGGAAGACCTGGCAGTTAGCTATTAGTGGGTGGGTATTGGGGCATACATTGACCAAAAAAGATAATTTAGGTGTTCAAAGCCTTTGAGAAAGGGCCTCTTGATTCTTAATGTTAGAAACCAGGAGATCTATGTGATAGAAAGTAATCTCCCTTTTCCCCAAAGCAGACACACGTATCTGTGACAGAAACAGGTTTTGAAGTGTGGTGAGCAGAACAAACTCTGCTGAGCACCTTTATTTCATTGCTGTTTTCCTCAGTTACCGAACTCAAACAATTCCAATTGTCTTTCTGTCTATCCTCTAGGCCCGTGGTCGGCAAATTGCGGCTCGCGAGCCACATGCGGCTCTTTGGCCCCTTGAGTGTGGCTCTTCCACAAAATACCACGGCCTGGGCGAGTCTATTGTGAAGAAGTGGTGTTAGAAGAAGTTTAAGTTTAAAAAATTTGGCTCTCCAAAGAAATTTCAATCGTTGTCCTGTTGATATTTGGCTCTGGTGACTAATGAGTTTGCCGATCACTGCTCTAGGCTTCCTCTTCTCCCTTCCTCTCCTCCCCAGATGAGAAAGCCTTTAGCTTGTCATTGCAGTACTTTGCTTGGCTGTCAGTATTTGTCACATTAGTAATTGGGTGATCTTGGCTGGGGGTGGAGGGCTGCTCTGCCCTTGTAAGATTGGCCCACACACCACTCAGGTACCCCCACAGGAGCAGAGGCAAGCTGGCTGGATTTTTAATGCAAAAGTGTGTGGGTGGGTGGAGATATAGTGTTAGAATTGTTCAAGGCAAGATAAAGCCCATGCACCTAATGGGGCCCGGGGGGATAGACTTGACAACACATAGAATTTTTCTTTCTGTTTTTCTTGTCCTACACCCAGCAGTTTAAAATACTCAGAACAGGGATAAAGTGAAAATTATTCCACACCTGTATCTATTGTTTACTGGTAATAATCGACACATTAAATATCTGCTGGTTCCCAAAATCTTACTCTTTTTATGCATATAGTACATAATAGATATATTGTATATCTATGGTAGCAAACTTTTTGGGGGTGGTTGATGATTTTCTTAAAAAGGCTGGGAAATTCTGGGTTACCTCGTTTGAGTACTTGGAGTCAGTCCATGTGTCTGTGTGAGATGTTAATGCACCTTCTTTATTTTTCTCATCTCTCAAACTGGGCTAAGGGTGATAAACTCAGAAGCTCAGTCACCAATATGAAGTGCTTCAGGAGCATATGTGGGTACTTTTAGGATTATGGCAAAATATGTGACACTAACACTTACCAAGAATATATGTAATGCTTCAAAAATATAGGGTGTCCAAAACAGTGTACACACACTTTAACAGCTGACAACTCACTTAATTTTCACTCCTTTTCAGGTTTAACTGATTTGAAATTATGGGTGAAGCCAGATAAAACTTTGAACAAAGAAAATTTATCCTCAAGTGCCACTAGACTTTTTTTATGGGGATACATAAAAGGTAAAGTTTACGGTGCAAAACGGGCAACATTCGACAAATTGAGGGCGCACAAATATTGAACAAAATCATTCTTGATGTTTGTGATTCCATTGCTTCACGTTATCAGCAGTGCCTGGACCGGAACGGTCATCAGTTTGAAAACAGGTATTGACCAAAAAAATTATTCATTAGATTATTCTGTAGATTCTTTTAAATTTTGAAAATGAACTGTATATTAATAAACACTGACTTTATAATTCAAAGTGTGTATACATTTTTTGGGACCTCATGTGTATATTTATACAATTCCCCTACATCAGGGAACTTTGAGGTTGTTTAAACATGTGCAAATAGGCTGGGGAAAAAAAAAATGCCAGGGCACCCTAGCTGGTTTAGCTCAGTGGATAGAGCATTGGCCTGTTGACTAAAGATCCCAGGTTCAATTCCAGTCAAGGGCACATGCCTGGGTTGTGGGCTCAACCCCCCAGTAGGGGGGGCATGCAGGAGGCAGCTGATCAATGTTTCTATCTCTCTTCATCTCTGAAATCAATACAAGTTTGTTTTTTTTAAAATGCCAGGGGGCCCTAGCTGGTTTGGCTCAGTGGATAGAGCATTGGCCTATGGACTGAAGGGTTCTGGGTTCAATTCCAGTCAAGGGCACATGCCCAGGTTGCAGACTTGGTCCCCAGTGGGGGGGCATGCAGGAGGCAGCCAATCAGTGATTCTCTCTCATCATGGATATTGCTATCTCTCTCGCCTTTTCCCTTCCTTGCTGAAATCAATTCAAAATACATTTTTTAAATGCCAGGGGTGGGACAACAGGAATCCTAAAATATTTACCACATTATAATGTACAATATTAATTTAATCTATATGAGTAGTGTTGCTCAGTTAATAACAGACATTTATGAGCGTAATATATTTTGTCCATGAAATCATAGTATTTTCAGTAATGTTAAAACCTAAATTAGGAAGATTTTCCCCCCCTAATTTGGTAAGGAGTTTATTGTCCTACATGCCTGCCCCAGGACTTCCCCCATGGTTTTTAGGATGGTTCCTCAAACTGTTTAGGTTATTTCCCTTTATCTAAGTTTTTTTGTACTTTGAAATACAGTCTCATGCAATGTGACGACATTTTGGTCAAGGGTGGACCACATATATGACGGTGGTATACTACTTAGCCTAGGTGTGCAATAGGCTACCCCAGTGATCGGCAAACTGCGGCTTGCGAGCCACATGCGGCTCTTTGGCCCCTTGAGTGTGGCTCTTCCACAAAATACCACGTGCGGGCGCGCACGTACAGTGCGATTGAAATTTCGTGTCCCATGCACAGAAGTCGGTTTTTGGCTCTCAAAAGAAATTTCAATCGTTGTACTGTTGATATTTGGCTCTGTTGACTAATGAGTTTGCCGATCACTGGGCTACCCCATCTAGATCGTGTACATGCTCTCTGATCCCACAGCACAATTGCTTAATGACAATTCTCAAAATGTATCATTGTTCAGCGGCACAAGACTAGATGTATGCAGGAAGTAGTATGATGGTGTTTCCTGATAAATTAAGCAGTTGATGAAGTGATAGAATTTGCCTTGGCTGGTGTGGTTCAGTGGTTGGAGCATCAGTCCTGTGCACCAAAGGGTCTCGGGTTCAATTCCCCCTCAAGAGCATGTGCCTGGGTTGCAGGTTCACTCCTCTGGTCGAAGCGTGCAGGAGGCAACCAGTTGGTAGGTCTCTCTCACATCGATGTTTCTCTCCCCCTCCTTCCCGCCCTTCCTCCCTCCCTCTCACTCTCTCTGAAAAGCGATAGAAAAGATGTCTTCTGGTGAGGATTAACAACAACTCAGTGACAGAATTTATGATGACGTTTGTGTCTGGGCCCATTTTTCTTAGCAGTTCTCTTTCCCTTCCCGTGCATCGTGCACTATGTTGACTTCTTTTTCTGTCCTTACGCTGCCCAAAGGAAAAGTACTTCCTTGTATCTCTGCCACTCTGTAGTTTTCTTTGGTTCAGGTTCCCCCCTTTCCAGGAGGCAGATTAGCAAAATGTTTTTAGGACAAGACAGACCCAAATTGAATCGAACTGTAGTTTCACTTTTTATTAGCCGTGTTTGTAGTCAAGGCACTAAACCTCTTTAAACTCTAGTTAGTTCTTCTGTAAAATCAAAAGACCCTCTCTGGAAAGGGTTGTCCTTAATGTACATAAAAATGTCTTATGATAGGTACACAATACAGTGTATCTTTTTTAAGTTTTAACTTTAAAGTAAAAAACTATCATTACAAGAGCTCCATCCTGCACTCTTATTTTATGAGGGATTTGTATAAGGCTCATCAGACGAGCTAAGGGACTGGAGCAAGGTTAGGGGAGGGCAGTGTGGATGCCACTGGATCTCAGTATCCTTTTGGATCCACTACACCTTCTTTTATGTCATTCATTTCTCACTGTGCAGACATACATGGGAATGGTGGTGTTTTGCTGTCCTGTGTGAACTGATGCTGAGTTTGACCTAAATTGCATGGGTAGAGATTACATTTTTGTAGACTCTTAAGGATAGTTCTGCGGACACTTTCTAAAATAGGATAATTACTTTGCCCATATTTGTGACTTCATTTACTAGGCTTTATAATAGGAAAATGGATTGGAAAGCCTCCTAAAATCCCATCTGGTCCTTTGATGTGTAAAGGGTTTACAGTTACCAGGAATTGTTCCAAACACAGACAAAACTGGTCCCTGTTGTCCAGAATTGTCTTTCTAAGGTGGGGGATGCCTGTGTGAGCTCGCGCACACACACAAGTGGTTGCAATCTGTTGAAACCGTATTTTTCAGATTTACCACTATTGAAGCATTTGCTTATTGTGAGTAAAGAGAAAACCAGGTGTAAAGATTCATTATTAATAATCACGTTTCCTCATTTACATTTGGGAGATCATTTATCGCTTCTTTTGAAGAACTAGAATATTTTTGTAGCGTACTGCCTCTCCAACAAAGGTCTTTCTTTGCAATTTAATCAAACTGTCAAACACTAACTGACTGAATGCCCAGAGGATACTGAGATTAATAGATGAGGCTGCTACCCTCAAGTAGCTTAATCTAGTAAAAGACAAATAATTACTATGTCTTGAGACAAGGATGATGATGCAACTATGATAATACAAAGTTCAGTGGTAGCAGAGAGGAAGTGGTCCTTAAGTTAGGTCTTGAGTTTGCCATATTAGGCAGAGGAAACAGCATATACCAAGTCTGAACACCGTAAAACATCTCGGCAGTTGGGAAGCTACTTGCAGTAGTTTTAGTAACAGGAAGGTAAGACTGGAGACTTAGGCGAGGGCCAGATAATGGAGAGCTTTGTGTTCAGTGCTGTACGCTTCACACCAATCAGAAAGTACTGTGAACTTGTACCAAGTGATTGGTGGTGTTTGCTATGTTAGTCAAAGGCGAACTCTCTTAATTGATCTTCTCCATTCTTTTACTTACGTTAGTTATTAGCACACTGATAAGTATACAGGAAGTACTGTTTTCATTAGAGTTTTAAAGACCTAATGCATTTTTAGTAAGTGCCCGATATTATGGGTGGTTTTTGTTCTTGTTTTTTAATCCCATTTTAAGTTGCATTATGGCCTCTGTCCATTGTGCTTGTATGGATAGTTGAGTATTGAGTGTTTAGTATGAAATACAAAGAACAGGGAACAGAGACTGTAATTTCAAAGGGAGGTAACAATATGATGGGAGAATTTGTCCAAAAACGTAGACTTGTCTTTGAGGATAGTAGACAATACCGCTTTAGCTACACTGTCTCCAGAAAGGGTGTGGCATTGGAAACGGTGCCTTCCCTAAACAGACCTGTTCACTGACTCAAGCCAAACCTCAGTTGTCAAGCTTCACTCACTTTCAGCAGGGCTCCTGGTCTGCTTTCATGTCGCCTCAGTTTGAGGAGCACACAACCAAGGAACAACAGACATTGGAAGAAGGGCAGGCTATTGAAGGGTATTGTGCAGAATGGCAGTCTGAGCTTTTAAAAAATGATAATAAACTTTGCTTTGCAGAACAGTTTTAGGTTTACAGAAAGTTACACAAAGAGTTTGAGTAAACCAAGTTTCCCCTGTTACTAACATGTTTGTTAGTATGGTCTATTGTTTATAATTAGTGAACCAATGTTAATA
Source organism: Plecotus auritus (assembly GCF_963455305.1). Taxonomy (NCBI): domain Eukaryota; kingdom Metazoa; phylum Chordata; class Mammalia; order Chiroptera; family Vespertilionidae; genus Plecotus; species Plecotus auritus. Next base: position 3,803,606 of record NC_137774.1, read on the forward strand.
CATTATTATTAACTAAAGTCCGTACTTTACTCAGATTTCCTTAGTTCTTCCTGGTGTCCTTTTCAGTTCCAGATTCCATCTGGGATACCACATTACACACACATAGTTACCATGTTTGCTTTGACTCATTCTGGTTGTGACAGATCTGGTTTACATTTTAATGATGTTGTTTTGATTTATAGACTTGAGAACCATCTGAAGGGGACAAAATGAAAGTGGTGAAGAAGTCACTGTATAATAATCCAAGGGCGAGGTAACGGCAGCTTGAATTGGAGTGGTAGAAGTAGAGAGAAGTGTTCGGATTTGGGGTATGTAAAAGCCATGAGATTGGGGGAGAAAAATCAAGCGAATGAGTGTAGACAGAGAAGAAAATAGGTTCAGGGGATGGAGCCCTTGGGGCACTTGAATGTTTAAAAGTTAATGAAATAAAAAAGAAACTAGCAAATGAAACCAAAAAGAGTGGCCAGTTAGGTAGAGAGCAGACCTAGAAAGTGGTGTGTCCTAGCAGCCAAAGTGTTTCAAGAGGAAATGAATGCCTCTATTCTGTGCTGTTGATGGGCCAAGTCAGATGAGGACAGAGACTCGACCTTTGGATTCAGCAACAGGTGATCATTAATGACCTCTGTGAGTAGTTTCAGTGGAGTGGTGAGAGCAAAAGCATGTTTGGGTTCAGAGCGAATGGTGGGCACCGGGAAAAGCGAACGAGGAAACTGGCCGGCGGGTGGCGGTGGTTATGTAAATTTTCCCGAAAAACAAAACAAAACACTGCAAACTGATATTTAACTGTAGGCCATAGGTATGCAGAGGTATTTAGGAGAAAGAGGACTAACGTCTGCAACTTCGAAATGCTGGAAGGGTAGCTAATGGAAGGCTGTACAGATAGGTAAGTGGTAAAGCATGTATTGTTAAAGGTATAATTTAAATGATGGGTAAGTGTGTGTTCATTGTAAAACTCTTTTAACTTTGCTCTGCGTTTGAAACCTTTTAAAATAAAATGTTGGGGGTCGGGGATTGAACAAGAGGAAAGAAATTGGAGACAAGGAATACAGGTAACTATTCTGAGGAGTTTCGATGTAAAGGGAGGAAAGAGATGAGGCAGTAGACTCAAAGAAGTCTGTTTTCCTCCCAGTCCCAAAGATGGGGAAAACAGTTCCTTACTGATAGGAAAGATCCAGTAGAGAGAAAAAAATCAACGATGTAGAAGAAAGAAAGGGAAATTACTGGCTTGATGATCTTGAGCAGGCAAGTTGGGATCTAGCGCATGGAAGTAGGGTTTTATTTTGTTAGGAGCTTGGACAAAAGTAATGGAAGGCAGAGAATAAAGATACAGGTACAAGTGGTAGTATAGACGTGGTAGGAGCTTTGTAAGATCTCCTCTAGTTGCTTCTGTTTGTTTGTTTGTTTGTTTGTTTTTGTTTTTGAGTGAAATAGGAAGTGAGATCCTCTGCTTGGGAAGGGGCAGTTGAGGCTAAGGGTGATGAGGTAGCCCTCCAGGAGAGAGCTGACTCGGGAAGGGCAGCAGAGGGAGAGCCCCCTGGAGTCTCCTGAGGTCACATAACTGACTAAGAGTTCATGCTTCAGACAGAGAATGGGACAAATGAGAGGGAAGACATTATCAAATGTTTAAAAGAAAGAAGATAATTTCTCATAACTGATGATGTGAAGGGCCCGCCAAATGCCCAGCATAATGAACAAAAACCGATCCTCATTGAGATACATTATTGTTAAATTTCAAAATGACAAGAAGAAAAGGTTCGAGAAAACAACCAAGATGGCGGCATAGGTAAACACCTAAACTGCTGCCTCGCACAACAATTTCAAAACTACAACTAAAAGACAGAACGGACACCATCCAGAACCACAGGAAAGCAGGCTGAGTGAAAATTCTACAACTAGAAGGAAGGAGAAAAGCTCACAGAGAATTGGAGGTACGGCAAAGGGACTTTGTGCGCGCAGAGAGGAAGGGCGGCTGAGAGCTTGGCTGACTTCCTCTGGCGGAAGGGGGAAGGAAGCCTCGGACCGCGAGCTGGGAAAGGCAGAAGTCTGAAGGCGCACACGGGCCAGTGCGCACAAAGGCTGCGGAGGTAGCCATAGGCTTTCCCTAGTGAAAGGGAGTCAGAGGATCCTGACTGAGCCCCAGTTCTGACTGCAGTGAACCCCGGTTCCAGGCGAGCCCCTGGGGACCCACGCTCTTGTGGGGGGAGTCTGGACTCTCAGGCGGAGACTCGAGCTGGGGAAGGCGGAGGACTGAAAGCGCACATGCGCGCAGGGGCGGGGCTCACAGGAAGCCAAGACTGAGACTCCACCCCATCCAAGCTGAGCACAGAGGCTATTGCAATTTGGCAAGTCTAGTCCTATAAGGCTGTCTCCAGCACCGGGCTTCTCCCAGCATAGACACAGCTGATCCTTACAGCCAACTGGCCCGGAGGTCAATTCTTCCCAGTGATACCAACAACAATAAAGACTTAATTACAACAAGGCTGTACACACATTCCACAAAGGGGTGCACCAAGAGTGTCCACCTCAGGTTAACTGGGGAAGCAGACCCACTGGGCCATATTGGAAACCTAGCACAAATATCTACCTTACCAACTCAGGGATTCAGTGAAAATGCGGGGTCAAGGAATCAGATCACAAACGAAAGAAATGGAGGAAAACAAACGACTGGATATAGAATTCAAAACCACCGTTATAAGACTTTTTAAGAATATCCTAGAAAAGGCCGATAAATATAACGAGACCCTCGAAGATATGAAAAAGGACCAACTAGAAATTAAACATACACTGACTGAAATAAAAAATATTATACAGAGACCCAGAAACAGAATAGAGGAACACAAGAATCAAGTCAAAGAATTGAAATACAAAGAAGCAAAAAACACTCAACCGAAAAAGCAAAAAGCAAAAAAAAAAATCCAAAAAGTTGAAGATAATGTAAGAAGACTCTGGGACAACTTCAAGTGTACCAACATCAGAATTATGGGGGTGCCAGAAGAAGAGAGAGAGCAAGATACTGAAAACCTATTTGAAGAAATAATGACCGAAAACTTCCCCCACCTGGTGAAAGAAATAGACTTACAAGTCCAGGAAGCGCACAGAACCCCAAACAAAAGGAATCCAAAGAGGACCACACCAAGACACATCATAATTAAAATGCCAAGAGCAAAAGACAAAGAGAGAATATTAAAAGCAGCAAGAGAAAAACAGTTAATTACCTACAAGGGAGCACCCATACGACTGTCAGCTGACTTCTCAACAGAAACTATGCAGGCCAGACGGGAGTGGCAAGAAATATTCAATGTGATGAATAGCAAGAACCTACAACCAAGATTACTCTACCCAGCAAAGCTATCATTCAGAATTGAAGGGCAGATAAAGAGCTTCACAGATAAGAAAAAGCTGAAGGAGTTCATCACCACCAAACCAGTACTATATGAAATGCTGAAAGGTATTCTTAAAGAAGAGGAAGAAGAAAAAAGTAAAGAGAAAAAATTATGAACAACAAATACATATCTATCAACAAGCCAACCTAAAAATCAAGTGAATTAAAAACCTGAGGAGCAGAATAATCTGGTGAATATAATAGAATCAGGGGCATAGAAAGGGAGTGGGCTGATAATTCTCAGGGGGAAAGGGGTATGGGGGGGTTCATGAAGAGAATGGACAAAAATCATACACCTATGGATGAGGACAGTGGGGGGGAGGTAAGGGCAGAAGGTGGGGTGGGAAAGGGGTGGAGGGGAGCTATGGGGGGAAAAAGGAGAAATAATTGTAATAATCTGAATAAAGATTTATTTAAAAAAAAAAAAAAAAAAAAAGAAAAGGTTCTTAAAAGTATCTAGAAAAAAGAAACAAGTCTCTGTAAAGAAATGCTAATGAGACTGCCAGTAAACTGCATGAACAACTCCAAATACCGGAAAACACTGTCTTTCAAAATCTGAGGAGAAATGCTGTTCAGCTCAGAATTCTGTTGAATTCTATACTCAGTCGAACTAACATTCAGGTATAAGCATAGAATCAGAGCATTTTCAGACAGACAAGCCAGGACTCCAGATGCTTGCTTTCCAGGCATCCTTTCTTGGTAAAGTACAATAAAAAAACAAGAATGAGGAAGACGTGAAATCTAGGAATCAGTACATTTAACTGAGGAAAGTATTGGAGGAAAAATCCCAGAATGATAGACGTATTGAAGAGGGAAGTGGGTGTTCCAGACATTTAATACCATCCTTGACAAGTTGTAATAACTTAAAAATGTAATAAAGCCAGAAAAAAATTGTTTTAAGGTTGTTAGAACTCCAGGAAAAGCAAAAAGCCATCCAATAATGAAACTGTGATTTTTTTAAAAAAAAAACCAGCTTAAATTTTTCTCCCAAAGCTGTAAACTGTGACTTTGACCATGAATATTCAACTGTAGAAAACAAGGGGCTTTGGTTCTAGTCCATTCAGATTTGATAGCTTAATCATTATAGGTCTATTATGCAGACCTATTCATGACATTAATACCCTTTTACCACATGAACGGGGATTTTAAAGGTTTGATGACACCATTCTGTGGCTGCAGACAGTCATATCTTAGGTAATCATAATTCTGATCATTTTTGTGACTTGGGAAACTACTTGTTATCGTGGGCAAAAGAGTGAATCCCATATACTTAGACCCCCTTGCATTTCCAGGTAGCATGGATGTTGCTGCTCCATTAGCTCCGGGGCTGACCCAGAATCTTGAAGTGGTACACCAGTTTCCCACTTGAAATGCTACATGGAATCCTGAAGTTCTTGTAGCCTGGAATTGAGGGTCTGACAGTCCCATTGTTTGCATTAATACATCCTATTATTTAGTCCCTCTAGTCCCTGTGTTCTCTGCCGTTTGTGGCGTTTCTGTGGGCTGAAAGCGCTGGTTTTCCAGGGAACAGTGTGTAGGTGCTTAAAGAGAGAAAACTAACAGGCGGAGCAGGGCTAGGCTTGTCTTCTTTTGATGGGACGTGCCTGGAGCAGCAGGGTTCCCAGCCCGCCCAGCCCTCTGCAGCCTGCTGTCTGAGCTGTGCAGCTGCCTGAGGAGGCCACGAAAGCTAGTTAATTGTGGAGAGGCCTCCATTCCAGCAGTAAAGGGAGGGGGAGTTCATCTCGCCTCCCTGTTAACAACAGCTGTATTTGTCTCCAGTCCATTAGAGAGGTCCTTGGAAAAAGTTGTCATGAACACTGATGTCCATTTTTCTTGATGAAAGTACCCATATTTGGGGTCTTATAATAGAGACTCCTAATGTCACTTGTGGAAGTAGAGAAAAGTATACGTAATAACTGAGTAAGCGTGTGTCTGGGTATACTAGTTAAAATTGGATCTTTTCCTAGATTCTAAAGTTTTTCTGCACATTATATAGCCATTTGAATTGGTTGTGTGAAAAAAGTAGTCAAGTTTTGTGTAGCTATTTTTAATTGTATAGCAATTAAACATTCCCTACGTTCTCAAAAAATGGGATCATTCTTCATAACTGAAGGATTATACCTTTTATACATTCTCTTTCTTTTGTTTAAATATGGTGCAGAATAATTAAACTTTTATCTAACTTTTTAATTCTGTCACCTTGAGAAGCCTATGAGATGGCATTAAATTTGATATCTCACCCTATACTGTGTTGGTTTCTGTAAACAGGGGGCACCTTGTGGGGGAAGCAGTGAATTTAGATTCTTAAAATAATGTGTATAGTGTGTTCTTTAATGTTTATTTTAGAGTCTCTTCAAAGCAGTCAGATCCCCCACCCTAGCCTGATTACTCTACTGCCTGGCTTACTGCAGAGCCTGCTGCCACTTCGGTCCCCCTCAGATGTGCCTGCCACACAAAAGCCAGAATCACGATCTTAAAGCGAACAGTCAGTCCATAATTTCCCAGAATCCTTATGCTACCGGTCAAAGCCCTGCACAGTCTGGCCCAGCTCCCTGTCTCTCAGGCCCCCGTGGCTCCACTTTCTCATAACCCCCTGGGATTCAGCATTTCCATTCTAGACGATGTTAAACCCTTCCCACCTGCAAAACTCTGCTCAGGTTCTTCCTCTGCTGGGAATATTTCTGCTCGCTCTCTTCCGTGTCCCTCATGGCCACTCCCAAACCTAGCTAAGACCTACTCACACCTAGGGCTTCAGTTGAAATTTCACTGCCCAGGTGAGCTTTCCTTGACACTCAGTCTCTATGCAGGATTAGATTAGGGCTCCCCGAGGTATGCTCTCCTACAAAGCACCCTGAACTTTTCATCATAGAACTTTCTATACCTGAAGTTGTAATTACCTTGCCTCCCTTACTGTCGCAAGTAAGGATCATTTCTTTCTTTTTTTAAATAAAATATATTTTTTATTGATTTCAGAGAGGAAGGCAGGACCGAGCACAGTCCCTGACTCAAAATAGGCACTCACTAGCCCTAACTGGTTTGGCTCAGTGGATAGAGAGTTGGCCTGCGGACTGAAGGGTCCCAGGTTCGATTCTAGTCAAGGGCATGTACCTTGGTTGCGGGCACATCCCCAGTAAGGGGTGTGCAGGAGGTAGCTGATCGATGTTTCTCTCTCATCGATGTTTCTAACTCTCTATCCCTCTCCCTTCCTCTCTGTAAAAAATCAATAAAATATATTTTAAAAAATAGGCACTCACTATATATTTGTCTGCTCCTTGAGTCTTAATATACATTTTTTTATTGTTTAAAGTATTACAAATAGTAGTACATATGTCTCCTTTTTTTTTTCCCCATTGACCTCCCCCCTTAATATACATTCTTGATTATTTTATTAGAATAGAGTCCTAAGAATGGCATTACTGGGTTAATACGTATGAAGACTCAGATCTTTAATACATATGACCAGTTGATTTTTATGAAACCTCGTATCTTTTTATACTCTCACCATTACCACCCCACCACCATCACTCAATATTAACTTGTTTCCATCTTTGCCAATACAGTCATTCAAAAAGAGGAGGAAGGGGAAGTTCGATCACATGTTTGAGTGATAGGCACAGACAGCGGGGCTACTTGACCAGTTATTCCAAGCATGCCCACATGAAGGCCTGTCCTTGAAGATTTCTGTGAGACTCTTCAGCTTTCCTGATGGCACGTGAGCAGCGTGGAGGAGGCCGTGAGCAGGGGAGCTGATCTAACCTGTAGGCGGTTGTTTTCCGGCAGCGGAGCAGCATTGCCAGAGTGGTTACCTACAGCAGCTGACTGTCCACAGTGACTGTAATTACCACTTGTCATTTCAATTTTTTTAAAATATATTTTATTGATTTTTTACAGAGAGGAAGGGAGAGGGATAGAGAGTTAGAAACATCGATGAGAGAGAAACATCGATCAGCTGCCTCCTGCACACCCCCTACCGGAGATGTGCCTGCAACCAAGGTACATGCCCTTGACCGGAGTCGAACCTGGGACCCTTCAGTCCGCAGGCCGACGCTCTATCCACTGAGCCAAACCGGTTAGGGCTGTCATTTCAGTTTGACAGCTCCATCACAGGGGGCAATGTGTAACTGGTCAGGAGATATAGCAAGTAAAGTGTGATTAAACAACAACGATTCCCTCTTTATCGAACACCAGTTAAAATAAAAACGGGAAGATGACTTGGTTCACCATGCCCGCTAACATACTCAGAGTTGCTCTACCTTTAGTTCTTGCTCTATTCCTGCACTGTTTGAAGTGGCCCTTTATCTAGTTCCTCCAGACAGGAATTGAGTTTTCTACGTCGACTATGAAGCTAATTTGGAAATGTAGCTGTGCCTTCCTACCCAGCACATCAGCCACAGTTCCCCTTATCCCACTTTCTATGTATTTTTATTGTTATTTGTATACATGGTTCCCTTAGTTTATAAACACTTCTGAGGGCAGAAACTGTGTCTTTCGTCTTTTTTTAAATTTCCATTGAAACTTTTTTTTCAATTCCCATTGTAGCTTTCTAGCACAATGCTTTCAGTATAATAAACACTTAAATATTAACTCAAGTGCGATTCAAAGAGGATAGTTCCTGTAAATCACTATGACCGTCTAGTAATGACAGACTATAGATCCTAAATTTGCACACTTTTACCCCCTTTCTCAATTCCCCATAACTATCTCGGTAACAAACTGAATGATTTGGCTTCTTCAGCGTTGTGGACCTTGTAAAGCAAGGCTCTTGTTTTAGTTTTTCATCCACGTAGTTGTAGAATTTGGGTACTTCCTTCAGTGCTTTTGCCCTGTGACAAATGTCACTTTATATAAGAAATACCTCCTTAAAGATAGAAAGAACGGATTTGAGGGTAATTTCAATCAGGGTCCTGGTAGGAAACCCATGACACACTTACATTGGCTAATTTGAGGAGACTCTAATAACGAGATTGTTGACAAGGTGTGGGCAGGATTCCTCTAGAACCACCAGGGATGATGCAGTGCCCAGATTAGTAACCAGGTCACCATCTTGAGGCCTGAACAGCGCACAGTGGGGCAGAAGGGAGGTACCAGAATGTGGAGGAAGAAAGGACTGGGTCAGTAGGGCTGCGACCTTCAGTCAAGGGTCCAAGACTGTCCACTGACACCCCCACAGAGGGAGCCTTCTGCAGGCCTTTCCATGGGTGGTACCCCTGGAGCCAGAGAGCAGGAGAGCCCGTCTTTGTGGTCCATATAGATCCAGGGCACACAAAGGGAAGGGCAGAAACTGGGTCTGGAGAGGCAGGTGGGAAATGCCAGCACAGGGGTGCCATCTGCCTTTTAAAAGCATGCTTTGTGCTCTGGCCAGTGTGGTTCAGTTGGTTGAGCATCATCCCAGGCACCGCGAGGCTGCCAGTTTGATTCCTGGTCAGGACACATACCCAGGTTGTGGTACACACAAGAGGCAACTGATCGGTATTTCTCTCTCAGACCTATGTTTCTCCCCACGTCCTGCTCTCCTCTCCCTTCCTCTCTCTAAAATCAATAAAACATATTTTAAAATTTAAATAGCCGAAACCGGTTTGGCTCAGTGGATAGAGTGTCGGCCTGCGGACTGAGGGGTCCCGGGTTCGATTCTGGTCAAGGGCACGTACCTTGGTTGCAGGCACATCCCCAGTGGGAGGTGTGCAGGAGGCAGCTGATCGATGTTTCTCTCTCATCGATGTTTCTAGCTCTCTATCCCTCTCCCTTCCTCTCTGTAAAATATCAATAAAATATATTTTTTAAAAAATTTAAATAAATAAAATTGTGTTTTATTCCTGGTGGCTTTAAAAGAGAAAATTACCCAGCAGCTCTATAGAAACGTTTTTCTAAAGCTTTTCAGAAAAAATGGTGGTCAAGAAGGAAGACTATTGAGCCACATGTAATCATCAATCCCTTTTTATTCCACCTCCCAAAAATATCTTGACTCTATCACCTTCCCTCAGCCGCACTGCCCACCCCAGTCCAAGCACGGTCATCTCTCACCTGGGCAGCTATCACAGTCCCCACCTGGTCGTCCCGCACCTCATTCCCCCAGTGAGTTTTTTTGCAATATGTGTGGTGAGAAAAGAAACTTCCGTGCAAAGCGGTTCAGGTGTGACCGCTGTTGAGGCAGCCCGTGGCCAGGCCGCACCCTGGCTAGATGCTCTGCTCTGCTCCAGCCTGCATTGTGCTGTGCTGTGCTGCTCTGTTCCATCCTGTGCTGGTCTGCTCGGGCCTGTGCTGGCCTGCTCTGCTCTGCTCCAGGGAGATGGGTGTTTCAGTTCAGCCAGGGGGCCGGTCTCACCCGTCTTCGGTGGCAAGGGAAAGTGGGCTCCGACAGTGGAGTGTTTGAAAAATGCACAGCTGAATGTCACTTTTCAGTGACTTCTGATTATCATCCTTAGCATACCAGCTAGAACTCACTAATTTGCATACTGCAGCCTTTCGCCTAGACACCACAGGAGATCCTGTGGGTCTCTCCTCAAATTCACTCTCTGACCGTGTCCCCCTCCCTCCAAGCTGGGTTTCTGTTCCCTAATCCTGTACTTAACACTAATCCACATTTTCACTCTAGTGTTGTATTGATCTGTTTAATTGCCTGCATTCACCTCCATCCTGGGACTAGGGTAAGGATTTACCACTTCATCCCCGGTCCCTCTTTGCCACCAAACTCCTGATTTGAAGCTAGTTTTAACTGCCTCAGAAATGGAAAATGCAGTGGGAGGTAGCTTGCTGAAGTCAGAACGGTAGCGTTTTAGGTGAACGGACCGCTGGCCTTGAGTTTTTCAGGCATAGCTCCTTATGCAGCTGTGGGCGATTAACTCGGTGACTGAGGTTGCTTTGCTTTTTCTTTCAGTTACATTCTTGGAGATGGCTCTTGGGTCACAGAACGACTGGCTGTAAATTGATAGACCCTTTAGTTCACATCTTGAATGAGGAAGGCCTTAAGTGGAATTTAATAAACGCTGTTGTCATCAGTTGAGGGGCGGTGTTGGAGCTCCTGAGTTGTTGTGTTATGCCGGAGCAGTGGGCGTGAGTAGATAGATCCCGGAGGGCGGGCCTGGCGAATGGGAGCAGGTTTGCCCATCGTCAGAAAATGGGTGGCTGACTGCTGCTCCCCGGCCTAGGAGGCTTTGTTTTTTATTTTGTTGTGGTTTTTTTATATGGGTTTGTGGGGTTTTTTGCCCTTTTTTTGAGGAAAGTGTTGTAGAATTTGACCTAAGATTGAAAGCCTTCTGTTAGTAAAGAAGGTAATGACAGTAGCTAAATATACATTATTAAAGTAAAGAATTAGCCAAATATGAAATTATTTTGGTTATTTCCAGTTAGGAAGTTCTGATACCATTAGTAAAGGTTTTGCTTTTCAACTTTAGGAAGCGTAACCAGTCTCTTAGTGAATGGCCACCACCATTCAGTGTGGCCAAGAGAACAGTTCATCTCTCCATCTGCTTGATAGCAAGTTGGGAAGTCCGCCACGTTCATTCCACTCACAGTCCTGCACAGGCTGAGCAGAACTAAAGATGCAAACAAAGAATATAACCTAGTTCACACGTCACCAGGAAGTTTTCCTAATCCCTAAACGGGAGTTAGGTCTTTCTCTTCGGTGTGTGGACCTCAGATACTTTCTGTTGAATTGATACTGACCATTGTGCCCATAACTTCCTCTCCTGGCACTCATCACACGGTGTTGCAACTAGCACTTGACTAAGTTCTAAGCTCCTGGAGAGGCAGATCCATGTGTCCTCAGCTCACCTGGCTCAGGGCTTATTGCATGGTACTTGCCTAGTACAGGCCATCAAATGATTGCAGAATTTTTCAAATGCACAGAATTTTCTCTCTTGAAACTTCCTGATGTCTATCTCTGTGTCTCTTGTCTCTCTCCCCTCCTATACCCCCTCTGCAGTTGAAAGACTGGTATTAGAGCATTTCACTCTTCCGTTGAGCAGTCAACTACACCAAAATAACCTGTCTTCCATGAGTCACAAAACACAAAAGACAGTTATTTTGAATGGAAACTCTTGGTACCCCTTTGGTAGAAAGAGTTTATTTTGGGGTATTGCCTGTGCATTTAAGTTTCACTGCCTCTAGGTCTATCTGGGTGGAATAATAGCACATAAGTGTGAACTACCTTCCTGTTTTCTTTTATTTTTTTTTTAATTGATTTTAGTGAGGAAGGGAGAGGGAAAGAGAGATAGAAACATCAATGATGAGAGAGAATCATTGATTGGCTGCCTCCTGCACGCTCCCCACTGGGGATCGAGCCCATAACCCAGGCATATGCCCTTGATTGGAATCAAACCTGGGACCTTTTAGTTTGCAGGCCGACACTCAATCCATCCACTGAGCCATACCGGCCAGGGCAAACCTTCCTGTTTTCTTAAAATGTCATGAGCAGCTTTCTTATTGGCAACTGAATCTGGAGAAATTGATAAGAATATCCCATTTGATTTATTTATCAGAAAATAAATATCCTGAATTTGGTTAGTACAAAATAGTGGTAGTAAAGATGTCATAAGTAATTATATGTTATTAATGGCCATGATCCTCCATTAAATACTATGAAGATGAAAACGAGGCAAGTGACCAGACCGGTTGTACGTTCTGAACTGAACCTTGAAAGATCCAAATATCTAAGGAAGAGGACGATCCAACCAGAAGGAAAGCATGAGAGAAGTACACTGTGCTCAGGGGCTGGGGCGTTGACTGGCTTAACTGAACTGAAGAGTTCGCTGAGTGAAGCAGTGGGGGAGAAGGACAGACAAATAGGTCACAGCCAGAGCCAAGCTAAGGATAATTTGGGTTAAGACTTTTAATGGAAAAACAATGGTATTGGAAACTGATGTAGGGCACTAAATAGGCTGAGGCAAAACCAATTCAGCCTTAAAGTGTGATGCCTGGACATTGGTGGGCCTTGGTCTCTAGATCCAATGTTCCCCCTTCAAACTCCTCCCCATTGATAGTGGCTGCTTAGAGAGGGCAGAAAAATCTAGCTTGGGCAACAGAAAAGGAGCAGCAGTATAAAAGTGATGAAGGATTTTACCAGTGGAAAGTTGGGGAATTTGGGGATTTTTTCCCCTTCCCTTCTCTCCACTCCTTCCCTCCCTCTTTTTCGTTCTTTTCCTTTTAAAATTGTTTCAAGGGCAAAACTTAGCACCTCTCACCATCGTGTCACTAGTAATCAGAAGGTAGACTTGACCAACAAATGCTCTTTGGATTTCTTTAGTTTGGTAAATAGAATTGTTTCCTAAGAGAAAATAGCATTAAAAAATCAAGGATTTAGGACTCCTGGATCCCAAAAGAAATGAATTGTGTGGAAATACCAATTTCAAAAGGAATATGGCATATAATATTGTACTTTTGCTGAGAGAAGTCATTACCATAACGTAAACTACCCCCTTGATTTCATATCATTACATAAATACTTTTTTAAATGAATAGGTTTTCCTTAAACCATGTAATAAAACAGCATAATTTGATGTTTACACACAATTTTATAAACCTGCCAACATTAGAAGAGTTTTAAAACTTCAAAAATGCATCTTATTTCTTCTCAATTTCTGGTCTTTAAGGACCAACTACCTGTCAAGAGTCGTGGCTGGGTCAAACCGTGCTTGGCGTGGCGTGTCTTTTCTTCGGTGGTTTTTTCAGCGTAGAGACTAGCCTGGCAATGTGAACTTGAGCACTGTTGCTCTCTGTGTGCCTGGATAAACACTTTAAGGTTTCTGGTAGGACCAGGAACTTTAATTATTAAACTACCTTTAAGTTGGTCATCTCCTCATTAAAATTCAAAATAACTTATCTGCAGTGTGGGTGTTTTTCATGATTTGGCACACACAGTAGACACGCAGCGTAGCCAAGATGTTTTTCATGTTGAGCAAAAACTGTAACAGATGGAGGTGGTGATTATAAAGCACTTATTTAAAATGTTAGCAATGAATCGACGTGGTTTGAGGCCACGTCAGTAATCTACACTCACGGAGCCTAAGTAAGTAGTTAACTAGCGTTCTCATAGTCCCTAATACAGTATACAATGGACAGCTGAAGAGAACTGCTTTAAATGGCTCTCCCAGTGCTGTTCTCCTAGCCCGGGCCCTGGAGAGTTTTCCTTGGAGAGTAAGTCTTTTAAAAGCCTCTGTAAGCCATAGCAGTATATTAGTATTTTTTCTGTGGGGTTGATTGACTGACCTTTGATGAGCTGGGAAGAACTCGCTGGTTTATGTTGAATTCTATGATGCAGAGACCAGCTATAAGTGGTATTTTGGGATTTTCTGTGTGTAAAAACTTAAATATGTAATTGTTTCCATCTTTCCTGCACAAATACTTTTATACAAATGGCTTCACAAATTGATAAAACTTTTAATAATTTTCCCTGAAGAAATTTTGAACCCCCTGCAAGCTGTTAGAATTAGTGTGTATGTTGAAAGGTTTGTTGGGACTACTTACTCTTCCATAACTGTACAGCTTACGTTTTTAACAAAGGAAAAAAAATCATGATTTTCCTTTTCTTGTTTGTTTACAGATTAGTCAGGCAAGAAAATGTCTTAATATTTCAAAATACAGCAACCTACAAACAAAATTCTTATCTACCATTTTACTAAAAGACACCTTTTTCTATTCTTTGTGTAGATATTAAGTGCTGTTCTTGTCTCCCAGTATTAATATAAAAGGGAGAGGAGGGGAATGAACTATTGTAATCCTCGAATTCTGCATTTACAATCTTTTTGGGAGTCAGCACAGAATCATGTGCTTTCCGAATAAAGCAGGGCCCTCGGCCTGTTACTGTGTGTGCTGTCAGTGCCCACGGGCAGCATTACATCAGCCATTCCTGACTTAATGAAGGCAGAACTCAGCCCCCCAGAACCCCTCGGGTTTTGTTAGCTCTAATAGTGCTAATGTGTGTGCAACAAAGTCACTCTGGGGAAGTGCCGGTGTCCACTAGGACAGCTTGAGTGTGGCTCTGTGCTATTGCTGTGCTGCTCATTAGATGTTCTCATGGAATCTGCTCAGTTGCCCTGGAGGCAGGTTGTGTCACCACTTTATAGCCGAGTAAACCAAAATGTAGAGAATGGTCATATGCACGCTGTCACATATAGTTCATTGTTGATGAAAATGGAGTTTGAACCCATGTGTTCATCCTCTTGTGTCCTGTGCTCCTAAGGGGTCTGAGACCTAAACCTTGGACCTCTAGCTTTTCCTTTTTCTTTTTTTTTAACTGTATGGAAAGTTTCTATTTGGTGTTGGTGTAGATGGGAATTTGCATTGCCTTTAGAACAGTCTCAGGTTGGAGTGAGGGACAGGGGCAGGAGCGCTTAATGTTACCAGAATCACATAATATAGACAAGTGGACATGTGGAATGCTCTGAGCCAGCCATCACCAACCGGTGGTCCGTGAGGTCTGAAAGATTGGCGACCGCTGCTCTGAGCTGTCCCTGGTGAAGACAGTTTTATTTCTGGGAATGTCTTTTTTCCCATGGAGTAGTGATGGTAAGTCAGCATTGTAGGGGTCCTGAAGTCTCACTGTGTTATTTTCTGCTTCCCTCTGTATTTTGGGGCCTGAGAAAAACTTGTTCTTCATCGAAACTTCTCTCTTCCTCCTTTCGTAATCTCATCTCTTGATCAATCTGCTTCCGTTAAACCAAAGTGTTTTGTGTGGCTTCAAAGTCATAACTTGAGGGAAAACGCAGGTTGGAATAGAACATGCAGCTGTGGGTAATAGCTAAACACATTCCTTGGAATTTTCAAAAACTGAATGAAAATGGGTTGTTGAACTCGGCCATTTATTTGTTAAGAGGCACTGACGGCGTACACGGTAAGCTGCCTGCCTTCTGTCGTGGGGAAATGGTGGCAGGAGCAGCTTCCTCATTCTCAGAACTCTAATCAGGCTTTTAAAAATGACTTGGGAGGGATGTGAGCGTTCATCTGAAACCATAGCAAATTACACAGTCTTTGTAGGTGGGTGCAGACTCGTCCACATACAGTTCTGGTTCCTTTCTCTGCTCCACAGTAGACTCACTTATGTTAATTTGTGTCCTTTGCTGTTTTAAACGTGAAGAAAACTTACTTTTTAAAATACCTTTTAAATTATGCCATCCTAACTGCAAGGCTTGCATGTGAAAGCTGATGTGCCAGTGGAGCAGGTGGGTGGACAGACCTGGTCCCTGACTCCCAGGGTGGCGTGCAGTTAGCAGGGACACTCTTTTTTTCTTTTTTAATCTGTGTTGTTGAAAGTATTACAGATGTCTCCCTTTTTCTCCCATTGACCTGGTTCATAGGTCGATGCTCAACCACTGAGCCACACTGGCTGGCCTTTTTTTTTTTTTTTTTAACAAACACATTAATTCCATACTTTCCTACCTTCTTGGGGGAGAAAAGCATACTAAACACCAAGTAATAATTTTTTTCTTCATTGAATAAGGTATTACATATGTGTTCTCACTCCCCCCCCCCCAATAATTTTTTTAAATATATTTTATTTATATTTTACAGAGAGGAAGGGAGAGGGATAGAGAGAAACATCGATGAGAGAGAAACATCGATCAGCTGCCTCCTGCATACCTCCCACTCGGGATGTGCCCGCAACCAAGGTACATGCCCTTGACCGGAATCGAACCTGGAACCTTTCAGTCCGCAGGCTGACGCTCTATCCACTGAGCTAAACCGGTTTCGGCCCAATAATTTTTTTCAAATATATATTTTTTGGGTGTGAAGAGAGCAGAGCGCTTGAAGAATGGCTCCTCTGTGAAAAACACATCCAACAGCAACTTGGGCTTATTCTTCACAGGTGGCAGGATACTATGACTTTCCTGTGACATTACGCCCTATACATGAAAAATATTTTTTTAAATTGATTTCAGAGAGGAAGGAGAGAGAGAGAGACACATCAGTGATGAGAGAGAATCATTGATCTGCTGCCTCCTGCACGCCCCACTCTGGGGATCAAGCCCTCAACCCGGGCATGTGCCCTGACTGGGAATTGAACTGTGACCTCCTGGTTCATAGGTCGACACTCAACCACTGAGCCAGGCCCAAGTAATAATTTTGTTCTGCAGAAAATCGTAGTTCTGAATTTGTACCAAGTCTGGGAATTGCCCTGGAGTGTGAGTGAGTGAGAGAGAGAGAGAGAGAGAGAGAGAGAGAGAGAGAGAGAGAGTGAGTGTGTGTGTGTGTGTGTGTGTGTGTGTGTGTGTGTGTTTTAATTGGGGGGAGCACTTTTTAGGGGCAGGTTTGCCTCTTAGTAAAGATGATAAGAAGAATGTGTTGCTGTATGAACATCTGCCATAAAACAGTTGTCCTTAAATTAAAAGTAACCTTTTTCGTGTGATTACCTTATTCTGTTTTGATGTCCAAATGGGTCATAATCACTTCCTGACTCTCCTCTGTCTTTCAAGAAATCTTAGAATAAGTATACAACTCACCGTTTCAGGAATTTTAAAGACATTTTGAAAAACTTGTTCATAAGCCTGAAGTTTATTATTATTATAAAATAATCTACACTAATAAAAGAAAGATGCAAATTGAATGTACCTTCACGATGCCCACCAGCCAATCAGGAGCGAGTATGCAAATTAACCCAACAAAGATTGCAGGTTAATTTGCATATGCAGGCACCGAGCGGCTGGGGACAGGGCGGGAGGCAGGCGTTCCACACCGCCCCAGCAGCTCCGGGCCTCTGGGCAGTGTGGGAAGGCAGAAAGGCAGCTCTGGCCGGAGCTAAGGCGGTGCCGGCAGCCAGGGGAAGGAAGGCCCATTCTTGCATGAATCTTTGTGCATCGGGCCTCTAGTGCTTTATAAAATGCTAGGCCACAGTTTTTCTCAACCCCTTCTTTTTGGTAGATAAAATCTTGGCTTTAAGCAGCTTTTAAAATGGCCCCTTTGCTCTCATGCTGTTGAGTCTGCTGTGACGTGTGTGGGGTGTCAGCTGCCTCTCGAGGTCACAGCATCTTATGTGACACTGGAGGATTAGCCTTACTGCTCAGACATGCCAGTGTCCTCGTAGCAGGGCGCGCCTTGAAGACACTCCCAAACCATCATCTTCCGTGTGCACTTTGTAATTGTCTAGAACAGAACAACTCTGCTGGCTACAGCACAGGTTTCTGTTTTTCAAATGCAGACTTTAAAATTAGGAATGTATTTGACATATATTAGTTTGTATCATCATAGTACTTAATAAAATTTTAAAAAAAATTTTGAGGGAAAAGCAATGATAAAAAGAAACAAGTTTTCACCACGGAAGCTGATGGGGTTTACCAGTAGCTGATTTTTTTCTGAGCTCTCAAATTCACACTGGCAGAATTTGCCACTTTATCTTGTACACTTCAGTCGCCTACAGGCAGGGCCAAAGGTCGACCAGCATCAGTGTTGTAAAACTCCTTAGGGCATAACTTCCGGTCCTGAGAGAACGATCTGTGAGGTTCATTTAATGCTGGGCGATTTGCTGGTTAGCTTTCTGTCTTCTCTAAAGTCCTGTCTCACTTTGAAATGCCAGTACACACACATCATACTCTCTGAAGCAATCTAGGTTCTAATCTGGCAGTGAGCACAGCATTGTTCAGCACCTTGAATAAACCATTTGTAAAGAATTTTACCAACTTCCTTTTAGAACTTCGCTGGGTAGTGTACATTGACTACCACTTCCTAGTCCATCAGCATTCTCCTGGGCTCACCATTTTGGAGTTTGGCTCACATTTCTGTTTTCTCCTGGAAGTTACCAACTTTTTAAAAATGCCTTCTGTCCTTCGCTGTTTGTTAGAAATCTAGAATTCAGTGGCCTTGATTCTATACCTAGATCTGTCCTGTAACGTACACTACTCTACAGATTACAGTCATGGTCTAGCCCAGTGGTCGTCAAACTCACTAGTCAACAGAGCGGCAAACTGCAGCTCACGAGCCGCATGTGGCTCGCGAGCCGCAGTTTGCCGACCACTGGTTTAGCCTGTCCGTGTAACTCACAGGGAGCGGGACTGGAGAGAACGCTCGTTTGGGATCTGAAAATCTACCTGAGTCACTAGCTGGAAACCTTGAGTAGTCAGGGCCCATTTCCGAGTCTGTGTTCACTCAGTGGAATGCAGTATCAGTGTTTGCTGTTTTCCAGAATCTTCACTCCCAAACTAATCTGTTACTTTTCCCCATCACCCTCCCTTCTGCTGTTCTCCTGAAGGTTTAATGTTAGATGCTTGGGGGTCTAAACTCTCATTTCCAGGGACAATTTCTTTTTCTTATTAACTATCAGGGTTGACATAGTGCTTGAAATTTCAAGTTTTTCTTGCATCCATGTACCTGCTAATACTTCAAATAACACCTTTTACAAACAAACCTAAACAGCAACATAATTGTCTTAGGGGCTCCCCTTTTAAGAGTGAAAAGGACATGACTGATTTTTTTTTCTTGTCTTATTTCTTTTTAGGTTTTGAATGAAGAATGTGATCAGAACTGGTACAAGGCAGAACTCAATGGGAAAGATGGCTTCATTCCCAAGAATTACATAGAAATGAAACCACATCCGTAAGTTGGCCCCTACTGTCTCCCAAGGGTCAGACCTGCGTGCTTGTTTTCAGCAATGTTTTTAAACTGAACTGCATGTTGTACTTTCATTCAGTCTTCCCAGGGAATTAACAAAGCATGTTGGTTTTGCATATTCATGTTAATAATAGTATACAACGATAGCATAACCGTCAGTAATAGTGCATGTTTCAGATTAATAGCATTTGCTGGTGATCTTTAAATAATGAAACAGTTGTTCCATTTAAAACAATAGTTTAGCCCTGGCCAGTTTGGCTCAGTGGATAGAGCGTCGGCCTGCGGACTGAAGGGTCCCAGGTTCGATTCCGGCCAAGGGCACATGTCTGGGTTGTGGGCTCCATCCCCGGTGGGGAGCGTGCAGGAGGCAGCCGATCAGTGATTCTCTCACATCATTGATGTTTCTGTCACTCTCTCCCTCTTCCTTCCTCTCTGAAATCAATAAAGGAATATATTTAAAAATAAATAAATAAAGCAATAGTTTCTATACTATTACATAACTATAGTATATATGTTTTTGATTAATAATAGCTATCAGTGATCTTCAAGTAATAAAACAGTTATGCAGGTCCATAATTATTTTTCTGTGAAACCCTTAGGGCCAGATGTTTCATAGTTCGGTATTTTTGTTTTTCAGTTTTAGAAAGGGTACTAATCACAGGGTTTTATATCGATATGTTTGGTTTTCCTATGAGACCATGTCTTAATAATCTTTGTATCCTCAGAGCACAATGCTTGGCATATAATGGGTTCTCAATAAATGTTTATTGTACTCACTGCCCTTGCTTTCCACTTAATGTTCCCATTTTTAGAGAAAGCAAAATGCTCTCTTACTCCAAGCTGCTGAGAGCAGTGAACTTTTTTCTTTTCTTTTCTTTTCTTTTTTTCTAGAGCTCCTTCTGTTCATAATGATATGCGACACAGTGGGACCCTGGCAGCCCTTACAGTCACTGTCCTCCCACCCTCACCAACCACCCCTCACTGGCCCTGCTCCTACCCCTAAAGCAGCCTTTTCCTGCTTAGTATGTCAGGGGAACTGAGGCTTAACGCTGTGACTTTAAGCTTTTACACGAATCAGGAACACTTCTAGTATTTTTATTTCACTGTTAGTGATTTATGAATCTAGTTCTCATTATAAAAGACTCATAATGTAGGAAACTATAGAGCAATGTATGAGTTTCTCCCCATAAACATACCCTTTTCAGAGCTAACCACCACTTAATAATGAAATGTGGGCCAAATGCTACCTTATGAGCTGAATCTGTTCTAAAAAGATTATTCACTTTCAAATGATGCAGGAGCTTCACCATAAAGCTATCTTTTGGTCATGCCTTAGTCAATAACTCTTACAGTTCTTACCATGTGGCAGAGACTGTGCTAGGTGCTGGGAGATGAGGTGCAATAGTTACATTATGGTCGAATGCAATTTCCATGTCGTTAATATGAAGCTCTGTGAGAGGTCACATCCAGAAAGCCTGAGCCTGGAGAGAAGGTGGGGTTCCCCTGCGGTTGGGAATGGGAAGACACCTTTATCCACAGACATTTCTGTAATGAAGAAATTGTGAGGCACTCAGACCTCTCTTACTTCAGAAGCCAGGCACCTTCTAATGGCTCAATAGGAGTTTCATTGAATGATTTACAAGGTGAAAACCATTCTAATTTATAAACTTTTTATTCTAGTTTTTGTTTGGAACTTGTACTATCTTATATCTTGTAACTATATGAGTTTGGCCTCTCACCACACCACCACCACCACCACCCCCAATTTTTTGTTTTAGATTCCTTGGAGAATTGGTCTTCATTTATACTCCTAGGAAGTAGACTAAGCACTGCTTTGCATTCTTATAGCCACTTAGCGTCAGTATTTGCTTTGGGGGCTGTGTAGGCTTTTCATGGACAGATCATGGAATGCACTCAGGGAGCAGGGAGAAGCTGTTGGGTAGTGGTTCCCGGGAGTGGGAGGGGCTCCTTGGATCGCAGTGCATCCTCCCTCCCTCCATCCATGGAAGCCAAATAACATGAGCACACCTATTCATTCAGTCCTTCCTCGGAATAGATCAAGGGCTGCCTAACCTCCTGTAAAAGGCAGATAATAAATATTGTAGGCTCTGTGGGCCACATGCACTCTCTGTCATGACACATATTCGTCTTCTTTTGAATTTTTTAAAACAGCCTTTAAATTTCTTTTTTAAAACTGTCTTAGATTATGGGCCATACAAAAACGGGGCAGATTGAGGCCAAGGGCCATGGTTTGCTGACACCAGCGCTAAATCCAATGATAACAAAACCAACTTAAGTTCCTTTTCATGTTTCCAGGCTGAAAGGGAATTCAGCAGAGCACCACACTGTAATGTTTGTGTTAAATAAAATGCCTGTGGCTCTGAATCCTTGTTTTCCTTGGGGATTGTTTCAGGTGACAGAGGCATTTGAAATCCATCTATTAAGAAAATATAAGAACTCTGGCCGGGATGGCTCCGTTGGTTGGGTGTTGTCTCCTGCACCGCAAGGTTGCCATTTGGATTTCCAGTTAGGGCACATGCCCGGGTTGTGGGCTCAGTCCCTGGTAGGGGGCATACAGGAGGCAGCCGAACAGTGTTCCACTGTCACAGTGATGTTTCTCTCTCTCCTTTCCTCTCTAAAAATCAAATATATTTTTAAAAAAAGAAAAATAATAGGAAAGGCTACCTTTCTTGGAAAGTAGTGGTTACTGACCTGATTGGTTGGCTAGCCTTTTAGGGAGAGTCACTCTCACGCCTGGTTTCTCACAGTAAAGAACTTTGATTGAATAATTGATCAGGAAGCATCCAGCCCGGTCAGGTATGGTTCAGTGGTTGAGCGTTGACCTATGAACCTGGAGGTCACAGTTCAATTCCCAATCAGGGCACATGCCCGGGTTGTGGGCTTGACCGCCAGTTGGGGGTGTGCAGGAGGCAGCCAATCAAACATCATTGATGTTTCTCCCTCTCTCTTCCTCTCCCTTCCTCTCTGAAATTAATTTTTTTAAAAGGAAGCATTCGGTATAGGTGCGCTTTCAGACTCTGGCGAAAATCTACTCCAAGGTCCAAGTGGTTGTTAAGACCATGGCCGTGTACCTATGCTGTGGTTGGTCTTACAGGCATGTTTCATGTTACAGGGCTGCTCTGTGGCTGGATACCAATGAGTACAGTTAGTGTCCATTTCATAGCTGTGGGAGAGCACAAAGGGCCAGGCCTCTCCTCCCCTCTTCCCTATTAAGAAAATATAAGAACCCTGGCCGGTGTGGCTCAGTCGGTTGGGTGTTCCTCTTCACCCCATCCCGAAACCTTTAGTTTTTGTTAGGAAGAGGGAAGTTTAAAATGGAGTATGACCTAATACAGCATTTGAGTTAACAAATTAAACACAGGCTATAAAGTGATTGTTGGCATTAGTGTTGGAAGATGAGCTGTAGATACTGGGGGTGGATCCAGCTATGTGCTTTCACATTAAATGCACATGGGTGGGAGCCTATGGGGTGCAGTAAAGAATTAACTTGCATAATAAGCAGCCTCCTCCCATTAGCTTTCTCCTTTGCTATTTGTATTGTGGTATAAACCCATCTTTCTAAAAGTTTTTAAACATTTTTTAACATAGCCATGTAGTTACAAATGCCACCATTAGAAGAGGCTAATCAAGTTTATAAACAGCATAAAATACTATGGAAACGTAGGTTGATAGTATTTAAATGTTGTAACCGCGTGTTAACGTTCTTCATATAATGTAATAGTCCTTAAATTGCGGGACTTCCTTGGCGGGGGTGAGGGGTGTGTGGGTGTGTGTGTGTGTGTGTGAGTGTGTGTGTGTGTGTGTGTGTGTACGCGCACAGCACGTGCTTAGTAAAAATAGGAGCAGATACAAAAGAAATATTTACTTAATAAAGTCTCCAACTAATTTTCAATTTTTCAATCTGTGTGCTTGTAACAGAGATATGTTTACTTTGTGAAAATTCCAATTAGTGTACTTTACTTCACTAAAGTTTTTGTTGTTTAATTGAAAATAAAATTGAGTTAATTTTTAACTGGGGGCAAGAAAACGCTGCAGCCATATTTGTCTGTCTATCTGTGCACCTAAGGGAAGTTCTAAAAACATACACTTGTAACTGCCAACAGTTGAAGCCTCTGGGGAGTTTGAGCGAGGAGCCTTGCGTATTATTTTTACTGAATGCACATCTAGGGTATTTTAATTTGTATTTATTACTTTTAAAAAGTGGGAAAGGAAAGAAAATGCCCGCTGCTGGGAAGGTCTTGGGGGGTTAGGAGGAATGAGTGTGGCTGTTGAGTAACTTCCCCCACCCCAGGCAGATGCCTATGGTGCGAGCACATTGACAGGACCAGAGATTAAAATAGAAAACATTCAGATGATCAATACTATCAGCTCTCCTTTCATAACTGGAGCTCGGTCTATTTTATTAATATGTGATTTTTCTTGTATGGCCTGACTTCCAGGCACTGGAGGACTTAGCCTTGAATTATTCATAGAAGCAGGAAGATAGATTGTACCAGCTCCTGGCAGCTTGGCATTAGAGAAGCAAAATGAGAAGGACACAGTAGGTAGATTTAGGAATGTTTAAAGGTTACTAATGGCAACTTCTGAATGTAAATTCAATGAATGTTAATTACTGTGTAAGGAGTTCAATGAAGCAGACAGGTCTTTTTAAAAAAATGCATGTTTTTATTGATTTTTTTATTTTTATTTTTATTTTTCGAAAGAGAGGGATAGAGAAACAGAAACATTGATGAGAGAGAAACATCATCAATAGGTTGCCTCCTGCACTCCCCTCGCTAGGGATCGAGCCAGAAACCCAGTCATGTGCCCTGACCAGGAATTGAACCAGCAACCTCTTGGTTCCTGGGACAACATTCAACCACTGAGCCACACGGGCAGGGCAGACAGGTCTTTATTAGCTCTAAGAAACATGGCTGCTTTTTAAAAAATAATCATGACAATATATTACAGACAACTTTGAAAAGAGAACATTGTTTTCGCAGTTTATCCATCTTAATTAGTATGGTTTTTATGTGAAATACTTAGGCAGCTGTGACTTTAAGCTTTTAAAAAGTGTTCTCCTCCTCTGCCTCCTGGTAAGTCACAGGCCAGTTGCTCACACAGGTTTCCATGAATTCACCCTCTTTCTTGTCACCAAGGTGAATTAGCATTGGTATCAAAAGAATCTAACTTGCTCCAAATGAAAAATGGACTTTTACAACTAGCTTCCTGTGCACATGATAGATAAATTATGATGTTCCTGATGGCTCCTAAAAGGTAAACTTGGAGCAGGGTCAGAGAGACTGGCTTTGAGCGGAAGGCCAACCTTAGTTACTAGCAGAGGCTGCCCTCTCACAGCCTGAACCTCTTCCCTTCGGGCTGTTACAAGAAGTAACCCTGTCTCCAGCCCCTGGGCCTTCCAGCTTTCCTGCCCCCGATTCCCACTGTAGCAAAGCTGCACCCTTATCAGATGGCTGCAAGAAGGAGCCTGTCTCCCCCTGTGCCTCCGTCAGGAGCCTGGACTTCCCGCGGTGCCTTGCAGTGAGTCAGTTGGGAGCCCAGGGGGCTTTGGCCCTGGAGGCCCATATTTAAGTGTCCACCTTTAAGGGAAGAGTGCCTTCTGAGTCACTTTCTGGAGAGCGGGGTAGGGGAAGGCGTTTGAAGGGAGATTGTCCATCTCTCAAAGGAGGGCCTGATTGATCGGCGTGATTGGGCGTGTTGAGACTGAGGGGTAAAGAGGGAGGCCCTTCCCCTGTCAAGGAGAGTTCTGTTACTCACATTTCGGAGGCTGCATATCCCATTTCTTTCTGGGGAAGCAGATGTTGACCGGCTTGCCTTCCTTCCTTAGGTGGTTTTTTGGCAAAATCCCCAGAGCCAAGGCAGAAGAAATGCTTAGCAAACAGCGGCATGACGGGGCCTTCCTTATCCGAGAGAGTGAGAGTGCTCCTGGCGATTTCTCCCTCTCCGTCAAGTAAGTACTTCCTGGTTGGGTGCCTGGATCCTTGTCTCCTGCTGACCTCAGTTGTGAAGCCATAGGCCAGGTGGCTGCTGACACACACCAGAGGTTGCAAACTGGCAGTATCTTACAGTTCAGGAGATTTTACATTAAAATACTGATTTCTGGCCCCTCTTAAGAATGTGTTCTAGCAGCACTGGGTTTCGACTCCCCACGGAAGCAGTCCAGTTGCTGAACAGCAGCAGCACTTTGGACAGCACGTGCTTGCCGGTCCTCCCTAATCCCCACCACTCCGTCTGTCTCCTCACAGCTCTCCTGGCTCCTCACCCCTTCCCCGCCTCCTGCAGCTCTCTAACAGCTGGCGATGGCCGATGGCCACGTCAGCTGCCTTTCGAGCCTCCACCAGGTATCTAGCTTAAATCTACCAGCACCAGCCGAGGCCTGTCACATTAAGTTAAAAGGTCACAAGGGGTTTGGGAGTTTGTTTGTTTGTTTTTGCGTTTCCCTGTGGTAAATTTAAATGTGGAAAGGAGCTGGTGAACAGGGACTAGGGAAGGCAGGACGTTCTATCACCCTGGAGTCACAGAGAATATAAATTGGAACTTAGAGGATTCTAAGCAAATCAGCCCCCACTTGTGACATAAGAATATCTAATCAGATTGTCATTTCTATTTGCACTTGATTCAGTCCTTTTCTAGTTAATAATATAGAATCACAGGAACCCCGCCCCTAGGAATCTTACAAACCAGTTCATTTATATGATAAAGACGTGATTCGTTTTATTTTTTATTTTTTTTAATCCTCACCTGAGGATATTTTTTCCATTGATTTTTAGAGAGAGTGGAAGGGAGGAGAAGAGACAGAGAGAAACATCCATGTGAGAGAGCTACATGGATTGGTTACTTCCCACACTCGTCCCAACCAGGGGCTGGGGATCGAGCCTGCAACCGAGGTACATGCCCTTGACCGGAATCGAATCCGGGACCCTTCAATCCACGGGCCGATGCTCTGTCCACTGAGCCAAACCGGCTAGGGCGTAAAGATTGTTTTTCTGTTTCAAAAATTAACTGAATATCTCGTTTCATTTTAAGACCAAATATCTGGTTAAAGTGTAGGTTTTCTTATATGTAGATTTAAATTTAGAATTTTTTTTTCCTCAGTGAAGATATGGGAGGTGATTTCAGGTGGCATTTGCAATACCTTATAGATATGTTTCCAGCATAGTTTTTAGTCTCAACATGAAAAAGTCAAACTGGATTTAATTACAAGTTTTTCTCTTCTAGCAATGGCTTTTTTTAGTAGACTTTATTTTTTAGAGCTGTTTTAGGTTCACAGCAGAGATGAGTGGAAGGTACAGAGATTTCCCCTACACCCCCACCCTCCCCCACGCTTTCGGTGCTTGACTAAGCACATGCAAATGAGGGTCTGGTGAGAGCACCTCGAGATGGAAGTGTCAGTGTGCTGCTGCTTAATTGGTTTTCATCATCTGTTTTCCTCGTATTTTGTCCTGAC
Organism: Plecotus auritus; assembly: GCF_963455305.1. Taxonomy (NCBI): domain Eukaryota; kingdom Metazoa; phylum Chordata; class Mammalia; order Chiroptera; family Vespertilionidae; genus Plecotus; species Plecotus auritus. The sequence continues at coordinate 3,829,990 of NC_137774.1, forward strand.
CCCATGTGAACGAAAGTGTGGGACAAGGAGTGCAGCAGCCAGGAAACTCACTGGGCTTCCCCATGGCAGGTAGCGCTCAGCCTGGGTGCCACTGATCACGGCACACGGCAGCCGCCAGAAGGCTCCCCCACCCCTCCCTTTTACCAGATAAAAAGCTGAAAGAGTCATGTGCTTATTGTTTTAGAAATAAGATTTGAAACCAGAGTCGTTAACCATCTTGATCAACACAAACACCTTCCCAAGGGAGGTGCAAGAATCCCGGTCTCCGACACGTTTCTTTAGGTTCAAGATGCTGTGAGTCTGTGATGGGAAACACGCGGTCCTTTCAGAACCCAGCTCGCTGCACACGGGGTGGACTTCTGTGGGGCCAGAAGTGTCGTTGAATATGTCCTTCCTCTAAAGCTTTCCCCCAGTCCTCTTTTCTCGCTTGAAACAGCAGTACTGCAGGTCCCTACATCATAACATTGATGAGATGTGGTTGAAACTGAACTCTTGCTTATACAGTCCACCCGTGGTAAAATCGGGTTTGTTTCAAGTCATCTCCCTTAAAGTCACAGAACCTGTGGACGACAGTCAAATGAGGACTTGGACTTCCTGTGCTGTTCCTAACACTGCGTCTCCTCAGTGCCTTCCTGGGCGCTCGGTGCTGCCACCTTCTGGGTTGTTTAGTTTCTTTAGCTTTAAGACTGCAGGTCCAGAGGAGAGACTAGTTTCATTCATGTAACAAATCTTCTTAGATGCCTTTTGAGGGCTGGGCAGTGAGCGGGACAGGCAGAGCCTTCATGGAGCTGCTGTGCTGGCCTGGTAGCGCTGTGATAGTGGGCCATCGCTCAGTCAGCTCTTGCTGCTGCTGGGGGCCCGTGTAGAAGGGAGCACTTACCTTAACCAGGTGGTAGAGGAGCCTTTTCTGGGGGCAGGAGGGCTGCCTGGACCTCTTTGTTTGTTGTCCCAGTAGATTATTTTGTTCTGAGACCTTTTCCCCATGAGCAGAACTAAAATCCCTGAACAGAACGCATGACTTGCCCGACTGGTGTGGTTCAGTGGTTGAGCATCAACCCAGGAACCAAGAGGTTGCTGGTTCGATTCCCAGTCAGGGCACATGCCCAGAATGTGGGCTCGATCCCCAGTGGGGGCCATGCAGGAGGCAGCCAATGGATGACTTCCTCGCTCATTGATGTTTCTATCTGTCTATCCTTCGCCCTTCTTCTCTCTCTAAAAAAATTCATTAAAAAAACAAAGCACATGACTTTACCCAGGCACAGAGAACTACTGAACGTATGTCCAGTGTCTCCTCTGCGTACTGCATTTCCTTTTCCACCTTTTACAAGTCTTTAAAATCACATAAGATTTTATTTACTTATTTATTTTAATCACATACGATTTTAATTTTTCATAATATTACTATTATTCTATTTTGCACTTGAAAATGTAATTAAATCACACTCCTTGCCTTAAATAGGCTGTTTCTTTCCTTTGGTACCATGTGGGGCATGCCATCGGTTAAGACTTTTATTTATAAATGTCTTCAGAATTAGACCGGCGGACAGGGTTTCCTGCCTGGCAAGGGTTCTTCATGGCGTCCCTGGGAGTCATCCGTCCTAATGGAGGGGCCTCAGGAGCTCTGTGAGCACCCTAACCCTCCAGCCAGGAGGCGTGCTGTGCGGCAGCCCTGCGCTCCTTGGGCCCTGAGGAGTGTGGCCTCCTTGATGGGCAGGTGGCCTGGGCTTAACCGGGACTGAGCCCCCTAACCTGGTCTCCTATATGTCCCCTGCCTCCCCCCAGGTTTGGAAATGATGTGCAGCACTTTAAGGTGCTACGAGATGGAGCTGGAAAGTATTTCCTCTGGGTGGTGAAGTTCAATTCTTTGAATGAGCTGGTAGATTATCACAGATCTACATCCGTCTCCAGAAACCAGCAGATATTCCTCCGGGACATAGAGCAGGTGCCACAGGTAAGCCTCAGAGCAGTGAAAACAGCTCCTCAGGCAAGCAGGTGCCTCTTCAAAGGATTGCTTCTGGGGCTTCCACACTCCCTGTTCAAAGTGTTACCCTTAATTCATGCCAGAGATTTGAGTCTGAAATCAGTAAAATAAAATAGGTTTGCCTCTCCAGGGGCTGCTCCTCTGAGGCAGTGCGTGGCCCGTTGACCACCTGCAGCCCTCGGAAGGAGGGTCTTTAACACACTCTCCAACACCCCTCCCCTGGAAGCAAATTGTGAGGGGAGTCCTCGCGGGCAGGGAGGAGGCTCACTCTCCCTCTGTTCCAAGTCCTGAAACCCTCCTCCTGTGCGTGCTGAGCACCACCTCATTCAGTCAAGCTCTGGACTCCTGACCCTATGAAACAGTCAGGATGTTACTAGTGATAAGTGGGAGGGACTGAAGCACTTCCCAGTCCGGGCTGTTAAACCAAACCTGAGGGCCGTTTCCAAAGCTCCTTCCCCTTCAAGCAGCACTTGCCCCGCTCTGCTTCATAAGGTGGCACAGCTGGCCACCGAGTGAGACCTGCCCTCATCGTCTCTGAGCATTGGTGAACAGTCACACTGCCCCATCAACTGAAGACATGTACGAATCAGGGGGGGGGGGGCAGAAATGAGGGTTTACTTCGGGAAATGTAGAAAGGTTGGCACTCATCTGTGGCCCCCCCATAACCAGTCCCACTCGGGACTAGCCACGCTCAGGACGCAATGTGTGTGTTTCTCCCTGCCCCTCCTCTGCAGCAGCCGACGTACGTCCAAGCCCTCTTTGACTTTGATCCCCAGGAGGATGGAGAGCTGGGGTTCCGTCGGGGAGACTTTATCCACGTCATGGATAACTCAGACCCCAACTGGTGGAAAGGGGCTTGCCACGGGCAGACCGGCATGTTTCCCCGCAATTACGTCACCCCCGTGAACCGGAACGTCTAAGCATCAAGAAGAGATTATTTAAAGAAAGTGAAAAATTTAAACACATACAAATGAATTAAGCCCAGGAGCTGCCTCTCACAGCAGCCTGAGCAGGAGCTCCGAGCACCTGGCGGGGTCACCTGTGACCCTCTCTCTCACTTTGGTTGGAACTTTGGGGGGTGGGAGGGGAGTTGGATATAACAATGCCAAAACTTACCTATGAATTAAGAGAAAGAGTTTTTATTACAAGTTTTCACTGCTGCTCCTAGTTCTCCTCCTTTGTCCTTTTTCATCTTTTTTCTCTCTGTCCATCAGTGCATGACGTTTAATGCCACATATAGTCCTAGCCGATGCCAACAATAAAAGAAAAGAAACCACGTGGGCTGGTATTTTCTCTATGCAAGATGTCTGCTTTAGTCAGAAGGACTGAAAGAACAGCCATTGCTGGGTTCTCCATAGAGACGCGGGGGGTGGGGGGCTTACTCCGAAGTCTGCCAGAGGGGGCAGGACGGGGACTCTGCCCTCCAGCCCCCACCATGTATTTTGTCAAAGTTGGAAACAGCGGGGGCAGAAGGAAGGAGCGCTGCCCCTCATGCCTTCCTGAGAAAGTTAAACTGCAAGCCTGTCTCTCTCTCCGACATCGCTTTCCCTCCCGAACGGCATCGCTGAGCATGTTTTCATAGTGCCTTTTCCTTCCTTAAGGGTTGCTTATGGGGGATGTTTTTGTTTGATTGGTTTTACAATAAGTTAAAGACAGTCCAGAGCTTTTCAGCCCGTGTGTCTCCTAGTCTGTGTAAATGCCTTTCCCTCGGTGCGGGGAGCACAGGTGGAGAAGAGCAGGCGGCAGGCAGAGGGGAGGGGATGGCCTGCTGCCTGTCCCGACCCGAGCCACAAGGCGCTCAGGTTCGGCTTTAATGCTTGTGAGCCCCCGGAAGTGACGGGGCGGAAGTGGTCGCTGCCCAGGGAGCAGTGTGACAGCTGCCGGGGCAGGAGGACAGGCTGCAGCTCTGCCCACACTGGACTGGGTCTGGCTGAAAGGGGGTAAGCGTCCTTGACTTTGCCATCTCAGGTGTTGTCTGCCCCCCTCCTTGATCCCCAAGACCCCTGACTCAAACCCTGGAGCCAGCAGGTTTCACACACGGGAAAGCCGGAGGAATTGACACTGTCGCTCTCCCTCTGTCCGGATGCGCCATGTTCCTACGCTGCGGTGGAAAGCGAGCGTCTCTTCATCTTTCTTGCTCTACAAACCAGGGGTGCCTGTTCATGCCTTTTTTCTCTTGTGTTCCCACCTAACCTGCCCAGGTGAGCCGCAGGGCAGCGTTCACGAAGCAGCTGGGTGGTTTTCCTGTCTCCATTCACAGCGGGCTGTGTGTATAGCTGCTCCACCCCAGCCCCCCAAAACTCAGTGTCTCCGAGAAGCAGGGAGAGCAGGAAGGGAAGACTGGAAATGTAGGCAGGCCGAGTCCACGGAAGAGCTCTCTGTCCGTCTCCTGCCAGCTTCTTGCCCCTCGGAGCCATGTGCCTGTGAACTTTCTCCACCCAGTCCCTCCCCACAGCACAGCCGGCCCGGAGTTGGTGACTGGTGACGGTCCTGGGTGGTCGTCGGAGTCTCCCTGGACTCTGGTCATGGAGCCGGACTCAGAGGCCCAGGAGGCGCTGTTCCTCTGGACAGAATTCGGCCTCTGCTCGCTCCCTCCCTGATGATAAAGGAATCTGGCATTCTGCACCTGGACCACGTGATTGTTTTATTTTGGAATTGGTGTATATCATGGAGCCTTGCTGAACTAAGTTTTGTGTGTATATATTTAAAAGAAATCAGTGTTTAAATAAAAAGACCTATGTACTTAACCCTTTAACTCTGCGAATACAACTTGGTAGGCAGTGATTAACTGTGAATAATAAACCTACAATGACTTCTTCACTCTGTATCTTTTTTTGCCTTTAAGATAAAAACCTAAAAACTGTCAGGGAGTCAGGACTCGTGTCATTTCCGACTCACCCAGCCCCCTGGGGGGCCTCAGGGTCCCTGGGCTCCTGGAGGAGCAGGAGCAGTGCCCCCCTCGGCTCTTACTGGGACGCTGGGGGAGCTTGTCCATAATGCAGATTTCCAGGCCCCGCCCTCACACACTCCAGATCGGGGTGCGGGGCCCAACTGGCGTTCTCGGCGTTTCCGATGGAAACGTAGACCACACTTTGGGAACTGTGAGGACGAGAGCACAGCTGTCTTGGTTCTTGTCCCCTCACCCATTTCCTCTCCTTGCTACCCCTCCCCACTCAGTGAAGGCCGGGACAGAATGGTGTGTGCCGAAAGCAGCCTTTTTTTGTTTGTTTGTTTGTTTTCAGAGAGGAAGGGGGAGGGAAAGAGATAGAAACATCAATGATGAGGGAATCATTGATAGGCTGCCTCCCGCAACCCAGGCATGTGCCCTGACCAGGAATTGAACCATGACCTGGCTCGTAAGTGGACGCTCAAGCATTGAGCCACGCCGGCCGGGCTGTGCCAAAGCACTCCTGATGTGCGAAACATACTTGTCTGTTTTTAGGGCGAGCCTCGGCCAGTTCACCCACAGCACTGGCTACAGAAGACCAAGTAAGATTTGTTTGGAGAGTGAACGGAAAAGAAACGAAACCCAAGGAATTTCCACTTGCATTCTTGGTCTAGTTCCTAAATAGAGCCCAGCAGCCGACCTCCGCTGTGGCTGCCCAGCTCAGACGCGCGTTCTCAGTTCCTTCTCCGCAGTGACCATGCGTGAGAGGGAACTCGCCCAGCGCTGGCCTGCGGGGAGCCGCTGGTCGCACGGTCCACCTAGGCCCGCTGCTTCGAGGCCGAGCAGAAATTCCCCAAATGGGGCTACTGAGGGGAAAACTTAGGCCGCCACTGCCGGTCTCCTGGAGGCTCTGCGCTGTTTGACCGATGGCCTCAGAATTGAATGGGGAAAAGGCTGCTTTTGGTTACAGACTTCTGGGTGATGGCACCCCCTCCGACCGTGGTGGTGGAATTCCTAGGGAGGCATCTGGTGGGAGCGTTTGGGAAGACGGCGTGGGACCACAGCTGCCTGTGATGACGAAAGCTACCGGTGGGTGGGTGGCTGCTAGGCCTGCCCTTGCTCTCTGCAGCGTGGCCCTGCCGCAGCTGGAGCCGGTCGCCCTCCTGGCGTCCCTCGTACGTCGCGGCCTAGGAGTGCGAACAGGGTCGTCTTCCAGCGTGACTGGAGGGACAGTGGCCCTGGCTCCAAGCAGGTGCCCCGAGGCGATGTCACAGCGCCAGGGCAGCCCGGGCGGCCGGTTGGAAAGGGGATGTACGGCTCCAGTGGTCCGCCTCTCCTGCACTTGCCCCGCTGACCTGCTTACGGTAGGGGGTCTTCGAACGTTTTACCTCCCAAAGTGCCCGGGTAACCAGGAAAAAGGAAAGTGGACTTGTACTGGGGCACCTTGGCTGGCGATACTTACAGACGCTGTAGCTACGTGCAGTGCGGATTCCCCACACCCGAGCCCTCCCTTACACGGAAGAACAAGAGCGGTTGGACACACTCGGAGTCTGCCTCAGTTGGGGGGCTTCAGTGCGGCCCCAGGGGTGACAGGCTCCTCGCTCCAGCCAGAGCCCCGAGGCAGGTGAGCGACGTGCTCTCCATCGAATGGCCGCATCAGAATCCTCCGTGACCACGCGTCTTAGGTGCCTCCCCACCGTCAGGAAGTACGAGTGCCATTCTGCGTGCCAGCAGCACTGACTCGTGAACAGAAAGGGTGGCGGCAGTGAACCCACTCGCTACTCAGAGCCCTCCAAGCACGCCTCTGAAACGGACGGAGTGGGTTTAAAAGGCACACAGTATCCAGCCCAAAGAGACACTCCTGGCAGTCAGTCAAGACTTGGTTCTGGCCCGTCCAATAAGCAACACTGGTCTCGGGTCTCCAAGGACGGTCTGTTTTTTTTAAATATATTTTATTGATTTTTTACAGAGAGGAAGGGAGAGGGATAGAGAGTTAGAAACACGGATGAGAGAGAAACATCGATCAGCTGCCTCCTGCACACCCCCCATTGGGGATGTGCCCGCAACCAAGGTACATGCCCTTGACCGGAATCGAACCTGGGACCTTTCAGTCTGCAGGCTGATGCTCCATCCACTGAGCCAAACCAGCTAAGGCTCCAAGGACAGTCTTACTGTTTAATACAGGCAGACCTCGGAGGTGTGGGCTGGGGTCCAGCCCAGTCAAGCCAGGCCCAGTCGTTTGCTGGGGGAGGGTCTGTGAGGCTCAACAAAGCAAAGCACAGCAAGGCAAGGGAGGCCTGGCTCCGCCCCCTGGTCAGAAAGCAGTCACCCCAGGCGTCCTCTGGGTCTGAATAGCCTCTTAACGGCCTGCCTCCCTCCAGGGCCACTGATGTGGCATGAGTGCCCGAGCCGGCCCAGGTGCCCTCAGGTCGAAGCCAAAAGGGTGAAGGGCTGACCCCTCCCCTAACCCTTTCCTGTGCCTAGGAGTCAAAGGGTACGGGCGCCCCCTTTTCTATTCAGCTCACATCAGGCTTCCGTCCATGGTACCCACATGTTCTCCGGTAGTGATGGGTGTGTTGGTATGCGAGCTGATGGAAGCGAGAATTCCAGACAGGCAGTGTGGCTGACACAGTCGGCGGGGGGAGTGTGAAGCAGATGGGACTCGGACCAGGTCTTGGGGGAGACGGATTTGAATAGAACACGTAGACCCAGCCCACGCGCAGGCGGTGCAGTGTTGGCAGAGGGATGTGGTGGGAAGAGCACAGTGTCCCCTGCACTGAGGAAGAGTCCAGGTGGGTTCATGGGGCTTGGAGCCCAGGCCGAACAGTGCCCACACCCCCTGCCGACGCAGAGGGTTCCATAGGCCCGGGAGATGGACGGCACAATGAAAGCTGATTTCAGGGGTGCACAGGAGAGACCAGGGGAGGCTGCTGAGGTGCTCGCTCAGGGGAGCGGGGAGCTGTGCCAGCCTCCTGTGGAATTCGCATGAGATGCGCCACTTCTAGGCCTGGCTGGTCCCCCGCTTTCTCCTGCTGCTGGCTGGATGCAGGGGAGCAGGGGGGCCCCCAGCTCATCGTAGACTCTTAGTCACAGCACCACCCTACCCTGCCATCCCAGGGCCACACCGGAAACCAGTCAGCAAGAGAGAACCCTGAGAGGCCCCGCTGAAACCGTTAGTTTGGGGGAAGGAAATGGAGTTGCTCATCGTGACCTCAGATGCACGGAAGCAGTCACAAGGCCACAGTCTGGTAGCCCATGTGGCGGGCTCTTGGTGCCCAGCCCCGCTGCCCTTACTATTTTGACCCCATGACCTCGTTCAGTCACTGGGCAGGTGCTTCATTCAGGCCTCCGCTCAGGTAGGAGTCCTCACTCAGAGAAGCCCTCCCTAAATGTGGTTAGTCACCGCCTGGCCTCCAGCACTGCTTTTCTGCACAGCCCCCATCGCCGCCTCGCTGGGTGCACACATTCTGCCCACCTTCCCCAGCAGACTGTAAGCTCCTGGGGCAGGGACTCGCTCACGGTTGCATCCCTCGCAGCTAGAAGGGTGCCTGGGACTTCCGGTGCTTATCCATCACCTGAGGTAAGAAAAGTCTGTCCCAGACGCTGCTACAAATGAGGCCCATGGTGCCGGCACCCCAGCCTTGCTCTCTGCTGGGGAAGGCGGCCAAATAATGCCTCAGTGGGAGGGCTGGCACGATGAAGAGGCGTGTAGGAGTTGGGGAACATTCAGCAGCAGCTCCCACCTGTCTCGAGGTTGGGGAAGACCAGACAGTTATGCATACATAGAGAGCTAAACACTGAACAGGGTGGTCGCTCCGTGGAGAGAGAGGGATGTATTCAGGGCAGGAGGCCTTGGGCAGGAGGCACTGCAATTTCCAGAAAGACCTGCATGTAGAGAGAGAGGGAGAGAGAGAGATCGGGGTCCAAGGAGGAGCTGGCTCAGGCAGGGGCAGAGGCTGACGAAGGGGGCCCTGTAAGCCTCAGGAAGGAGCTGGAAGTGAGAAGCCCTGGGGGCTTGGGGCTTGGGGTTATTTTAAGGATGGCTTTATTGAGATACAATTCACTTGTCATCAAGTCACCCATTGGAAGTATACCATTCGATGGTGTTTAGTGTTAGTCACGATTATGCAATCAATTTTGGAACATTTATTTCAGAGAGGAAGGAAGAGGGAGAGAGAGAAAGAAACAACAACGATGAGAAAGAATAATAGATCGGCTGCCTCCTGCACACCCCCTACTGGGGATCAAGCCCAAAACCTGGGCATGTGCCCTGACTGGAATGGAAACATAACCCCCTGGGTCATGGATTGACACTCAACCACCGTGCCACACCAGCTGTGCAATTTTGGAACATTTTCGTGATCTCCAAAAAAACACACACATGTATCCACGATCAGTCACTTCCCACTTTCTCCCAACCCCTACCTGCCCCAGAACCACCAGTATGCTTTCTGTCTCTATGGATTTGCCTGATCTGAACATCTATATATATAAAAGCCTAAGTGACCAAATGACCGGTCGACCAGTTGCCATGACATGCCCTGACCACCAGGGGGCAGACGCTCAATGCAGGAGCTGCCCCCTGGTGGTCAGTGCACTCCCACAACCAACCTCCCACGGCCAGCTGGCCAACCTCTCACGGTCCCTCCCCCAAGCCAGCCAGCCCTCCTGATAGGCCCTGATCGCCAGCCAAGCTGAGGGACCCCACCCATGCACAAATTTGTGCACCAGGCCTCTAGTTTCATATAAATGGAATCGTGCAATATGTGGCCCATAAGCTACAGCCCCAGGTGAGACTTCACACTCTGCACTCTACGTGAGGGAAGAGAGCGGGATGTGGGGCCCAGCCCAAGGCCCTGAGGATGGGATGAGGAAAGAAAAAGGAGCAGCAAAGGAGACTCGGGAGAGGCCAGCGAAGCAAACCAGGGCCACCCGGTGCCAGGGCAGGTGTGTCCAGGAATGCTGCTGCAGGGACTTGCCTCTCTGGCCATCCTCGTTCAGACCCTTCATCCTCCACCCTGCTGCTGCCCCCCGCCAACCCTGATTGTCCCCAAACTGCCCTACGCCTTCCCTCTTCCGCTGAGAAACCTTGCTGAGCGCCAGGTTGTCTAGAGGGCAAAGGGCAGACTCCTGGCCCTCAGGAGTGGTGACATAGGAGAAAGAGCTCGAGATTGGAGTCATGGGACCCAGGGCTTTATTCCAGACTGTGTGACCTTGGGGAGGGCCCTTCACCTCTGCTCGCTTTGCTCATCTGTTGAAAAAACAAGCCGATGTCCCCAAGTTGGTGCAGTGGGACTGGACCCGATTCTGACCTTGGCATGCCAGGCGCTCCGAGCCTGGGCCAAGTCTCGAACTCCTTGGCCCCCTAAGTCCCTCCTGGCATCTCTGGCTTTCGCCATTCTGAGCTGAGGCCAAGGTCTCTCTTCCTCTCTGCTTGTCTGCTTATCCCACCCTGACGTGGGACTGATTCTACAAGCCCACATCCTCCGAGAAACCAGTTCCCAGACTCAAAACCCCAAACACCTGATCATGTTCAATGTATGAGCTCCCTTCAGAAGAGCCGACATCTTTACAATGTTGAGTCTTCCTATCCAAGAAAGAACACATCCGTCTTCCGTTTCAGTTCCTTTGGGGATGTTTCAAAGTTTTCCTTCAACATATAAATTGGGCGGGGAGGGGCCATGACAAAGTTCAGATTCCAGCTCTGGATCCCACTCGTTGTATAACCCGTTTCCTCATCATTATGATGTGATACAAGGTCGGCCTGCCTCCGAGGGTTTGGAGGAGAAGTAACTAATACATTAAGATACCAAGCACAGCCCTGGCTGGTGTGGCTCAGTGGATAGAGTGTCGGCCTGCGGACTGAAGGGTAGATGGAATCATGGTCCGATTCCAGTCAAGGGCACATGCCCGGGTTGCGGGCTTGATCCCCAGTGGGGGGGCATGGAGGAGGCAGCCGATCAATGATTCTCTCTCAGCATTGATGTTCCTATCTCTCTCTCCCTCTCTGAAATCAATAAAATATATTTTAAAAAATATCAAGCACAATGCAAGAAGTATGGTACTTATTCAATTCATGTTTCTCTTTGTTGGTCCTTCCATAGCAGACAGGCGGCTGCCATTTTCTCCCCTCCTCTTCCTCCTCTCCTCTCGCTCTGTAGTAGTGGGATGCTCAACTTTCAGCCTCTACGTGGCTCCCCAGAGTAAAGGCCACTTGTCTCAGCCACTCTAGCATTTAGGTGTGGCCATGTGACCAAGTTCTGGCCAAGAGGATCCAAGCCAGTCTCATGGGGCAGCTGCAAGTCCCTCCCCCAGACTCCTTTCTCTTTCAGTCCTTCCTCCATCCACCCTGTGGCTGGAATTCCAGCTGCGGTCTGACAGACCGTGAGGACCACGCCCTGGGGTGGTGGCCTGGTGAACTGCAGGGAGCCAGGGGCCCTGCGATTTAGTGGAGACCGCTGCCGAACCAGCCCTGCACGGCTTCCTCTGGGCTTTGATGGATTCCAGCCACTGTTCTCGTGGGGCTCTGTCACTTTCCTGCAGCCAAGTCTAATCCCGACACCCCACTGTTCATGCCTGCCTACCAAGTGGCCCATCCCCACATTCCCTGACATCCCTTTTTCTCCAGAATTCAAGGGGCCTCAGAAGCAGGTGTATCTCCAGAAGGTGAGCAAAGAAAGACAGCCGAAGATGCCCCCACCATCTTTCTCTATTCAACTCTCCTCTGCCTATAACTCTCCTCCACGCCCATGTTTCCCTGTCTGTAAATACCTTCCGAGGGGTGGAGGCAGGTGTGGGAGAGGGAAATCATCTCACTCTGAGCCAGAGTGGGGTACCGATTCTTTCCCCCCGCCCCCTCCGCCAACCCCGCACACCACAGGATTACTGAGCATTTGAACATGGGCCTCTGGCAGGTACTGGAGACAGAGATAATCAGAAATTTACCTGGGAGCTCAAGATGTGTGGGTGTGGAGCGGGCGGGAGAGGAGAACCACATTTGGATGGGGTCAGGAATGACTTCAGAGAGATGCTGGGGGGGAAAGGGAATATTATATATGCAAAAGCACATGGCATTAAAAAAAAACAAGTATCGAGGGGATGCGAGGCATTAGAACCCTCATCCATGGTTGCTGCCAATGTAAAGTTGCTATGGAGACCAGTTTGATGATTCCTCAAAAAGCGACACAGAGAATTACAATCCAATCCAATGATTCCACTCCTGGGCATATACCCCAAAAATTTGAAAGTAAGAATTCAAACAGGTCCCTGAATGCCACTTCTGTTGCAGCATTATTCACATAGCTAAGCGGGGGAAAGCAACCATGTGTCCATCGAGACATGAACGCATAGACAAAATGCAATCTGCACATGCCAGTGGAATATTATTCAACCATAAAAAAGGAATGAGGTTCTAGTTACATGCTACCATGTGGATGAACCTTGAGAGCCTTATGTTCCGTGAAATTAACCAGACACAAAAGGACAGATATTGCATGGTTCCACTTACATGAAATAGCTACAACAGACAAATCCATGGAGACAGTAGATTTGCGGTTACCAGGCGCCAGGAAGAGAAGGGAACAGGGCATTATTGCTCAATGGGTAGAGTTTCTGTCTGGCGTAATGAAACAGTTTCAGAAAGAGCAGTGATGGTTGCACAACACTGTAAATGGAATTGATGCCACTGGGTTGTATGCTTAAAAATGGTTGGTTGAAACGGTAAATCATATATACACACATACACAGAGTACACGGGCTCCCGCGTGCTGAATTCTAGAAGGAACAATCATGGCCAGAGAGTTCTAGGGGAATGGCTGAGGCTGAGGCGGAGCCTACAGGGCCTGGGGGGCAGAGCACATGGACTTCCTCTCATAGGACCAATACGGTGCGCTTCCCACGGTAATTCCTATCACCACTTTATCCTCTTCAACTCCAAGCCCTGGGTCACCCAACCCTGCTCTCCGAGGGGTGGATGAATGGAGCAGGATGTAACAGGGCAAAAGACATGGACGTTTTTGAGACATCCATGTTGTGGCATGTTCCAGTGGCTCTTGACTTTCCATCACTGAGTTGTGGTCCGTCGTGTGGATATGTGACATCGCATGGTACTCTGCTGGTGAACGGCGAAGCTCTTTCCAGCGTGGGCGGCAATGAACATGCTTATTCATACCTTTTTGTAAACCCGTTTTCAGTTCTCTTGGATCCATGGGTGTGTAGATGTTTAACTTCATAAGAAACTGCCTGACCTTTTCCCACGCGTTTGTACCATTTCCCACGCCCGCCGGCACTGTGTGAGTTCCAGTTGCTCCACAGCTTTGCCGCCATTTGGTGATGTCAGTCTTTTGAATTTTAGCCGTCTGGTGGGTATGCATGGTGGCGTCTCATCATGGTTTTAATTTGCATTTCCTTTTGACGAATGGTGTTCAGTTGCTTATTGTCCATCTGTATCTTTCCTTGTGAAATGTTTGTTCCAATATCTCGCCTAGTTTGTTTATTGGGTTATTTATCTTTTTATCGTTCAACTTAGCAACCAGATTTGAGGTTCCCAGAAGTAGTCATCCTCCATTCTGGTGGGACCAGAAGTCGTGGGGGAAGACGTGGACTGTGGTTGACAGGGGCACGCCAGCGCTTCCTTCATGATACGGCTGCACCCACTCTCTCCCTCTGCGCATTTGGGGGTGAGTGAAGACTGGCTTTGCTGAGACACAGCAGGAAACGCCTTCTCAGGAAAGCTCAGAAATGGGTGGTGGGTGAGGTGGACGATTTGGTCAGAGAGAACCAAACGCTGAAAACCGGAAGGCTGGAGACCCCTCCAGCGAACTTGGAAACCTTTCTCTTCGGACTGACATCGACACCCTATAGCCTCCTGCTCGGCTCTGCCGAGGAGAGCAACAGAAGAAAGTTGAAATGCATAAGAAATCAGCTTTTGAAAATTACTGGACAGTAAATCCTCTCTCTCTTCTTTTCTTTTCTTGGTTCGTTTACTGATGTTTGAGTCATTTGCTGAGTTAATCTGAAAGAACCACAAAAGGAACTGGATCAGAGGAGCCTCCATCTTTGGTGCCTGCAGGCCGTCAGGACTTCTCCAGAACCCTCCAACAATTGTTGGTTCTTCATGATGTTCTCTAACGTAGAGCCCTAGAGTTTCAAAATAAAATAGTAAGTAAGAGTGATGGAACTATGTGCACACAAAAACCAGCACATAGGTATTTAGAGGAGCTTCATTCATCATTGCTACCAGCACCCGAGATGTCCTCCAGTAGGTGACTGGATAAACAAACGGTGTGACACCTCCAGACAGTGGACGATGACTCAGCACTAAAGAGATAGGAACTGTGGAGCCACGGAAAGATGGAGGAAGCTTTGGTACCTATTACTAAGTGAAGGAAGTCAGCTCCAACAGGAGGGAATTTCTAACTTGTTCATTGCTATATCCCTAGCATCTAAAACAGTGTCTGGGCGCACAGACCCTCAAAACATGATGGGAAACAGAAATCCTTCATCTCATCCTGAGTCACCAGGAAGGAGAAAGAAACAGAGCAGCCTCGGATGACCAGCTGGGACTGTATTCCCAACGCAGTGTCTTTCCAAACAGGGGCCACCAACCAACATTCTTATTCCCAGGCCACACATCAGACCTGTTCGGTCAGGATGAGGGCTAATCTGCATTTTTATTTTTATTAAATATACTTTTATTGATTTCAGAGAGGAAGGGAGGGGGAGAGATAGAAACATCAATGATGGGAGAGAATCATCGATCGGCTGCCTCCTGCACGCCCCACACTGGGGATGGAGTCCACAACCGGCATGTGCCCTGACCAGGAATCAAACCGTGACCTGGTTCATAGGTTGACGCTCAACCACGGAGCCACGCCAGCCGGGCCTAATCTGCATTTGAGAACCCTTGCGTTGCTTACTTCATTATACCTGTGGAGGTACAGAGGCAGCAAGGCATGGACACCCTGTAGTTCAACCCTTTATCTTTACAGATGGAGAAGTTGCAGCCCAGAGAAACAGTGCCTTGCCAAAGAGCCACAGCAAGTCACCTCCTGGTCTCGGGCCTCTTCCGGGGGGCATGGCCGACCACCCACTCAGGCAGCAAGAGATTCTCCTGCCTCCGCGGGAAAAGGTCATCGCCTTGGGCAGCTGATGCAGGCCAACTCTGTTTGTCAAGGCCACGAGGTATTTACTCCCCCGAGGAGCGAGGAGGTGGGGGAAGTCCAAAGGAGCTTTTAATGGGTCTGTTTAGGGTAAATGTTGATGAGGTCACAGAAGGATTCACTTCCTTAACCTGACAGGAACCGTTATTTTCCTGTTTCTCTTTTCACATGATATGATTTGCTTAGAATATTTAACTTAAAATGAAATGACCGGATTTCAAATATGCAAAAACTAGAACCAGGTGTAAGCCCAGGAAAACGGGCCCCTGCCATTAATCTCCTCTCAGCTCGGCCACCAATTTGCCATCTCTCCATGGGGACCTTGGACGCATCGCCTAGTCCAGGGGTGGGCAAACTTTTTGACTCGAGGGCCACGATGGGGTCTTAAACTGGACCGGAGGGCCGGAACAAAAGCATGGATGGAGTGTTTGTGTGAACTAATATAAATTCAAAGTAAAGGAGCGGAGGGGAGAGTAAGAGAACCCTCCACTCTTTCGGCTCCGCGGGCCGGATAGAACAGCTGAACGGGCCGGATCCGGCCCGCGGGCCGTAGTTTGCCCACGGCTGGTAGTCGCTCTGGGCCCTGGGCCCTGGCCCCAGGCCGTGAGTCTTCCCAGCTCTGAGGGTCTGTGGTCCTCTGAGTCTAACTCACTCTACCAGCAGCCTTCAGCCAGAAGTCCTGCTGGCTCTTCTGTTGAGTGGTCACTGGGGAGCCTATTCTAAAATGTGGGCTTGTTCTGGGCCAGGAGAACAAAGCAGACCCAACGATTTCTGTAGCTGAAGAGAGAGGTTAGCGGTCAGCCCACAAAACTAATGGAAAATAGAGATCGAGCACAAAGGTTGGGGAAATAAGGCCGTCTTCAAGCAGGGAGACAGCAGAAATGACCCAGAACAGAGGGAGCCCTGAAGGGCACTGTGGGGACACTTTTCAGGAAATTAAATTTCGGTACCAGGTTCTGCTCACTGTGGACCACCTTCACTTTAAAAAAAAATTTATTGATGGTTATGCTGAGGGCAAGAAGCCAGGCATAAAGGACATCATGTATGATTCCTTTTATCTAAAATTCTATAAAATGCAAACTAACCCATAATGACTGAGAGCAGATCAGAGATTGCTTGGGGCCAAAACCGGTTTGGCTCAGTGGATAGAGCGTTGGCCTGCGGACTGAAGGGTCCCGGGTTCGATTCCAGTCAAGGGCATGTACATTGGTTGCGGGCACATCCCCAGTGGGAGGTGTGCAGGAGGCAGCTGATCGATGTTTCTCTCTCATCGATGTTTCTGGCTCTCTGTCCCTCTTCCTTCCTCTCTGTAAAATATCAATAAAATATATTTAAAAAAAAAAAAGAGATTGCTTGGGGAAGGGGGAGGGAGAAGAGAGGGCAAGAGGGAGGGACAGCAAAGGGGCATGAGGAATCTTTTGGGAGCATGGATGTATGCTCACTATCTTGTGGTGATGTACACCACACGTCAAAACATAAAACTGCTCACTCTGAATACATGTAGTCAACTGTATGTCTACTGTATCTCAGTGGACCTGGTTTAAAAATTGTAATGAGCCCTGACCGGTTTGGCTCAGCGGATAGAGCGTCGGCCTGTGGACTGAAGGGTCCCGGGTTCGATTCCGGTCAGGGGCATGTACCTTGGTTGCCGGCACGTCCCCAGTGGGCGGTGTGCAGGGGGCAGCTGATTGATGTTTCTCTCTCGTTGATGGTTCTGGCTCTCTATCTCTCTCCCTTCCTCTCTCTGTAAAATCAATAAAATATATTTAAAAAAAAATTGTAATGAGCCGAGAACATCTTGTCAGACCAGAAAGCAAGAAAACTAGTCATTTTGTCAAAAGGATTCATGTGCCAACGTGAATAGGACCCACTGCCAAAGATGGGGAAATGGGAGCATCAATTAGGATCATAACTATAGTGGATTGAAAAAGAACCAAAAGCCCTGGCTGGTTTGGCTCAGCGGATAGAGTGTCGGCCTGTGGACTGAAGAGTCTGGGTTCAATTCTGTTCAAGAGCACATGCCCGGGTTGTGGGCTCAATACCCAATAGGGGACGTGCAGGAGGCAGCCAATCAATGATTCTCTCTCCTCATTGATGTTTCTATCTCTCTTTCCCTCTCCCTCCCTCTCTGAAATCATTTTTTTTTTAAAAAAGGTGTAAATCCATGTGTGTTTATAATGATAATATTAATAAACCTCATTGATCAATATCCTTTGGACATACGAGGGACCCAATTATTTCTAAATTGCTAACGGGAAAGGATTATGCACCTAGCATGTCTTTCTTATATGACGTGTACTTCATGTAATCAGTTAGCCAATGAAGGGAATGCTCTTCTTCACAGGTATTTCAGCTAATAAAGCTACAATGGTGTCATCATTTACAGCCCTTAGCAAGGCCATGGTCACCAATGGCTGAAAACATCCCACAATGAGAAACATGCAGGTATTAGGATTCTTGTAAAAAGTCAAACCGATCTGACCTTTTAGATGTAACCACCAATATGCAGAGAATATGGGAGGGCAGGGGAAGACGTTAAAACAACGCCATGGGACCTGGCCAGTTTGGCTCAGTGGATAGAGCGTCAGCCTGCAGACTGAAGGGTCCCAGGTTCGATTCCAGTCAAGGGCACGTACCTTGGTTGCGGGCACATCCCCAGTAGGGGGTGTGCAGGAGGCAGCTGATTGATGTTTCTCTCTCATCGATGTTTCTAACTCTCTCTCCTTCTCCCTTCCTCTCTGTAAAAAATCAATAAAATATATTTTTTTAAAAAATAAAAAAAAGACTTAAGTTGCAATGTATGGTCTGGATCTCAATTCAGACAAACTTTTTAAAATATATATATATTTAAATCAAATAAATATTGATTTTTACAGAGAGGAAGGGAGAGGGATAGAGAGTTAGAAACATCGATGAGAGATGTTCAGCTGCCTCCTGCACACCCCCTACCGGGAATGTGCCCCCAACCAAGGTACATGCCCTTGACCTGAATCCATCCTGGGACCCTTCAGTCTGCAGGCCGACGCTCTATCTACTGAGCCACACCCGTCAGGACCAAACATTTTTTTAATGACATTTATAGGCCAATCAGGAAAATTTAAACACTAATTGATATTAGGAAATAGATTTTTTTAAAGTGGGGGTGATAGTTTGGTGGCTGTTTGTCTTTTAAAGATACATTCTGAAATGTTTACTGGTGAAATAATAGGATGTCTAGTATTTACTTCAAAATAATGTTGGAGGGGAGGGGTGAGGTCGGCAGAGGTACAGCGGAAACAAGATTGACCATGAGTTGGTTAATTGTTGAGTAATGACTATATGATGGTTCATTAGGCTATTTTCTCTACTTTTGTACCTGTATGAAATGTTTTATATTGTGCAATAAAATGTTTTTAAATTGTGCGTCAAAATGATTGCACTAATGTGAAAAATGCAATTTAAAAATCAGTTAGAAATTGGTGTCTTGCAAAACGCTGACATTGCTTGAGAGCGGTAGGATGAGTCATTTCCCTCTTCATTTCTACATCTTCTGTAATGTGTCCATATAGTTTTATAATGAGAAAATACTCGTAATAAACCCTAGGGGGAAACAAAACCTATTTTTGCCGTCCTCTTCCCGGTCTTAAAAGCCCACCTATTCTCTCCTCCTTTTCCTCCAGGTTTTTGCTTAGCTTCCCGCCATCTTTTCCAAGCGGGTCAAGTTCAGCGCTCCCTAACCTTCCACCCGCCTGCAGGCTGATTGAGCCACCGCGGTACTCAGCACAGCGACTTCGTGGGGCCTGACTTCGGAACCCGCTTCCTTCCGATGTTTGAGTAACATCCGCGCACGCGCGCCCTGCAGGACTACATCTCCCAGGAGGCTCTGCGCCTCGCAGGGGGGGGGGGGAGCCTTGGTAGCGAAGGACTACATTACCCAGTGACACCTTGTGGGCGGTGTTAGCCGGCTGACGACTGTCCAAACATTGGCCCAAAGTCTGTCGGAAGCTGCGCGGTGATTGGCCCAGGCGCCCGTCACTTACTGCCGGGGCGCAGTTGACTTTTGCTGTTAAGACTGCGTGAGGAAGGAGGGAGAGCCGAGCTAGTAGAGCCGGGCGGTGCCCTCCGAGCGGCGTGAGTGACCTCTACCTCCGCGCGTCTCGCCGCCGGTTCGGACACCTGCACCGTTGTCCCCGGAGGGAGCACACATGCGCAGGTATTCACGCGGGGGCGGGGACGTACGCACGTGTGTTATGCCTGACCTGAGAAGCCTCTTCAGGGACGCAGGAGGGCGAAACCACACACACACCCGGGGCACCTGTACACGCGGGTGCCCACCTCGCGGGCATCATCTCGGACTCGGGGACACGCCCCGAAGCACACCTAGACACCTGTGTCTACACGCGGGTACATCTGCAGAGAGCCTTAGCTGAACACATGGGCAGGCTGCAGACCCGGACACCGGGGGCTTCCGCAGTAAGAGAAGGGGTTACACACGCCCCACCCGCCCTGCCACTCACACCCGAGGCCCCCCATCTTCTGGGTGCTGTGTTATATGTACCAAACATATAATCATATTTCATTTTTATTTTTGTCTCTTTAGATTTATTGGTACAAGAAGGAAATTTTGAACAGCAGAAAAAGTAAGGCCACCACAGGACTGACTATATTTAACCAGCCCTTTCAGGGGTCTGAGACTTTACCACTTTCACAAAGCTTGTCCCCTATGGCAGCAATCTGGGCTAGGCGGGGCAGGCGTCATCCCCACTCTCCAGAAGGGGAAACTGAGCCCAGGTTAAATAAACCTGCCCGGGTCCCTGGGAGAGGCAGAGCCCGAGTTGGGCGCTAAGATCCAAGGTGCGGTCCCGCTATGCAGAGCTGCTGCGTTATGGAAATAGCTCCTTTCCCCACAGCCTGGGACCTCGCAGTCCCTGGGAGCCGGAGAGGCTCTCCCTCCGTCCCCCTCCCTCTCTGAACTGCTGGGACCTGTTTTCAGCTCTCTGTGTTTAAAGGGCTCCTCACAGGGGTCTGGGGAAAAACAGAGTTCATGTTACAGAGAAGGGGATGGGAAAGGCCAGGTGTCCTCCTTCGAGGGGATCAGAAAAGGTACCAGGAAATGGGCACATTCCTGGCAGGGCTTGGGGGGGCTCACATCATTGACATTTTAATAGAATGTCATTTTAATACTTTGCTGATAGAGGTCCGTGGAAATCTCGTGCTGGTTTTGAGGGTGGATTGGAGCATTACTTTGGTATTTTCAGAAAAGTGAGGGCTCGGGGCTGAGGGAGTGGTGGGGACAGAGTCCAGGGTGGGTGAGAGGAGAAAAGGAATCAATGGTGGGCCCTGGCTGGTGTGGCTCAATGGGTGGGTGTCCACCCTTATACCAGAAGGTTGCCATTTCAGTTCCTGGTCTAGGCTCAAGCCTGGGTTTCTGGCTTGATCCCAGGTGGGGGGACGTGCAGGAGGCAGCTGATTGATGTTCACTCTCACATAGATCAGATCTCTCTCTCTCTCTCTCTTTCCCTCTTCCCTTGCCAACCCTTCCCCCAAAGGTAACTTGACCAACTGCGGGGGGAGGGGGTGTTGTCACAGATTTTTCCCCCATGCGTTATACAGCTGAACAAAGTGTATTTAGGTCTTGCTGTTTTTCTTTTGCAAAGATGGGGTTACACTAGACCAGTGGTCGGCAAACTCATTAGTCATCAGAGCCAAATATCAACAGTACAATGATTGAAATTTCTTTTGAGAGCCAAATTTTTTAAACTTAAACTTCTTCTAACACCACTTCTTCAAAATAGACTCACCCAGGCCATGGTATTTTGTGGAAGAGCCACACTCAAGGGGCCAAAGAACCGCATGTGGCTCGCGAGCCGCAGTTTGCCGACCACGGCACTAGACATACTGTTCTGAAACCTGCTTTTTCTTTCATGTTTCAATCTATCGTGGACATCTTTTCCATGTGTATAGCGCTGGTTCATTCTTTTTTTTTTAATATATATATTTTTATTGATCTCAGAGAGGAAGAGAGAGGGAGCGAGAGAGAGAAACATCAATGCTGAGAGAGAATCATTGATCAGCTGCCTTCTGTATCCCCCACACTGGGGATCGAGCCCACAACCCAGGCATGTGCCCTTGACTGGAATCGAACCCAGGACCCTTCAGTCCACAGGCTGACGCTCTACCCACTGAGCCAAACCGGCCAGGGCTGGTTCATTCTTTTTAATGGCTGCATAGTATGCAGCACATGGATGTGACTCTGTATTTATCCGCCTCTCCATTGATAAGCGTTTGTGTCATACCTAGTTTTACAAACAGCGATGCAATGCATGCCATTGTACACCCGTGCTAGTGTGTAAAACCCCTCTCCAACAACGGTTCTCAACCACGGACAGCTTGGTTCACATCACCTGGAATTGGCAATCGATTCTTAAACTTTTAAAATCTAAGCAGGGCACACATCCAGACCTATAGTGATGTTCTCTCTGTTCTGTGCTGCGTCCCAGGCAGGCGCCGTTTCAGACGGCTGGTCAGGGAGGGCTGCTCAGAGCGGGTGATGTGTGAGCGGAGACCCGGAGAACTTGATCTGGTGTTTCCTCCTGTTTTTGGCGTTTAGCTTGAAGCTGATGGACATTGTATGGGCCAGAGGCAGGGATGGTCGGCTATGACCCCAAAGCAGATGACAGGAGCATCTCCAAGTTCGAGGTGGCGGTGGCTGGGTCTGTGTCTGGACTTGTCACTCGGGCGCTGATCAGCCCCTTGGACGTCATCAAGATCCGTTTCCAGGTACCCTCTCCCCTCTTCCCACGTGAGGGACGGACTGGAGGACAAGTTCACTCTTTCATGCCAAAGCAGTTGCTAAAAGCTTGGAATTTTGTGGAGAACGTTGCCTTTGTTGCCTTCACTGAAATCTCGCCTTCCCATCCAGCCCCGCCCCTCCGGTCCTGACCTTTCCGTTTTCGTTCCTAGCTTCAGATTGAGCGCCTGTCTCGCAGTGACCCCAACGCCAAGTACCATGGGATCCTGCAGGCCGGGAGACAGATCCTGCGGGAGGAGGGCCCCACGGCCTTCTGGAAGGGACACATTCCCGCCCAGCTTCTCTCCATCGGCTACGGAGCTGTCCAAGTAGGTGCGGGGAGCCGCCAGGCCCCTGGGGTCGGGTTGCTCAACGGAGCAGCACAAGGACACGGGGTCGGGCAGCAGGAGGCTGTCATCACACTTCTCACGTGTCTCACCGGGAACCTGACAGACTGACTGAGTCAGACTGAGCTGTTCCATAGCCTTCCCTCCCCCACGCCCCCCACCCCAGAGACTGAGCACCCAACGAACATTAGGTGTTGCGCCTGGGAGGCGACCTGGACATCACACTCCCAATGGGACTTGGCAAATGGTGACACAATGCTTCTCATTTTTCAAAATTGCATTTCCACATCTGTGCTTCCTTTGAACTCCCCAACAGCATTGTGAGGAAGGTAAGAGCAAGTGACGCGTGGATCAGAGAGGTTAAGCGAGCTATGCCAGGCGTCCTCAAACTACGGCCCGCGGGACACATGCGGCCCGCCGAGGACATTGATCCGGCCCGCCGGGTGCCTCTGCCTGTCCTGCTTAGCAGCCGACTCATCCCAGGCCCGCAGTGCGCCTAGGAATTTGTTCATAGTTTTTTTTTAAACTATAGTCCGGCCCTCCAACGGTCTGAGGGACAGTGAATGGCCCCTGTTTAAAAAGTTTGAGGACCCCTGCTATAAGCGGTGGGGCTTGCTCATCCTTCAGCTGAGGGCCGGTTTATCTCCACGTATGTGACACGTGGGGTGGAGCCCCTGCCCAGTGCTCACTGTGAGCCAGGCCCTGTTAACCATTTCACTGTCACCCCGCAGCAGTACTCTGAGAAAGGTTCTGTTGTCATCCCTGTTTTACAGACAAGAAGACTGAGGCAGAGAGAGCTTAAATAATTAACCCAAAGTAGCAGCTAGAAAGTGGCCCTAACCGGTTTGGCTCAGTGGATAGAGCATCAGCCCATGGACTGAAGGGTCCCGGGTTCAATTCCGATCAAGGGCATGTACCTTGGTTGCAGGCTCAATCCCCAATAGGGGACATGCAGAAGACAGCTGATGGATGTTTCTTTCTCATTGATGTTTCTAACTTTCTATCCCTCTCTCTTCCTCTCGGTAAATATCAATAAAAAATACATTTAAAAAATCGTTTTAGCCCTAACCGGTTTGGCTCAGTGGATAGAGCGTCAGCCTGCGGACTGAAAGGTCCCGGGTTCGATTCCGGTCAAGGGCATGTACCTTGGTTGTGGGCACATCCCCAGTGGGGGGTGTGCAGGAGGCAGCTGATCGATGTTTCTCTCTCATCGATGTTTCTAGCTCTCTATCCCTCTCCCTTCCTCTCTGTGAAATACCAATAAAATATATTTTTTAAAAAAAATCGTTTTGGAAAGTGGAAGAGCCAGGATTCCCACCTGGAGAGCTAGCGCTGCCTGCCCTTCCTATGACGTCACATCTGCACATCTCATGGCTGTCCCATCGGCGCACCTGGCACAGGTGCTGCAGCTTGTGAGTCGGCACAGCCCCCTGGGCTCTGGGACCCCGAGCCGTCTCAAACTGGCTGGAGGGAGATTGGAGCGGAAGCAGGGAACACTGTGGAACATGGGATGTGTGGAATCCTCCCATCAGAAGCCTCGCTCCGGGCGGAATGCTTCTCAATGTCACTGCCGCCGGCCGCCCTGGAGGGGTCCCCTGCCGAGGCTCTCATAACGGCCACCTTTTCTCAGGTTTCAGGAAACGAAGTTAATGAGTAGAATTTTCTTTTTAAACATATCTTTATTATTGATTTCAGAGAGGAAGGGAGAGAGAGATGGAAACATCAATGATGATGAGAGAATCATTGATCGGCTGCCTCCTGTACACCCCCCACTGGGGATCGAGCCCTCAACCAGGGCACGTGCCCTGACCTAGAATCGACCGTGACCTCCTGGTTCACAGATTAACGCTCAGCCCCTGAGCCACGCCAGCTGGCCTAGAATTTTTCTTATATAAAAGTTTTCTCTCCTATTTTCTTTAACCTTTTTGAGTACTTGGCTCAACTCCAGCAGAGTCTAACATGGCATCTGAGCTGCACAAAGTCATGTCTATGGTATTGTCACTGCTCAGGAGGACTCTTTCCCGGGTCATGGGTCATGGGTCATAGGTGGTCTCTTTGGGTGCTTGTCAGTGACCTTCTCGTGTGCTCTTGCAGTTTCTGTCGTTTGAAATGCTGACCGAGCTGGTGCACAGAGCCGGCGTGCACGACGCCCGAGACTTCTCCGTGCACTTCGTGTGCGGCGGCCTGTCTGCCTGCATGGCCACCCTCGCCGTGCACCCCGTGGACGTCCTGCGCACCCGCTTTGCAGCTCAGGGTGAGCCCAAGGTAAGTGGCCCGGCCAGAGAAGGGGCGCCCGAGTAACCGAAGGTGGCCCAGGGGTTGGGGCTCTTTTCCTGAGAGGGAGCAAAGCTGGAGGAGGCGGGGTTTTCAGTCTCCCCGTCAGTCAGTCCCTTTGTGAGACCCAGCGGTGTGCTCAGGCCTCACGGGGGAGCCAGTGCCTCCAGGTGGGAATCGGGACCCACCACCCAGGGGCCTGGCAGGGAAGGCGCCTGGGAGCCTGAGACCCCAGGTCAGATCGCTGATCGCGATGTTATTGTGAGACTGTTGTTGGTTCCCACAAAGGATGGGTTGGAGGAAATGGGTAACTAAGTTCAGACTTCGGGAAGAACTTATTGAGTGAAAGCAAGGGATTACACCCTGAAGTAGACCCCTCCCCCATACTCTTATGTTTCCTGGACATACGGTAGTAGCGTGTGTGTGCATGTGTGTGTGAGGCCAGGGCGAAAGGGAGATGTACTGTGACCTGGGCACCCTGGGGCCCGGTGTCCCTGCCTGTGTTCGTTTCCTCCACAGACGCTGCCTGCTCCCCTGGGCTTGGCTGTGATCTTCGGGGATTAGTCCCTGTCAGTCACCCAGATGGCCTCCCCCTGTTTTAGCAGTTACACCATGTTCCCGTGTCCTTTTTAATGGCTGTGTCATAACTTATGTACCCAGTCACCCGAGGGTGGATGTCGCGTCTTCTGTTCCAAAGGACACGCGCTCTGTGCCCGCACGGGGGTGCATCAGTCACGTCGATAGCTTGGAGGGGTCGCTGGGAAGCCCACTTGGAATTTGTCCAGCACGTTCTGTGTCCTCTTGGCAGGAGAAGTAATGCTCCTGGGTGTGTAGGAGCGGGGACGTGCACGTGGTGGGCCGTGTTCTCAAGCTAAAACCGGCGCCGCGCTCACTCGAGT
This sequence comes from Plecotus auritus, assembly GCF_963455305.1. Lineage (NCBI taxonomy): Eukaryota > Metazoa > Chordata > Mammalia > Chiroptera > Vespertilionidae > Plecotus > Plecotus auritus. The sequence continues at coordinate 3,855,307 of NC_137774.1, forward strand.
TGCGTGTGTGCATCCAGGTGTACAAAACCCTGCGGGCCGCTGTGGCCACCATGTACAGGACCGAAGGCCCCTTGGTCTTCTACAAGGGCTTGAACCCCACCTTGATCGCCATCTTCCCCTACGCCGGCTTCCAGTTCTCCTTCTACAACTCGCTGAAGCGCGTGTACGAGTGGGTCACGCCAGCCGAAGGAAAGAAAAACGGTGAGACGGTCCCACGAGAAGGGGAGCTAAGTCTCCCTTCCACCCCACTCCCCAGACATCACGTCTCCTTCTGCCTCACGTGGGAAAGAGAGGTTTCCGGGCAGAAGCATAGACACCACCGGGCTCTGAACCCGGCTCTGCCGAGCGGCCGCTCCCAGCTGCCTTTGCTTCCAGCTCTGGCCACACCCATCAGGGGCACCAGCGGCCTTTCCAGCCGCTGCTCAGGCTCTCGCTCCCGCCGAGGCCCGCCTGCAGGCTGCCGCGAGGGGTTGTGTGTCTGCTTGGGTTTGCTTTGGAAGGATGTGCAGGAGGAGGGACATCCTGCTCCCCTCGAGCCTGAGCGAGTGACAGGGCAGAGCCCAAGGCCCTCATGGCCTCCAGCGGGGGAGGCAGAGCACTAGCTGCCACCACCTGTCCCATCGGTGGTCCCTTGTCGTTCTTGCCAGAAGTGGCTGTGTCTGGTTCTCTGTCTCCTGGATTAAATTCCTCGGAGAGCAAGGATGGCTGTGGGGTTTTGTTTTATGGGGACAGAGTTCATGATCTTGAATTTGTCTACCCTCAATTGCATTTTTCTCATTTCCCCCCTCATTCCCACTTTTCTGGTTCAGGGAACCTCAAAAACCTGCTCTGTGGCAGTGGAGCTGGAGTCATCAGCAAGACCCTCACGTATCCCCTGGACCTCTTCAAGAAGCGGCTGCAGGTCGGAGGGTTCGAGCAGGCCCGAGCCAGCTTCGGCCAGGTGAGCTGTCCCCTGCCCCCACTGGGGGTGGGAGGAGCCCGGGGCAGGGGGGAGAAGGGCAGGGCAGAGAGGGAAGCTGAGTTCCAGAGCTTGGACTTGGTTCTTCATGACGTCACTGCATGGTCATCGGCATCGGGAGTTACTGGAGCCTTTGCGGGGAGCAAGGTCGCCTGGAGAAGGCCGGGCTGGAGGGTGGCCCCGGTCAGGCTAAGAGCTAATGAGGGCCAGGTTCAGATCTGCTGCCCAAGAGGGACCAGGTGGGATGGGGGAGGGGCAGAGGTGCCTCTGGGAAGAGGGTCCCCAGCTCTCACTGGGCCTTTAAGAATCACAAGCAGCTGGAGCCGCCTGGGCAGGAGGGAAGGAGCTCCGTCCAGCGCTGAGTTCCAGGCACTTCAACCGGGAAGAGAAAGAAGGAGTTAACTTTTTCTCTGTCTTTTTTGCACCCATTCCGTCACCCGGCACGTATTTATTGGGAGCTGCGCTGTGCTAGGCGTTGTACTGACAAAAGAACAGAGCCACATCCGTGTTGTAATCCCCCCCCCTCACCCGGAGTAACCTTCCTCTCCCCAGGTTCGAAGCTACCGGGGCCTCCTGGATTGCGCCAGGCAGGTGCTGCGGGAGGAAGGCGTGCCGGGCTTCTTCAAGGGCCTGTCCCCCAGCCTGCTGAAGGCTGCCTTCTCCACCGGCCTCATGTTCTTCTGGTACGAGCTCTTCTGTAACCTCTTCCACCGCATGAAGAAGGCAGACAGCTAGCCGGCCCGGGGCCGGAAGGTGGCCCGCGGTCTCTCCCCAGAGCCACCTCCTGAAGTAAGACTCGATCGATGATCTCTGCTGCACTGAGAGGCGCTCCTGGCCCACCCTCCGGCCGGCTGTCGGGAGCACCGAGCACTGGGAGGCCGCAGCCTCCATCCCACCAGCTTGGATGCCACCGGGAGGGCAAGGGTGTTCTCCCTGCGGACACGGGGGAGGGGGACTGAGGGCGTGGTGGGATCCCAGCCACCCCAGTGGAGCTCGAAGTCTCCCCTCCGCCTAGCCCACAGCCTAAGGCAGGCGTGGGACCCTTTTTCCTGCCGAGGGCCATTTGGATATTTATGACAACATTCGCTGGCCATTCAAAATTATCATCTTAAACATTAGCCTGCTGTCTTTGGTCAAACATTTAACTCACCCCTGATGCCTTGGCAGGGCCAGACCAAATGATTTCTTGGGCCTTATCTGTTTCTCACCCCTGGTCTAAGGGAAGCAGCTGCCGGCACTTCCCAGCCCATCCGCCTGGAGAGCTCTCCGGACCCTGGGTGGGGCCACAGCTGAGGTTGAGGGCTGGGACTCCCCCGAGGCAGGGGTCTGGTCCTCACACCTAGCCTCTGGTTCCCACCAGCTTGTTTAATAGACACTAAGGCTAAGAGCGCATTCCTGACCTTACCCCTCCACCTTCTCCCCAGTCACCCCTCCCCTGGACACCGGCTGTGCCGGCCTTCCCCAATTCCATTTTCTCAGGAGCCGCCGGGCTCAGGCAGCTTGGCTTCTAGTTCTGGGAGAGGAATCCAAGCTGAATTGGTCACTCTCTGACCACCTCACCCCCACCCCCACCCCCCGCAGGACCAGCCACAGCAGGGGCTCCGGGAAGGCAGATACTGCAGCCCTGCAGGAAGTGGGGGGCTGTGCCGAGGGGAGGAGGTGGGTAAAAGCAGCCGCCCTGTACCCCAGTCCACCTGGGATGGCTCCGTTTGGGGGCGGGCAGCCCTCCTGGGTGGGTAGGGGCACACAGCTGGCCAGGTGCTGAGCATCAGCGGCCCTCTCCGCGTCTTCCTCAGCTCAGCATGTGGCCGTGTGTCTCCTCTGCAGCCCCAGAAGGGCCCCGCGCTGACGCAGCCCAGTGAATGGGGTGGCAGAGGGAAGGGGTTGGGCAGCAGCCTGGTGAGGGGGCAGCAGGTGCCCAGGGGAGAGGGGCATAGGAACCAGCCCATCCATCTAGGCCCGGGGAGAAACTTCAGTTTCCAGGGGTGGGCGGGGGGCGCGGGGAGAAAATCTACAGAACACAGCCACCTTCTCATCCAGATCTCCCAGCCCCAGGGGCACTCGGCCTGTGGGGGGGTGCTCTGCAGCGGGAGCCAGGATCCCCCTGTCTCCTCCACTCTGGCTCCAGCTCCAGGCCACCCTGACTCATGAAGGCGCCCGCTGGGAGCAGGCCTGGCGTGGGCCCCCCTGGAACCCGGGCCCCTTCTCTCCTGGTTGCTATTTCATGTCTTGGCTGGGGCTTTGTGAAGTCTGGGACCCCGAATCCTGAAGCTTGCCTGCTCTTGGCTGCGGATTATGAAGGTCCAGGCTGTGGCTGGAGGGCACTCTGACACCCACCGGGTTTGGGCACTAAGTCCTGGGCTCGGAGCTGCAGGAGGCAGCTGCCTGAATGTATTTTCTACAAAATCCCATCGAAGTAAACTCTATTTCTTCACCTCTCCTGCTCATGGTTTCCTTTGCTGCGTTTTCTGGTGACTGCTTCGGCCTCTCCTAACGGAGCTGACACTCGGGCACCAGGGCACCGCCATCAATACTTCTCGTCTAAGCCAAGGGAACAGGCAGTTCCTTGCCGCCACTTCTGTGTGCCCTCCTGCAACCCAGGGCAGACCTCAGGGATGGCCCTGTCGCTGCTGGCCCGCGCCTCTGCCAGCCACAGCCAAGAAAGACGCAGCCAGGGGCTTGCTCAACTTCAGGGTCACCCCAACACTTAGGGGTTGCAAGTTGGCACCTAGGAGGATCCTTTCCCCTTGATTTTCAACTTATTTTACCCGTAACGTCTGTATCTGGAGCAGGAGAGGAGGGCAGTGGGATTTGATCCAGCCCTTCCGCCCCTGCCCCCTTCTCTTCTAACTTGGGGGGTGGAGGGAAACGCGGCAGGCACCTACCCCTCAACCCATCTCTGCCCTTCCCCCGGGCTCCCTCCGGCCGCCCGGGTACGGGCCACGCCCCCCACGGCCCCTCCCACGCCGCGCGGCCCCGCGGAGGCTCCTGACCGGTTTCCACCTGAGCCCCGGGCGTGGGGCATCGCTTGAGACCCGGGGCTTCATGCGGGCGGAGCAGCAGGTCCGGCCCAGCGCCGACGAGCTGTCCTGGGCCCGGACAGGCCGGGGGCGAAACGGGTGAGGAGAGAACAGGGGCAGTGGGAGCGGTGTCGCGGGGGTCCCGGCAGCCCGGCCCCTTCCCACGCCGAGGGCCTCGGGGCCGGCCAGGAGAGAGAGTCGAGGCACCGGGGCTCCGGCAGGTGGCGCTGTCGGGGCGAAGCCGCCTCCGCCCATCCAAGACCCCGCCCATCCAAGGCCCCGCCCACCCGCAGGCCCCGCCCATGCCCGCCCCGGCGCCGCGGTAGGAAATGACCTAAGCCGCGGCCAGGCGCGGTTCTCACCAGCGGTGGCGCGGACGTGGGTGTCGCGCACCATGCCCGCCGAACGGCCTCCGGGCTCGCGGGCGCGGCACCGGCCGGGCAGGTGGGTCCTGGCGCTCACGCCGCCTCTCTCTCCTGCGGGACACCGGACGGCGGGTTCTGCTGCGCCGGGAGCGGCGTTCCGGCCTTAGGGAAGCTGCCCAGGTCTGGAGACCCCTAAGGTCGTCTCCCTTGACCAGGGGGGTGGCACCGAGTCCAGAAGGGGGCTCCAGTTCGGGACTACCTCTGAGGGACACGTCTTCCCGCGCCCCTCTTTAAGAGGAAGGACCTAGAATGGACCAGCTGAGGAACTGGAGTCCTGAGTGGGCAGGGCTGGAGTTCTGCCACTCAGGAGGCTAGTATAACCAGTCCGTCCCCATTCCGGGGGGCGCTGATCAGGGCGGGAAGTTTGGGCTCCCAACCTGCAGGGCGGCAAAGAAGTCTCCACCCACCCGCTCAGGCCCGCCCCCACGCGAGGTGTGGAAGGGTTCTGAGGATAGAAGTGCTCTGGCTAAAGCTGGGACAGCTGTGCGCAGCTTGGAGGGCCCCCCGCTCCACCTCCAACCCCCTAGCCTTCTCATTCGCCCAGAATCTTGCGGAGCCAGCAGCTTCAAGCCGGTTTATATGGGCAGGCAAGTGCCTGCACCCTCAGCCCAGCGCACCCCACCCCACCCCTGGTATCAGCTGAGAATAACTCTGCCTCCTGTTGGGACTGGAGGGTTGGCGCTTTCACGCTTCATCTCTTGCTCTTATGTAATCCCAGAAGCTACAGGGGTTCCTAAACTAAACAGCAGGTGCTTGGCTGGTGCCCAGTCTCCACCAGAAGCCAAGCTTGGTGGGCACTCAGCCAACTATCAAATGCCAAGGACTGCCCAGGAGTACCTGTCCCAAGCAGTGGCCAGCCCAGCAGGGCCTGTAGTCTGGGAATCCCGGCCTCACTCTCCACATCTGAGGCCTCCCCCTTCACCTCCCCTCCTCCCCAGGTGCTGTCACTAACCCCGCCCAGTACAGAGCTGCTGGGGCCGATGTCATGGGGGAGCCTGGTAGAGAGGAGTATAAAATCCAGTCTTTCGATGCAGAGACCCAGCAGCTGCTGAAGACAGCACTCAAAGGTGAGCATGGGGAGCCCTCCTGAGCCTGGGTCTGGAGCTGCAGACACGGGGCCAGGATCGGAGGACTGAGCCTTAGCCTGGGAATGTCCAGCCCTCTCTCTCCCTTTGATTTCTGTGAATAGGAGTCAGCAACATAACTCTCAAACCAAAAGAGAAGCTACATTCAGGCCAGTATTTGGGAGTGTTACTCATAGTCACCTCTCAGTATCTAAAGCCTTCCTTGTAACTTTTAATTTTTAAAAAATTATTTTTATTGATTTTAGGGAGGAAGGGAGAGGAATAGAGAGATAGAAACATCAATGATGAGAATCATTGATCAGCTGCCCCTGCACGCCCCCCACTGGGGATCAAGCCTGCAACCCAGGCATGTGCCCTTGGCCAGAATCAAACCCGGGACCCCTCAGTCCACAGGCCGACGCTCTATCCACTGAGCCAAACCGGCCAGGGCCTTGTAACTTTTAGGTGCTCATGAAAGGGGCGTGGGACACAGAGAACACAGTTCCTGCTCTGTAAGTCCTTAAATTGGACCTGGTTTCTGTGTTGCTGCAGCCAGCGCTCTTGAACGTGCAGAGCTGCCTGAGTCGGGACAGAGGATGGAGTGTTCTGCTTGGCAGAGGAGATAGGGTCATTGTCCTGGACCAAGGCCTCCCCGCAGCACTCAGGACAGAAGTTTGACTCGGTTAACAACTGGCAGTGCCCATCACATGCCAAGCTGAGCTTGTGGGGGAGGCCCTGCCTGGCCTGCTCATGTCAGGGCCTCATGGGAGTGTTCTAAGAACACTTGCTCCTGTAGAACTGCTGTCAAAGACAGTGTTCCTTCCTCGACCTAGTGCCGTAAGATCTGTCCTCAAAAACTAGCCTTCTTTGATTAGTCTGTCAGCTACATGACCTTCCCCGTGGCCTCTGATTGGGCCTCGGAGGCCCCAGGCGGAGCTGTGCCTGTGTGTGGCTACTGTGTTTTCTGATCTCTAAGTGAAATGTAAGCATGTAATGTTTGTGCTCTTTTGTAAACATCTCCAGTCCTTCTTAGGAGCAGGTGGAGGCAAATGTGATAATTAAGCAGGTCGAGACTGCCTGCCTGTCTCTACCCCAGATCCAGGTGCCGTGGACTTGGAGAAAGTGGCCAATGTGATTGTGGACCATTCTCTGCAGGACCGCGTGTTCAGCAAGGAAGCAGGACGCATGTGCTATGCCATTATTCAGGTTGGGTAGCGTTGGTGGAGAAGTGGGGAGACACTTTGCTTCAGGAGTGGGCAGAGATGCGAAGGACTTCCCTCAGGCAGAGAGAGGAGGAGAGGGTCCTCAGCCACGGAAACTCAGGTGGGGGTTGTGATAACACTGTCCGCCCCTAACGCCGCCATCCTTCCTCTGGCTCACAGGCAGAGAGCAAGCAAGCAGGCCAGAGTGTCTTCCGGCGTGGACTCCTCAACCGGCTGCAGCAGGAGTACCAGGCTCGGGAGCAGCTGCGCGCCCGCTCCCCGCGGGGCTGGGTCTGCTATGTCACCTTTATCTGCAACATCTTCGACTACTTGAGGGTGAGGCCACCACAGCCACCCTGTGCAGCAGACGGCCTGTCTCCTGAGGCCACTAAGCCAGTGCTTTGACCCCTGCTATCCCCAACAGGTGAACAACATGCCCATGATGGCCCTGGTGAACCCCGTCTATGACTGCCTCTTCCGGCTGGCCCAGCCCGACAGTCTGAGCGAGGAGGAGGAGGTGGGTGGCCCTGGCCCGGAAGGCTGGGGGGTGGGCAGGCTTTAGCTCAGCTCAGACCAGCCCAGGGTCCATGGAGGCTTGAGGGCATAACTTGCTGGGGCAGGAGCCAGGGGGGCCGTTAAGGCCTGTCAGTTACAGGACAAGCTGCCAAGTCTGGAACTGACCCAGAACAGAGCAGCCAAAACCTCCTGGCTCAGCGGCTTCCTCCCAGCAGGACAGCCAACCTACAAAATGGCGAGAGCCTGGGCCGGCTGCGGACACTGCTGGCAGAAACCACACCAGGGCCAGGCAGTGTGGGGGAGAGGAAGCGGGGTTCAGCTGCAGTTTGCAGACAGGGCCTGTGTCTGCCGGGCCCAGATGAACCTTAGGCAAGTCCCTGAACTTGCTTCCTATCATGGGTACTACCCACTGGGTGGTGTGAGGATGACGTGGGAAAATGTGTGTCTAGGGCCACGCAGTGTCTGGCACGCAGGGAGAGCTCAGTAAATGGCTGCTCTGTGTGACAGGCTGGGCCTGCCTGGGGCTCACCTCCCACTGTCCCTGCAGGTGGACTGCCTGGTGCTGCAGCTGCACCGCGTCGGGGAGCAGCTGGAGAAGATGAACAGGCAGCGAATGGATGAGCTCTTTGTCCTGATCCGGGATGGCTTCCTGCTCCTGACCGACCTCAGCTCCCTGGCCCAGCTGCTGCTGCTGGAGATCACCGAGTTCCGGGCAGCTGGCTGGAAGACGACCCCAGCTGCCCACAAGTATTACTACAGCGAGGTCTCTGACTAGGCCTCCAGGCCAGGCTTCCCTCCCAGCAGCACTGGCCTTGCCTCCACCCACCTCCCACCTGGCAGCAGTCTGCCTCTCCAAAGGCTTTCACTTCCAGCCTTCCAGCAGCTCCCGAGGTTCCCCACTTATCCAGGGGTTCTGCCCTGAGCATCTCCTCCTCCTCCTGCGGGGATTGGGGAAAACACTACACAGACCTGCCCCCTCCTCCTCCCCCCACCCCTCAGTCTCTCCCACCTGGCCGGGGAAGAGAAGGGCAACTCCTAACAACCACTGCACTGTGTAACCACTGGCACCTCAGTTTCCCGTCTGTAAAATGGGGACCCATAGCCACTGGTAGAATGCTTTGGAATGTCAAGGGGGAAAGGTGCAGAGCACAAGTCACAGCAGAAACTTTTATATGTTTTGTATAAGGACCACTTTGGAAACAGGTGTATTTCCTCCAATCAGTTTTCATGGGTGGCAGTACTGTATCACATGCTACACAGTTCAGGGGGAGAATTTCCTAATAAACCTTTCAGATACTAAAATGCTTCCTTTCATCACCCAAAGGTCCACCCCAAGCAGATGGAAGAGAAGGCTGGATGGGCCCTAAGTTCCTTGGGGGGAATCCAAGTCCACGCATTGCCTCTTTGCAAGGAGATGGGACAGGGGGAGGGAGTTCTAGCCCACAGCGGAAAGACTAAAGCGGTAAACACACTGCACCATCCTTCCTGGGAGGCCCGCCCTTGAAAAGGAACTACATCCTTAGGCGCAGGTACTTTCCATCGTAGCAGCGGCTCACACTGTTTCTCGCAGCAGAGAGCCTGGGCGGCTCCCGGCGCCCCTAGCGCTCCTACCACCAGCGGTAGTGGGCCAGGGCACGGTTGGCCTCAGCCATCTTGTGCATGTCGTGCTTCCTCTTGACCACAGGGCCCTGGTTGTGAAAAGCCTCCAGCAGCTCCTGCGACAGCTTCTCTGGCATCAGCGTCCGCCGGTGCTTCTTCTCCCGGCACTCGGTGATCATCCACTTCATGGCCAGGAAGCGTCGGCGCCGGTCGCTTAGTGGCACGGGGACCTGTGCGAGACAGGACATGGGCAAGTTGGCCTGAGAATCAGCCAGGGTCGCAGCCTCCTTCCTCCACCAGCTCTAAGGAGTGGCCACAGGTTCGCTCTGGGGCAGCCCTCACGAGGCTCCTGAGGAGAGGGGCCTGTCTTTTCCTCTGAGCTTCCTCAGCCGTGGGTAAGCTCAGTGTAGCAGACATCAGGGGCATTCACTGAGCAAATGCGCATTAAGCGCTGACCTCTCTCCCTGTAAATGGAAGCTCAGCCAAGTTGGTAACAAGCACCAATTGGGAAAAGCCCCATCAGCTGGGGTGACAGCCAGCTCAGATGACAGGAGCCTAAAAATAAGACCCTCTGGTCCAAGAATCATTTGCCGGGCCCTCACTGTGTACCAGGTTTCATGCCGGACCCTAGGGACAAAGACAGCAATAAGAAAGTCTCTCTTTTTATGAAGGTTACACTGGAAAAGATGAGAACACCCACTTATGACAATGAAATACAATTAAATACTATAATGGGGGCACCGTTCAGTTCAACAAATGGTGATGGAGCATCAGTTACAAGTCAAGCACTATGCTAGACACGGGTGCATAAAGGATGAGGTATAAACATATAAATATAGCCTCTCACCATGAGAAACTGACAGAACAAGTTTGGGGGGATCTGGGGCTCCAGAAGAGGTCACTTGGATACTTCTTTGTTCTCTTCCTTTTCTGTCACCTTTAACACTATGGGACTCACATGATCAGATCCTGTTGGTCTCTGGCCCCTAGAAAGCTATTAATCTTGATCCAACTCTGGTCCCTCCCACCTGCAAGAACCCCTCCCCCATCTTGTTTTCCCTGCCCTGACCACCCACCTGATAGAAACGGCCACCCTTGAGGATGGGTGCCAGCCCAATCACAGGCTCGCAGTTTTTCAGGGCCTGGTGGAAGATGGTGTAGGGGTTGCGTTCAATGGTTGCCTGTTCCTCTGAAGAAGCAGCATGGAACTTCTCAAACTGCTTCCTTTTCACAGCTTCCAGAGTCTGCAACGGGACTCAGTGGCAGGGGCTGCCCGGGCGTCCTGAACGGTTTCCCCAGCTCAGCGAGTACCTTGCCCTTCACTCCCATCATCCCGCTCTTCTGGAGCAGTGCCAAAGCTCTTAAATGCCTCCTCCTCCTCCTCCACCAGGACAGGAAGAGCGGATGAGGTTTGGGGGAGGGAAGGGGAATGGCAGGTGTTCATCCTGCAGGGCTTCATGAAAGCCCCCAAAACACACACACACACACACACACACACACACACACACACACACACACGGAAGTTCATTTCAATGACAGGTTCGTGAATCCACTCTTTATCATGCTAAACTGAAAGAGCCAAGTGCAAAGCTAGAGAAAGCAAGCCGAGAGGAACTAGTTACCTGTGTCATGAGGGATCTTGCCAGGACCTTGTTTCCCCCTTTCATCATCATGTTGATGAATTTACTTCAAGGAGAAAAGAAACATGGTGAGCTTTCCAAGGCCGTGTCCCAGAATCCTTACTGTAGATCCTCCCTGGGATGGACCCAGGGGAACGAAAGTGTCCCCTCTAACCTGATCACTGGGTCTTCAAACACGGAGCTTGTGTTCGCCGACGGGGCAGCTTTGAAGGGCTGAGTCTTCCTGAGCTCCCGCTCAAACTTCTCCTCTTCCGTCAGCTCTGCCAAGGGCTTGCGGTAATATTCCTTATCCATCAGGGGATCCCTGAATTCTGCGCTATAGCGGCTCCACCTCACCTGGGTTAACCTGGGAGACCGGCAAGAGGAGGCGGGCAAAGCTGACTCCACAAGTGGAAAGGCTTGACTTAATAATAGGCATGTTTGCCAGCCCACTGACTAGGGAGCGGCGCGTAAACCGCTGGCCCAACCTTGAACAGCAATAATTCTGGCTCTTGTCTCAAGAGGTAGAAGGACCTCCCCAAAACAGGCCAGGAAGGCTTCCTCCTCGTCCAGTGCCAACGACAAGGGCAGACTCCTGAACCTCAGGGTGGACGCCCGCCTATGCATCTCTCCCCCCAACTCCCAACACAGAAAACCCCAACTCTGAGCTCTTTAGCAAGACCATCCTTTTAACTGAGTTAGAACCCCCGCGGGCAGGAGGCAGTTACCAAGCCTTCCGATTGGCCCAAAGTCACGCTGCTAGTTAAGAGCTTTGGACCCAGATATCCCGGCCTCCAGGCTGGCTCCAGGTCCCGCGCGTCTTGCCTGCGGCCCCTTTCCTTCCTCGCAGGTCTCTCGTTGAAAACCCAAGCGGCCTCCCAGCTGCCCGCCGCCCTCTCACCCTGGGAACCGCAGGACAGTCCTCCATACGCTCAGTGTTAGGTCCGAGCACCCGAGCACTGCCTTCACCAAGGGGGCAGCCATCTTGGTTTGCCTCGAGGACCCCACAAGAACTGCCCTCGGCGTGCCTGAGCGAGTGACGGAAGACGAGGAAAAGGCTCCGCGGAGTCCTCAATCTGCGCATCACCCCATCAATCAGGGCGTTAAGAGTCTCTAATCCCGAGGTCCAAAGGCAAGAATCAAAAGGAAACACTCGCCCTCCCGTTACCCGTCGCAGTCAGGCGCTCGCTCCTCTCAGGCCCCCATGCAGGCCCCGCCCAGGCTCCTCTCTTGCAGGTTGTCGCGAGGTTTGAGGCCGCGGGCCCGGCCCGGGCGGCTGCAATATGGCGGAGGCGGAAGGAGAAAGCCTGGAGTCCTGGCTGAGTGAGTATCCGCGGCCACTTTTGCATGTCCTCGAGCCACCACTGAGCCGCCCCTCCTTGCACCCCTACGGCCTGTCCCCGGGCCCCGCGGCGGCGCCGCCTGTCAGCCTGCGCCTGGGCCCGCCGCCGCTGCGAGCGTCCCGCGATCACGCCCCTTCCGCAGCTGGGCGTCTGGCCCCTGCCCGGCACCTGCTCCCAGGGCTGCGGCGCCTCCTCCCGCTCCCACGCGCGTAGGCGTGAGCTGAGGTCCTGTCCCTGCCTCGCGGGCTCCGGGGGAGTGACAGCCAAGTGCTGCCGGCTGACGGGGAGGTTGTGGTGGGGCCGCGGGCGGCTCAGTCCCTGCCGAAGGGAAGCGCTCCGGATTTGGGCTGAAACTCCGGGAGCGGCGGGTGCTCTGAGCACACACGCACGGCTTCAGAATCGGGACTGTGTGTTCGAGATGTGACCGCTTCGCGCAGGCAGAATGTTTGAGGTGCGGACATTCCAAAGATCAAGAACCCAGCTCTGTGCCCCCGCCCCGCGCGCGCACACACTTGAACCTCGGAGCAAAGCGAGGCGCCCAGCCTGATGCCGGAGTGTAGCGGCCTATTGCTAGGACCTCGAGTGCAGCTTTGAGCTGGCAGTACCCTGCCGAGTGGTTAGGAGGGTAACTTTCCTGTGGCTTAGCGGAGGCTTCTAAGAGGGGACCACCTGGACGTGGTGGTAAGGCGCGGAGAGATGCCTAGACATGACCTTTGCAGAGCGCTCTTGCAGGCGTCCTTAAACTGCGGCCCGCGGGCCACATGCGGCCCGCCGAGGACATTTATCCGGCCCGCCGGGTGCTGCTGCCTGTCCTGCTTAGCAGCCGACGCGTCCCAGGCCCGCAGTGCACATAGGAATTTGTTCATTTTTTTTTTTTTAAACTATAGTCTGCCCTCCAACAGTCTGAGGGACAGTGAACTGGCCCCCTGTTTAAAAAGTTTGAGGACCGCCCTGACCAGTTTGGCTCAGTGGATAGAGCGTCGGCCTGCGGACTGAAGGGTCCCAGGTTCGATTCCGGTCAAGGGCATGTACCTTGGTTGCAGGCACATCCCCAGTAGGGAGTGTGCAGGAGGCAGCTGATCGATGTTTCTCTCTCATCGATGTTTCTAGCTCTCTATCCCCCTCCCTTCCTCTCTGTAAAAAAATCAATAAAATATATTTTTAAAAAAATAAATAAATAAAAAAATAAAAAGTTTGAGGACCCCTGCCTAGAGCCTCCAGGTCCTTGGAGGTGATCACGGCTGTTTCCTCCAATTGCCTGGCCTTTCTTAATAGAAACTCCCGTCCGGTGGTTGAACCTAGGTCACATTTGCAAAATCTGCCGTTGCAGGCAGGTCACAACGCCTTCTGGAACTGTTCTGCAGGAGGCTTAACGTGCTCTAAAGACATTCATTTATCAAGTTTCCTAGTGAAGCAGGTATTGTCACAACTGCACACAAAGGGGACCCCTGACTCTAGTCAAACCACTTGCCCAGCGCCACCCAATCAGAATATAGCTGCACTGGAATTGGTTCGATTCCCAGATATTCATGGGGACAGTGGAGTAGTTTAAGTGGCCTATGCTGAGTTTAATAGGTTTAGAGTTCTATTTTGAAATAGGAGAGGTACAAACCTGTTTTTGAGGGAGAGTGGAGATGACGAGAGGGGAATGGGGTGGTATCTGCAGAGACTACAGATGTCCCCGACTTAACCATCGTTCGACACAATTTTTCGACGTTACGATGGTGCTAAGCATTCCGTAGAAATCGTACTTCAGATTTTGAAATTTGACCTTTTCCCAGGCTAGCGTTTTGTGGTAGGGCACTCTCTCCTGATGCTGGGCAGCGCCCGCCAGCCACTTGAGCACAAGTGTAAACGTTGGAGACCTACACTGTACTGCGTTGCCAGTGGTTTTTGGATGTTGTATTCTAGGCTAAACAGTAATGTTGGGTAGGTAGGTATGTTCAACTTATGAAGAGTTTCTCTGGATGTGACACCATCATAAGTCTTAAGACTTAAAGGTGTGAACTATACCAGTGAGTGAAGGAACCACGGTGTGGGGCGCACAGTCAAGGTGTTTGGTGTTTGGCTGGTTCACGCTGCGAGTTTCTGTGGGAGAGCGATGGGAAATAAAGCTGGGAAGTTACACCTTTGCAAAGGCTTGACTTCCAGCCCAGGAAGTTTACATTTCTATGTTTATCAGACCCCTACGCCTACTCTTCCTTGTGAAATCAGTTTTCAGGATAATTGCTTCTGGAGTTTTATATAGGATGGATTGGAGCAAACATTCTGGAAACTGGTGTGAGGGAGGTGGGGTGGGGGCAGGGATAAGAAATTGGGGGAGAAATTTAAAAAAAAACATTGAGAAGGAAGGGACTATGGATTGAGCAATGGATGAGGAGTGGGAGAGCCGAGGGAAGAGAGGTCAACAATGGGGGTTCAAACCTGGGTGCCTGAAAGTCGGGGCACAGGGAGCTGTTTTCTAGAAATAGGGAAGTCCGAAGGAGAAGTGATGACTTTGTTTTTAGACTCATTTCTGTACCAGAGAAGCACTTACGGTTACACACTACCTTGTTACTTGCTCTGGCTATGTCTCGTGTGTTGCAGCAGTATTAAGTGCATTTTTGACTTTCAATATTTTCAACTTACGAAGAGTCGTAAATCAAACGAGTTAAGGTGTGAACTAGAGCAAGTGAAGGAACCAGTGCTTGGGCTCGAGCACATCCTCTGCTAGGGCAAGCATGTCAAACTCGTGGCCCGTGGGCTGCAGGCCACGTGCCTCGTTTATGTGGCCCGTGTTAGCCTTTGAGTCTGACATGCTTGCTCTAGGGCAGGGGTGGGCAAACTTTTTGACTCGAGGGCCACAATGGGTTCTTAAACTGGACCGGAGGGCCGGAACAAAAGCATGGATGGAGTGTTTGTGTGAACTAATATAAATTCAAAGTAAAGGAGCGGAGGGGAGAGCAAGAGAACCCTCCGCTCTTTCGGCTCCGCGGGCCGGAGAGAACAGCTGAACGGGCCGGATACGGCCCGCGGGCCGTAGTTTGCCCACGGCTGCTCTAGGGCCTTGTCACTCCATGGTTTGCCAGAATTATTGCCGAAGCCCCTGCTGCGTCCAGGGTAGGATCCGAGTCCTGTGCTCTTTCTGAAGTCCCTCCAGAGCCTGGCATGCTGTGTACTTGCTTTTCCATGGGTGCCTAGCAAACACTTGGTGACTGACTCAGTTTCTCTTGATTCAAGACCCTAAAGGTTGACACTCCACTCTCTTTCCACCCCTTGTTCTTGCCTCTGCCTATTTGGAGTTTTTTTGCTACATAGAACTTGTCTCTGGAGCATCTGAGCCAGGGTGAGATGGGGTAGCCGATGCTGCTTGTCTTATGAGGTCCCATGACAATCAAGGCTAGTGATGGAATTAAGCTGAAAATGAGAGGAGGGAACCGGAGGCACAGACACAGAAGAGAGTAAGGCTTTCAGGAAAGATCTGAAATAGAAACTTGGAGTCAGAGTAGATCCCGGAGGGGCAATTCTAGACGGCAGGGTCTGCAAGGGAGGCCCTGATGTCACCTGTGTGCCAAGGGATGGTGAACGTGGAGTGGGTGGAAGAGTGCGCACCCGCTTGGGGAGGCAGTGGGCAGATGGAGCGATCCATTCACCGGAATGGTCCCCAGGGGTTTCTTAGTCCTGTGGCTGGTTGAGGACTGCTCTCTGAGCTGGCTGGAGGCCCAGGAGGTTGTCCGAAGTGGGACTGCTGAAACCAGGGCTTTTTGTGCCCATGTGTAGGCACAGCGCTCCCTGTAGGTTTGCAGTAGAAAGTTCTACCAAGGTGAAAGGAAATGGGGTTCTAGAGAAGCTGAACAGTGAAAAGCAAGCAGGCCGAGTTCCTGGAAGCAGGAATGCTGCCGGAATTCTAGCATGTCTGGGAAAAATACGCTTTTGGTGAATGCCTGTGCGTGCGTGCATGGTGAAGAGGAGGGGGTGACCACATCTATCTTGGAAGATACTTTT
This sequence comes from Plecotus auritus, assembly GCF_963455305.1. Classification (NCBI taxonomy): domain Eukaryota; kingdom Metazoa; phylum Chordata; class Mammalia; order Chiroptera; family Vespertilionidae; genus Plecotus; species Plecotus auritus. Next base: position 3,871,037 of record NC_137774.1, read on the forward strand.
ACAGTTGTGAACAGTGGAAATGAGTAGGCTGCTTTTCCTTATACAAGCATGTGACTGTTCCCAACATAATAGTGATGGGGTGGGTATGGCCCCTCGGACCATCTTAATTTTGTATTTCCACAGCCTCTTTTTTTTTTTTTAAATATATTTTATTGATTTTTTACAGAGAGGAAGGGAGAGCGATAGAGTTAGAAACATCGATGAGAGAGAGACATCGATCAGCTGCCTCCTGCACAGCCCCTACTGGGGATGTGCCCACAACCAAGGTACATGCCCTTGACCGGAATCGAACCTGGGACCCTTCAGTCCGTAGGCCGACGCTCTATCCACTGAGCCAAACCGGTTAGGGCTATTTCCACAGCCTCTTGATGTCATGTGAGCACTGTAAGCATCTCAGATGTTCGGGATCAGTAACACAGCCACGCTAACACCTGAGAAGGTTTCAGATAACTGGGAGAGACTCGGGGCTTCTCTGGAAGGTGACAGTGGGTCACTATGGCAGTTAATAGCCACTCTTGATAGAATCAGTACCTCTTTCCTTCAAGCTGGACATTTTGAAGGGCCTGCTAATTCTCTTTTCGAGATTGAGGACACACATCTCTCCTTTCCTCCAAATACGAACCTAAACCACCTGAATCTTCTTGCAGCCAAAGCAGACGCTGCGGCCTCAGCTCAGCCTCTGGTCACGGCTCTGAGCCCAGGGAGGGAGCTGGGAGGCATGGAGTCCCTGTTAGGATTTGACTATGGAGCTAGTGGGGTTTTTTGTGTTTTTTTTAAAAAATATATTTTATTGTTTTTTTACAAAGAGGAAGGGAGAGGGATAGAGAGTCAGAAACAGTGATGAGAGAGAAACATCGATCGCCGCCTCCTGCACACTCCCTACTGGGGATGCGCCTGCAACCAAGGAACATGCCCTTGACCAGAATCAAACCTGGGACCCTTCAGTCCGCAGGCCGACGCTCTAGCCACTGAGCCACACCGGCCAGGGCGCTAGTGGTTTTTAACGTTAAGAAAACAGACCCAAGAAATCGGAATTCAGGAACTTCTAACAACAGCCCTTCCCTCTGTTGCTCTGCTGCTACCCTCGTGGGAATCAGCAGGAGCCTGCATGTTTAAGAGGATCAGCCTTCCATTTGTCTTCTGAACCTGAAGCCCTAAATTTAGCAAACAGTTTAAAGCTTCTTTCTGGAAGAGGCAAATTCCAAGATTTTGACTGAGAGATGGGAACACATTAAAAAAAAAAAAAAAAAAAATGTCCCCAGTAGTCTGAATGCTAGCAATGTAGCAGGAAGAAAACCTAGTGGGAAAACGCTTTGTCCTCAGCAAATGAGAAACTGCCTTCTGAAAGCCTTGATAATTACCAAGAGATGGGAACACATTTAACCACCCTCAGCTGGGGCCATTCTCTGCGAGCACAGGTTCCGGGGATCATGGGGAAAAGAGGATCCACACCAGGTATTAGGAGACTTGGCATTTAGCACTGATTTTAAACTCTCAGTGACCCTCTGAGGACACTCTGGCATTTGTCTTTGTCCTTGATCATGGAAGACCATTTAATCCTGAGGGCACTCACTACTCAAGCTTAGATTCTGTTTCCGTAACCCTAGGGACAGAGAGCACAATGTATGGTGCTTAGTAGGGGTTCAGTAGCTGTTGTTAGCTTAAAATGATGAGCATTATGTGCAATTTGAAACACAAAGCATTAAAGACTTTGGTTAGGTCTTGAAAAAGCTTTTTGAAGGTATGTGGGATGTACGTTTTTTATCAACTATCCCTCCTTCACTTTCTCCAGGAAACACTTCTTTTCTTTTGTAATTACCAAATTTCTTATTAAAAGTTTTTTCGATTATAGTTTACATTCAGTATTATTTTGTATTAGTTTCAAGTGTACAGTAGAGTGGTTAGACAATCAGATACTTTACAAAGTATTTCTCCCCTAATTTCCAGTACTCACCTGGCACCATACCTAGTTATTACACTATTATATTTTTAAATTATTAATAAATTTATTAAAGGTATGTGTTTCCAACTTTTTCCTTTTTATTGAATTTATTGTGGTGACATTGGTTAACAAAATTATTCAGATTTCAGGGGTATTAGTCTATTATTGACTACAAGACCCGATGCACGAAATTTGTGTGGGAGTGGGCCTTCCCCTGGCGGCCAGCACCCGGGACCTGGGCTTCCCTCGCAGCCCCGGCTTCGTCCAGAAGGTCGTCCAGAAAGACGTCTGGAAGGACATCGAGTCTAATTAGCATATTACGCTTTTATTATAGATATTTCCTATGCTATACCAGGAAATACTTCTTGATCACCCCTACTTAACACTTATTTTTACATATTTTTTGTTATATTAAACATTTCATATAGGCATCTACTTGAATATTTTATTTATTTTTTAAATTTGTTTTTATTGACTTTTAGAGATAGAGGAAGGGGGAGAGAGTGTGTTTATAATTACTTGTGTTGTTTTTAAATCCTCCCCCGAGGATATGCTTCCTTCACTGATTCTAGAGAGGGAGGGAGGGAGAAACATTGATCAGTATGTGCTCCAACTGGTGATGAAACCCGTGACAGCTTGGTGCACGGGTCGGCACTCTAACCCCTTAGCAACATGGGCCAGGCCCATTTGTGTTCGTTCTGCCGAACATGGTCTACTCTAAGCTCCGTGAGCTGAGGATTGTTTCCTTTGTGACTTTCCCAACGTGGACAGCAAGTGGTACTCTGTGACTTGCTGCCTCACTGAACTGTTGAGGCTTTTGTTAGAGAAGTTTGGGAAAAACTTCACATCCAGGCCTGCAAATTATGGGGAAAATCTTCTGCTCTGTCCTCCTTGCTCTTTATAACAGTTGTCCTCTTCTTGGTTCTGTCCCAAGATAAGGCCACCAATCCTTCCAACCGCCAGGAGGACTGGGAATACATAATCGGCTTCTGTGACCAGATCAACAAGGAGCTGGAAGGGTGAGTCTCAGAGCTGTTAGGGGACAGGTGCCACAGCTGACTGGGAAGGTACAAAACTGAGGCCGAGGTGGTCTAGCCAGAGGGCCTCAGGGTCAGTGTCTTGAAAATGTGGTCTGCTTACCTCCTAGGCCACAGATCGCTGTCCGACTGCTGGCCCATAAGATCCAGTCCCCACAGGAATGGGAGGCAGTCCAGGCCCTGACGGTAGGTTTTTCATCCTGAGGGTGGACATTCATGAGCCCAGGCCTGTTCTGGAACATGTTAGTCAGATGTTTTATAAATGTGTGCGCCCTTGTGCCAGGCACTGAGGCTTCAAAGATGATTGCCCGGCCATGAGGTCTAGTGGGAGCAGCAGAGGCTAGAGGGAGCCAGGGGCAGGGCCCTGAGCCGAGGGTGGGGCTCAGAGAAGGCTTCTTGAAGAGATGTTGACAGAGCCGTCCTGCCAGTTAAGAGCTGGCCAACTGAAGAAAGGGGAGGTGACTATAAATCATTCCAGAGCAAAAAATAATGCCAGTTACCAGTGAAGGCATCACACCAAGGGCCGATCTTAGAGGTTATTCAGACTAACAGGATCCAAGACATGGATCCTCTCACCGAGACCAGAGGAGTCATGCCAGGGTTCTGCATGGCTTCATTGAGGTGCTAGGAAGGTGGAAGAGAAGCAGTGGTCTGAAAAGGGCGCTTAGCCCACATGCACGCCTCTGTCGCGATTGAAGTCGAGCGGCGGCCTTCAGACAGTGGTTCTCGGGTGGTTTTGGACATTTGATGATAGATGGAGACACTTTTGGTTGTTTCAGGTCACACATGCTACTGGCATCAGGTGGGTAGAGGCCAGGGATGCTGCTAAACACCCTGCAGCACACAGGACAGGGTTTCACGAGAAATGACCAGCGCAAAATGTCAGTGATTGCAGTTGAAAAACCCTGCTCTACAAAGACAGAAGCAAGAAAGGGACCCCTGGGCTGGCGTGTCCTTGGCATAAGCTGCAGGCAGAGGAAAGCTGATGGTAGTTTTATGGCCCCAGAGGAGAATAAATGGAAGCGGGGGAAGGAACATAGCATGTCATCTAAAATGTAGAAAACAATTAACTTTATCTCCCACCTCCCCACAATGTCGATCAGCTTGTTGAAAGAACCCGGACCTTGAATCAGAATCATTCTCAGGGCCTCCCTTTCCTCACCTGTAAAATGGCAGCATCTTGCAGCACCCCCACCGAGCCTCTCCTGTGTGTGGCTACAGGTGCTGGAGGCGTGTATGAAGAACTGTGGGCGGAGATTTCACAACGAAGTGGGAAAGTTCCGGTTTTTGAATGAGTTGATCAAAGTCGTCTCTCCAAAGGTCAGTGCAGTTTCCTCATTTCTAGGAACTTCCTGTGTGTTTCTCCCCCTCTCCCACCTACTAGCTGTTACTGCACAACCAGCATCTCCATGGATCTGAATTTCTTCGCCTCCTGTCCTTGGAGAGCTGGGCCCTGCGGGTAGCAGATGACACCACAGGTCACAGGGACAGGCAGACCTCTCTGGCGGGCTCCCGGCCTAAATACGACAAGTGACGTGGCAGTGGCTGTGTATCTGGGGAGGGCCTGGATGGCACAGGCCATTGGCTTCTAGCACAGAAGCCAGTTGTGTGTGGCCGACCTCACGTGGATACAAGGAGCTAGCCTCCCGTACTCAGCTGCTCAGGTTCTGTTGCTCACTCGTGTTGCTTATGCTCTGGGCACCCACTTACAGCAGAGGGAACAATCCTTGTGCTAAAGACATCGGCTCCTTTGAGAGAAAGCGTAGTTGTTTCTGGCAGATCGTGCATGGAAACTCGGGGCTGAGCTCCCAGCCCCCTGCCTGACCACAGATGGCTACAGCTCCGCCCCAAGCAGTGTCCTCTCCTCCCCACCCTGCTGGTTTCCCATAGGGAAACTTGTAGCAACCATTTCATTGCTGTGAAGAGAGCCTTCCCACTGTTTCTGCCTCCAGACTCCAATGACCAGTTTTCCGATTTCCTTTTGCCTCTTAGTACCTGGGGGACAGGGTGTCTGAGAAAGTGAAGAACAAGGTTATTGAGCTGCTTTATAGCTGGACGTTGGCCCTGCCGGAAGAATCAAAGATCAAAGATGCCTACCACATGTTGAAGAGACAGGGTATGTGCCTACCCCACCTCAGCCTCCATACAACCCGAAGGCTGGCCAAGGCCAGGAAGAATGAGGGGGTGTCTGCTGTCCCTATGCCACGTCCCTTCCTCCCTCCTGAAGACAATGGGACAGGCTTGGCTGGAGGTTGATGGGAGGTGTGTGTAGCCTGCTTGTCCCTGCCCCTACAGGTCCTGGTCACAGGGATGTGTCCCCTGGCTATGTGAGCAAACACTCTGCCCTATGTCACCTTTCAGGCATAGTGCAGTCTGACCCACTGATCCCTGTGGACAGGACACTGATCCCTTCTCCACCACCTCGTCCCAAAAACCCTGTGTTTGATGATGAGGAGAAATCCAAGGTAAAGTGCACCCAGCCTGCAAAGTTCTCAGGCGAAGTGTGGCATCGCTCACGCTGCGGGGAGCTCCAGTTTCCCAGCTGGAGTGCTACCTTGCCTTTACCTTTGATACCCTTCTCTTCCAGCTTTTAGCCAAGTTGTTGAAAAGCAAAAACCCAGATGACCTGCAAGAGGCCAACAAGCTGATCAAGTCCATGGTGAAGGAAGTGAGTGGGCCCTGGGTGTGGGGTGGAGGAGCCCATGACACGGAGCGGAAGTCCTTTCCCTTGACATGAGGCTTGCTCTTGCCCCTGCCACCAGCCCACACCTGGAGGCCGCGGACGGCATAGAGGAGCAGAGGTGGATGGGGACAGGACTGTTACTGTAACAGAAACCCGTTAGCGGTCTCAGGCCCGTGGTTCCCAAGCACCGTGCTTTGAGGAGCCTCCAGGACTGGCCTCGCTTTAGTGTTCTCCGGTGTGACCCAGGCCTCGCGGGATTCTGTGGGGCAGCGGGACGAGTCTAGCTGAGCTTTCTCCTTGATCCTCTTTGCAGGATGAGGCACGGATCCAGAAGGTGACCAAGCGTCTGCACACTTTAGAGGAGGTTAATAACAACGTGAAGCTGCTCAGTGAGATGCTGCTTCATTACAACAAGGAGGATTCGTCAGAGGCAGATAAAGAGCTCATGAAGGTAGCCCCCCCACCACGAGAAAGCTGGGCTCTGGGCAGGGAGCCAGCCTTCACCAGGTGCAAGCCCTGTTGAAGATGCTGCTACACCTCTGATGGTCCCTAACTTACAAATCGACATGGTAGCCAGGGAGTGGGGGTTGGCACCCCCAATCTGCATGAGCCATGCCTAACTTGCCCCGGGCAGAGGAGCTGCATGTGCACGCGCCTCTGACTCTTGAGAGCTGTTCTCAGCCTTGCCTCCCAGAGGCCCGTGTGCCCAAATGTGGCACCTCAGTTCTTGGTCACACAGATATTCTGAATTCTGAGCACATGCCAGCAGGGATGTACTTCTCCTTGTCCGTCCTGGTGACTTCTCCGCCTAAGCAGATATTTGGGTGACAGTGTGGTGCAGGCTGGCAGCAGAGGACTGTGCTGAGCCACCTCTACCAGTAACTGACCATGATGCCAGGAGAGCCTGTGATTTTCTGGGCATGAATGCTAAAGTAGATGATCTCCAAGGTTCTTATGTCTGGGTCTCTTTCAGGAGCTGTTTGATCGGTGTGAGACTAAGAGGCGGACATTATTCAAACTAGCCAGCGAGACAGAGGACAATGACAATAGTTTGGGTGAGTGGAGACTAGTTGACAAGGATGACCCAGGAATTGGAGGTGTGTGTGGAGAGGAGTTGTCAGGGTCAGGGATGAGAAGTCTTTTCTACTCTAGGGGACATCCTGCAGGCCAGTGACAACCTCTCCCGAGTCATCAGCTCCTATAAAACTATCATTGAAGGGCAGGTCATCAATGGTGAGGTGGCCTCCTCAACCCTGTCGGACTCTGAAGGTAAAATATTTCGGTTCCTCATTCTGGAACTTTGCAGACCAGCTGCCATCCCCACCACCAGCCACAGATGCAGGTTGACCAGTGTGTCAGCCCACAGGGCTCAAGGGGATTCTAAATGGTTCTCCAGCTTCCCAGAGGGCAAGGGATTGGACATGGCTTTCTCCACCTGCCCTCACTTTTCTACTTGGCATGAATGCCCTTGGGTTAGGCCAGAGGCTGCGTAGCCACTCCAGTGCCCCTAATTATTCCTGTCCCCTTCCATTCACTCCTCCAGGACACCACCACTCCAGGAACCAAGGCACTCTCATCGACCTTGCAGAGTTGGATGCACCAGGCAGCTCAACCCCCGTTTTGGCCCCCACGCTACCCTCCTCCGGCATCCCTATCCTCCCTCCACCCCCCCAGCCCTCAGTACCTGGGCGCAGCCGCTCGTCCAGCCAGGCTGAGGCCCCCCCAGGGCCCAACAACACAAGCAATGCCCTCTCCTTGCTGGATGAAGAGCTACTCTGCTTGGGTGTGTCCTGGAGGAAGGCTGTAAAGGGCTTCTAGCAGAACCAGTAGAGAAAGGGCATGGGATTGAAGGTGGCCTATATGGTGCCCCATGTGCTTAGCAAGGATAGGGAGGCTTCAGTTGTAAGGAAAGTCAAGTTCAGTGTCTCTCGGGCTGTCTGTAGTAGACTCTGGGTGGAAACGGTAGACCCAGTGTCTTGCTCTGCTTCCATCTTCCCTGGAACACCCCCCAAATTGGGTGACTCCTCCTCAGGGGAGGTAGAGCTGGGGCTGCCCTAGCCCAGCGCCTCTGGTCACCACAGCCATCTTTGTTCTCAGGCCTCGCTGACCCAGCCCCTGCGGCTCCTCCCAAAGAGTCCGCTGGAAACGGCCAGTGGCCCCTGTTCCAGGTAGGTGCCCAGGTGACATCACTGAAGCACTGGACAACCTCGACTTGTCAGTATCTTCTTTCCCAACTAGTTCTTAGCCCCTGGGCCTGTCCTTGGAGGGCTGCTAGTCCAGTGGGATTGCAAAGGAGCCAGGAGTGGAGAGCCAAAACCCTCCGCACTCCTTGCTCACTTGTCCTTTCCATTCCCCATAGAACGAACAGTCGGACCTGGACTTCTTCAGCCCCAAACCTGGGACTGCTGCTTGTAGCCCCTCAGACGGGCCTGTTCTCCAGCCCTCAGCAACCCCTGCAGGCAACTCCCAGCCTCCACTGCCACCCCCCTTCCCAGCTCCTGTGGTCCCAGCCAGTGTTTCTGCTCCAAAAACAGGCTTTTTGTTCCCCACTGGACTGGCCCCAGCTTCGGCCCCAAAAGCTGAGCCCACAGCCCCTGGGTACCATGGCTCAGCTTTGAGTGACAGCTCCCTGCACCAGTTGGATGCCCTCGATCAGCTTTTAGAAGAAGCCAAAGCGTAATGAGTGGGAGACGGGGGGTTGGGCTTAGAACCAATGGGGTTGGGGATGCTTTTGGTCTGACCTGAGACTAGAATCTGAAAGCTAGGGGGTAGGTAGGAGCCAGCTCTGGCCTGGGGGGGTGGGGGATGGGGGGAGAGGCGCTTTGTGAGGGTTGGCCCAACAGCTCTGCTTCATCTCTGACTTGCCTTCTCCTTCCTGCCTCCCAGGACCTCAGGCCTGGTGAAACCCATCTCCTCCATCTTCCCTGGGGCCACCGCCTCCCCTCTGATCCCCAGCAGCACCTCAGCTAGGCCTCTCCTGCCGTTCTCCACGGGGCCTGGCAGCCCTCTCTTCCAGCCACCTGTCTTCCCATCCCAGGAGAGCCCCATGAAGGGGCCTGAGCTTTCCCTGGCCAGTGTCCATGTCCCTCTGGAATCTATCAAGCCTAGTAGGTGTAGGAGGCTTGGAGTGGGAGAAGTGGGGCCCAACTTACAGCATTGTGGGGAGGCGTGGGTTGGTACAGGCTCTCCTTGCTGGGGTCCCTTAGAGTCAAACGTGACCTGCTTCCTTATTGTCCTGGCCACTGCTTGTTGCTACTGCGCAATCTTGTGAAGTTCTGACAGCAGTCCTTTCCCGGACTCCTTCACGGAGCACTGCTCTCCCCACTTGGCTGTGGCAGCACCTCAGGGTTCTGTGGGGGATTGTTGACCTTCTTGCTCCTTCCACACCCACGTGCCACCTTCTTCCAGGCAGTGCCCTTCCTGTGACAGCCTACGATAAAAATGGCTTCCGCATCCTCTTCCACTTCGCCAAGGAATGTCCACCAGGACGGCCCGATGTGCTGGTGGTGGTTGTGTCCATGCTGAACACGGCTCCTTTGCCTGTAAAAAGCATCGTGCTGCAGGCCGCAGTGCCCAAGGTACCTCCTAGGGCCTCGAGGCAGAAGTTACCTTTATCTTGACCCCAGTGCATTCAGTGGCCAGCAGGCGGTAGTGTGTGTCCAATGTGACCAAGGAGCTTTCTCTTCCTCTTTAGTCAATGAAAGTGAAGCTGCAGCCACCCTCTGGGACGGAACTCTCTCCATTTAGCCCCATCCAGCCACCTGCAGCCATCACCCAGGTCATGCTGCTGGCTAACCCACTGAAGGTGAGCTCGAAGCCCCAGATTAGGAGCTTGTGACCACCACCTTAAGCCCTTGCCCACCTCCCAACCAGAAGTGCCGTGGTACTGTAGCATTAACCCTGTCCCTTTCCTGCCCTGGTTCAGTGGCTGAGAGGATGGGGTGGTGGGATCAGGGCCTGTCCATCAGCACAAAAAACCTCGAGGTTAATAGTCTCACACACTGCCCCTCTGTCGCAGGAGAAGGCAAGGCTTCGGTATAGACTGACCTTCGCCCTTGGGGAGCAGCTGAGCACAGAGGTGGGTGAGGTGGACCAGTTCCCTCCTGTGGAGCAGTGGGGAAACCTATGACCCTGAAGGATGCGGTCATCTCCACTTTGAAGCCCAAGTAGGCTGCCCCGAGGCAGGAGGGCTCTCCGGGTCTTCATCCTCCACGTCCTGACCACAGTGCTTGAGCTTTGGTATGGAACAGGGGCCCTGGGCCTTGCTGCCAGGAGCTGAACTGCCGTGATGTCTCTCCTCTGGCCCCTTAAAAGGACTTGTTTTTGTCTACCTGTGTGACTTGAAGTGGCCACGTATGTTGGGCGGGATGTGGCCCCGGACTCCGCACGGTCGCCCTGGGAACAGACTTAAAGCTGGAGTAGGTTTCACCCCGCTGCCACAAGGGAGGAGTCTCTAAAAAGACTTGGGGTCCTTCCTCAAGGACCAGGTCCTCACTCCCCCACCCCCACCATGCTACTCTGTGCTCCCCTTGCTGGCAGGCTCCTACCTCCAGGAAGGTGGGCAAAGTCCAGTGGTCCCAAACGGGCCTGGGCCCGAGAAAGGAGTGGGTGTGCTGCCTTCCACAGGCAGTACCAGCCAGGAATGGCCCCTGGATAAGTGTATGCTTGTCCCTGACGATGGCAAGCTGTGTCCTTTGGACATCGCAGCAGGACGTGGAACTCAGCCTGTTAGAAACAGAACTTGGCCCCAAAGCAGCCTGAACTAAGGATAGGAGAGAAACAGAAGAGAACCACTGATCCCCCTTCTCCGGAGCAGGTACTCGGAGCTTTCTGCGGAAAGGGTGCCTCCCACCATGGGAACAGGCCAGCCTATTCACTACCTCTTGCTTGGCATGAAATAAACTGCTGTCTTGCCCTTCGAGCTTCTGAAGGGAGGACAATTCCTGCCCCCCTGTACATCCTCTTGCCTTGGCCTCCCCTGCCCCCCAGAGAGCCTGTCAGAACGGAAGTTACAGACAGGAGGCTCAGGGTCAGGCAATTGCACTAGACTTACCTGCTGCCCAGAAACTGACTGTCCTCACTGCTGAGGGGTACTGTCAGCGAGATGTTGGGTCTGGAGATGGTGAGATTGGGGGTCATGCTTGAATCGAGTCACCAGACCTTATTGCTTCAACAGTGCTCAGCCCCAGCTAGCTTGTGCCAGCCTGTAGGCCTTCCAGGGCAACAGGAAAGTAAGGACCACCAACTGGGGAAAGAGGACACAGCTCACCTGAATTCAGCTGGACGGGCTCAGAGCCATCTCCAGGGGAAGGTGGCACAGCCTCGTTCCTAGATTCCTCCCCGTTCCTTGCCAGGCTTCCTTACTCTATCCAGAGGTCATCTTCCCCTCCCCTCCCATCTTTGGCAAGCAGGTTTCACTGCTTCGTTAAGATAGGTCAAAAGTGAATTGATTTCACTGCTTACGGAATAAATCCAAGAGTTTTCCAGAGACTGGCTGCCGCAGCCCTGGGAAAGTCCGCGGCATCACTACATGGAACTGTACCTTTACAATAAGACTTAGGCGTTAAAGTTGTTTATGAGTGTTACTGTTTCATGACAAACAGCTATACTGGATATATCAACTCTGCTGCCCTTATTTTACTGCATGTTAAATAAAACCATTTTCACCCTACTCGGAATTCTTCTAATACAGACACCATTCACCCCATTGGGAAGGGGCCCCACTGATGAATTCCAAAGGTAGACATCAACTAGGTCAGTGGTAGGCAAACTGCGGCTCGCGAGCCGCAGTTTGCCACTCTGTTGACTGAGTTTGCCGACCACTGACCTAGGTGTTTGTTTGTTTTATTTCTTTTTTTTCCTTTCTCTCTCCACCTAGGGTTTTGTTAAAAAGTACAGGTTCCTGGACCTTTTTCTTTTTTAAGAGATAACCAGAAAGTTAACATCAGTGCTTCGGATGCTTCTCAGGTGAGGCCGAGTTTCAGAAGCACAAGTAAACCACTGGAGGCTCCTGTCCACGTTTCCAATTGTAGGCAGGAGGGCACTGCACGCACCGTAACTTGTGGGGGTGCCTTTTTCTCTAAGGAGACAGGGAAGTCACTTCCATGTCAAAAGAACATAACAAGCATTTTCTTAACTCTTCCTACATCAGGTTCACAGGGGTCGTAGATAAAAACTCCTTGGCTGAACTCTGTAAGAACTTGCCTTATATTTGCAAAAGAAAACATTTATTCTTTAAAAAATGTATATACATTGCCACACAAAGATACCGTGCTGGAACAGCTGTCAGCCAGCCTCAGGAACCTTCCAATGAGCCTTCTTTTATAATTGCCCGAGCCAGGTTTCGTGCAAGAGAAAGTCTCAGCATTTCCACCTTGGTGGCCTCTATGTCATCATCCTAAGAGCAAAGAGAGCCAGCATGAGGCACAGCAGGAAGTGATCCTTTAAAGCTCCCATGGGCTCTACCCAAAAGCAGATAGAGGTCACTTGGCATTCAGCAATAGCTTCCAGCAAGTCTCAATGTAAGAGCTGAATGCACAGGACCACTGCAACTGATTAACAGGAAAGAACAGACCAGAACTCTAGAATCACCCCATTTTTTCCTAAAAGAAGTTAGTGTGTCATGGTTACAGGTTAAGAGGCAATTTAGGAGGCAGGTGAGTTTGTAAGGGGCCAGTGTTTGTGGAAGGAGGTGGGGGAGCCGGAGATACAGGGAGCCTTTTTTCATCTCTATTGTGAAACCAACCCAGGAAGCTAAAATGACCTGGAGTTGCTGGGCATCAGGTTCTCCATGCACTGGCCGTCCTGAGGTCAAGTCCTCCAGACATCTCAGCAGCTCGTAAGTTTGCCCTGCTGAGAAAATCACCTACGAGAGAGAAGCTGCTTCTAGCTGAGGCCTGCTGATTTGGGCCTGGGCCCAAGTTCAGAGAGGGCCTTCTTTGCATGCCCTGAGGGGGGTACTTTGTATGTGCTGCCCTGGGAGGGAAAAGCACCTCTATTCTCCCAGCCCTGGGATGGGCATGGTCAGTAGGCAACTGCCTCATTTTAAATTAAGTAGTTTTTCTGGGGTGGACATTAACTTCCAGAGTGGGTGCCATTGGGGAGACCTATCCAGGAGATGATGTATGTTTATGCAGCTGCACCAGCAACAGAAGGAAGCACTGTCGAGGACTACAAAACGGGGCAGAAAAGCATTTTGGGCTCAACCTGTACCTGTTTCTGTTCCAAAAGGGGTAGGGCATCTGTTAGGAGTGTCATCCAGAAAGACCGTGGGGCAATCTGAGAAGTCATCAGTGACAGGAGAAGAGAAGCTGCATCAACAAAACGCTTGTCCCCGTATAATCGGTGGAATTCGCGATACTTTCCTATTGAAAAAAGAGCACTAGGTCACCTCTGGCCCTAAACAAGAGAAGGCAGATGCCAGGCCAGCCATTCCATAGAGCAGGGAATTCTTCAAAGCTGTATCCAAGTTCAGGCACCACCGAGACCACATATTTAAAGAGACAAACCAGCCAAGCCTGGGAGAATGTAAGCATTCAACAAGAGTTACAGGTTGTAACAGATTGAACAAAATAACCCAGGAGGCCATTACTTGATGTAAATAAAAGACTAAAAACAGGGGTGAAGGGAAAGCCTTCCATATGCTGGGATGCCAACTAAAACAACGAGAGGCAGAAAATCAAAGTGGGTGCAAAGTTCAACGAGGAACAAGACATGTAAGTAATTCCGAAGTATCTCTTCCCAAATTATTAAATCAAAGGGAAAGTCAGTGCTGCCTGGAAGAAACAGCTGGTGGACGCCACTTTAACCAAATGACCAGAGTGAACTCCAACAAGGGGACACAGCACATCACCTCGGCGGCATTCCCACCCCAAACACATAAATCTCAATCTGGTCACGAGGACACATCAGATAAACCCAAATTGAGGACATTCTACAAGAGAGCTGAACTGACTTCAAATGTCAAAGTTAAGCAGCACCAAGAAAAGTAGAGGCACTTAAACTAGTGAATTTGGGTAAAGTGTATATGAGAGCTCCTTATTCCTCACACTACTTTCACAACTTTTCTCTAAGTCTGAAATTACTGGAAAATAAAATATTACCAAAAAATATACTTTACAAAGTCTGGCACACAGGGTTCCATGTGGTTTGGAGTTTGGGCTTAACAGAAAGGCAACACTGGAACGTCCAATCTTCCCAAGTGTCCATTTGTGCCAACTGTCCAAGGGACAGAGCCCCAAGAGACTTACCCAAGAACGTCAGCCGGTCACTGAGCATCATGGCCGGCCCCAGGTTGTCAATGAGATCTAAGTCCGAAAAGCAGCCTCGCTCACAGTAATCCCTGAGGAACCTGCAAGGCCCGACCCGGAGATCAGAAAAGCACTCCTCAGCCTCCCAATTCCCCAGACAGCTCCCGAAGTGGACACTGGCTGAACTCACCTGTCTGACACCAGCGTGGCAAAGGCGGCATCTTTGGCTCGAATGCTCCAAGAGAGGGCGGAGCCCAGGCGATTGTTGCGGACAGCTTTCATGGCTAAGATCTTACAAATGCTGCGAACTTTGCAGGCAAAAAGGGATAAGGTGACTCCTTCACCCTATGAATCATTGCTAAACGCTGCTGGGAAAGGAGCAGCCTTCTCGCCTCTTCAGCCCTCCAGGCTCCCCCACAGGCCCCAAATACAGCTTGGTCGGCAGAACTGGGGTTCTAAATTGCCTCCTGATGTTAATAGTATGACCCACCCTGACAGGATGGCTTTGTCAGCTGATATGATTTCAGGGATGGTAATAAGGTATTTATTGTTCCCCCCAGATCAGCTCTTCCATTATCGTTCCAAGTGCCAAAAAGCCCATCCTCCCTTTGGTCCTGAATGCCACATGCTTTCACAGTCATAAACACACAAGTGCCTCTGGGAAGAATAGCTTAGGCTTTTATCACGCAACAGTGAGAAGAGAGAGGGCAAACTTCATCATTTCCTCCCTGTTCTTTCCAAGCCACCTCTGGTCCTGCTTCCCCAGAGCCAGCCTTATCTAGCAACAGCAACTCCCTCGGGACAGGCAAACTCAACGTTGACCCAGCCCTGACCTTGGAGTAAGGAGGAGAGGAGTGGGTGGGTAACATTTTTAAAAAGGCAGCGTGCTCGTCTGGACGGTGTGCCTCACTGGTTGAGTGTCCACCTGTGAACCAGGTGGTCATGGCTCAATTCCCAGTAGGGGGCGTGCAAGAGGCAGCCCATCGATGATTCTCTCTCATCGATGTTTCTCTCCCTCTCCCTTCCTCTCTGAAATCAATAAAAATATTTTTTAAAAATAAATAAGTAAAATAAAAAGGCAATGTGCTTGATTGCTTCTAGGTCCCAAAGAACCCCTAGCTCTTTGTCCCTCCCCAGTAAAGTTCCTGTGTTCGGTTTCTTTTTGGCATCCGCTTCCTGACCTCTCCAGTCTAGCTGGCATGGTATGCACAACAGAGGCCCATGCTGAGAGGAGGGCCGACTCACCTTGCTCAGTCATCTGCCGCTGCTCACAAACCCGCAGCACCTTGAGGGCTTTCTGCTCAGTGCTCAGAGGGATGCGCTCAATGTGCAGCTCCAAGGAAACCCGGCCCAGCTCCGGGCAGCAGTCAAAGTAATCCACCCCCAGCTGCCACAGGCTGCAAAGGTCCGAGGAGGACGGACATGAGGGCTTGTCTGGGTGCTGCGTGGGGCTCTGGGGTTGGCCCCCAAGATGGCTCGTCTCTAGACCTCCACAGCCTTCAGGGAACATAGTCCAAGTTCCAATGCACCCGCATGCTGAAGGGCACCCCGCTGTCCTCCCCTGGGGCCTTCCTACCTGTGATGAGCAAACAGCCCCGAGGCATACTCCAGCAGGAGGAACTCTCTCATGTTGGATCCAAAGCTGGAACCAAACGTATGGTGAGACCAAGACTCCTGGTCAGCTCCATTCAGGACCCCCTTCCGCAGCCCGACATCCCTTCTAGGCATGCAGCTCACCCCTCGAGGGCCTGGGAGGTGGGGAGAAAAGGGTGGGCGTGCCATGCACACTTACTAGAGGTTGTGGGACTGGAGGAGTTTGCAGTGATCCAGCAAATCGGTCAGATGGGCCACAAACCACCAGTTGCTGAGGGCGATGCTGTAGGTTCAGACACCAAGGCAAGAAGGAAAGTCAGGGTGAGAAGCCATGGCCCTCATGAGTGGGGCATGAGCAGGAACCCCACATGTGCTTTGCTTAAAAAGGACGGGAGGGCCCTGCCACTGTGGCTGATCGTCAGCCTATGAATCAGGAGGTCATGGTTCGATTCCCAATCAGGGCATATGCCCAGGTTGTGGGCTCCATCCCCAGTAAGGGGTGTGCAGGAGGCAGCCAATGATTCTCTCATCATGGATGTTTCTATGTCCCTCTCCCTTCCTCTCTGAAATCAGTAAAAACATATTAAAGCCCGGACCGGTTTGGCTCAGTGGATAGAGCATCAGCCTGCGGACCGAATGGTCCCAAGTTCGATTCCGGTCAAGGGCACATGCCCGGGTTGTGGGCTCGATCCCCAGTGAGGATGTGCAGGAGGCAGCCAGTCAATGACTCTCTTTCATCATTGATGTTTCTATCTCTCTCCCTCTTCCTTCCTCTCTGAAATCAATAAAAAGATATTTTTTTAAAAAAAGAATACCTGCTCTGAACAGACCCAGCCAGGAGCCCCATGGTGTGGGAGCTGTTAGCTCATTAGAGAGAGACTGTTGAGAATTGTTGTCCTTTAAGGTGGCTGCATGAATAAAAGTTCCGAGTAATAGGCTGGCTTTTTTTGGATTTTAAGTATCAAAGTAATTTCCTGCCATGTTGTTTTAAGTGAACATCCCTGAAGTGGAAACTGTTATAAACATGGTCCTCAGCCTCAGAAGGCCCCCAGCTTGTCCAGGGAGAAGCCATTATCCATCTACACGGGCTGGGGAGGGAAGAGGTTAAGACACCAGCAAGAAGGAACAGGACATTCTAGAAAAGGAGGGTAGTGCAGCTGCACAACATTGTGAATGTACTTAATGCCACTGAACCCACCTAAAGTCGGTTAGAATGCCAGTGGCACAGCAGGTCCTACCTGCACTCCTTGATCACCTGGTGGATGTCAAACTCGAAGGCCGCCATCAGGATGTTGTCCAGGGGCTCCGGGCTGCTCTCACCTCCCAGAAACAGGTCAAGGCTGGACTGTGGGAAGGTGGTGACCCATTCAATCCCCGGACGGAAGCAGAGACTCAAGGGGGCTGGCAGGGCTACTGTGCAGGGAACCCTGGAGAAGGGTGATGGGCCCTCAGCAGGGCCAAAGGAAAGCCCCTTGCAGTTCTCCAGGGAGGGTCAATGCAGAGGCCACACACCGAAAATGCCCCAGCAGGGAGCAGAGCCTCGGACCCCTACTCCCCACCCCCCCATGGAGCTCAGCCTCACCTGGGCATAGAAATGCAGATCAATGGGCTTGACTGTGGGATGAGAGTACAAGAGCCGGGTCACTAGGAAATGATACCAGTTACTCAGCAGCTCCTTCTGCTCCAACAAGGCAGCTTCGTCTCCCAACATGATCTGAGGAGAAAGACGTTTTCCCTCAGCTCCGGGGGAGCTCTCTGTAACGCTCCTGAGCTCAGCGAGAGCACCTGGTCTGAACGCCCTCTCCTTCCTCAGAATGGAGAGCCCTGGCCAAGGAGGACCAAGTTTCTGCCAGCACTGGGCTGGACGCCACAAGCCTTAAGCGAAGACATCTTGGACCCCGACCTGGACTTGTTCCCCACACCTTGCAGAGAGACTCCAGGTGAGGACTGGAGACGAACGTGCCGTCCTGGAGGTGCCGCTCACATTCCTCATGCCAGTGCTGCCACTTGAGCTCTAGCTCTGTTAAGGTCTGCGTGTTACCAGGCTAAGGGAGAGAGGCAGTGAGACACCATCACCACACGAACCCCTTATGCTTAATGAATGAACCCACCTCCCATGACCCTCAGAGCAGGGCTGCTCCCACTTACGCTGAGAACGGGCATCGTCCTCATCAGGTCCCCCAGGATTCGGCACATGCCTGCAGAGGTGGGGCTGGCGTCGGCTTCCTTGGAGAGCATCTGCCGGGCCTCGTCCAGTCTGCCTTGCAGCACCAAGGTGGTCACCTGGGGGACACCCAAGAACATGAGCATTCATGGGAGGCCCAGAAGCCCGCCCCAGAGTCCACCCTCTGGCTTCCTAGCCTTGGGGAAGCGTGATGGTTTCTTCCCTCCAGAGGTAACCTAGCTCATCCAATCTTATGGCTTTAATCTGAACCATGCTTCCCCCCACCAGCACCCCCCCAGCCTCCAGGTCTAGGAGCTTGGTGTCTGTAGCCAAATTTATCCCTGAGGCCCAGCAGAGGGGACCAGGGCCCATGTGCCACAGTGTTTCTATGGCAGCCTTTTGGACCAATGCCTGCCATAGGGGGCAGGCACCGAATTTGACACGGCTGCAGGTGAACCATGCTTTTGAAACTGACTGCAGTTTAAACAATAAATTAAACAAAAAATATCAGAGGTATCAAATAAATTATTGGTTCATAAAGGTTTCAGTTCAAATACACATACATATATATACCTACACTTGATGTAAGTGCAGTCAATCCTCTTTATTCAGAGTCTATATCTGCAAATTTGCCGACTTGCTAAGACTTATCTGTAACCCCAAAATCAACCCTCCAAGTGCCATCACCGTCACTTGCGGATGCGTGCAGAGCAACAACTTTGTGTCACCTGGTGCGCACATTTCCAGCTGAGCGAACAGGTAGCGCTCTGCCTGCCTGTATCAGCTCTCACACTAAACAAGTGTCTCTCTCACAATCTAGTTAGTGCCAAGATTGTTTGCATTTTTTTTTTTAATATATATTTTATTGATATTTCACAGAGAGGAAGGGAGAGGGATAGAGAGCTAGAAACATCGATGTGAGAGAAACATCGATCAGCTGCCTCCTGCACACCTCCCACTGAGGATGTGCCCGCAACCAAGGTACATGCCCTTGACCGGAATCGAACCCGGGACCTCTCATTCCGCAGGCCGACGCTCTATCCACTGAGCCAAACCGGTTTCGGCAAGATTGTTTGCATTTTTTATGCTTTTTGTAGGGCCCCCAAGCAGTGCTAAAGTGCTATGCAGGGTCCCTAAGAGCAAAGAAGGGTGTGATGTGCCTGCTCTATGGAAAAACCCCAAACATGTTAGATAAGCTTCGTACAGGCACAAAGTGCTGTATAGTGCTGCTGGCGTGAGCTCAATGTCAATGAATCAACAACACAATTTAAATAAGGTGCCTTTAAACAGAAACATGTAAGAGGACTATATAGTGACCAGCTGACAGAACGGTTGTGACCAGAGATTCTGTACTTCCCCTAGAAGCAGTGGTCCAGTAATCGCCAGTTCAGTGTTCCAGGCACCTTTATAGACCTATCGCGAATAATGAAAACCAACAGTATATGCACACAAGCACATATATAAAAGTCAAAATTTTTTTTTTTTTACTAGAAATCATGTTAAAAAAAAAAAAAAAGCCAAGGATATAAATATGCTGACAAGTCCCCCATTTTTCTCTCTAGCCTGTACTTCCTTCTCTGACTTCCAGACTCACATCTCCTACTGCCCAGGCAATGTCTCCACTTGGCTCTCACAGGCATCGTAACATGTTTAAAAAAGCAAGCACCCAGTCTCCTCCAACTCACCAACCTGATCTTCCCACATTCTTCTCTTCCTATATACCCACATTTAGTCCATTAGCAAACCCCACCAATTATGTCTTTAAACTGCATCCAGAATCTAATCACTTCTCATCTCACCATCTCCTGTGCTCAGCTCCCACGCTTGTCCACGTCACCCCCATCTTTGCCTGGTTTAGTACCATGGCCTCCACTCTGGTAGCTCTGCTCTGGCCTCGCTGTCCTCAGGGGAGTAGCCAGAAGAGCCTTTCAAAGCCTAAATCAGGTCATGGCGCTCCTTTGCTCAACTCTCCAGCATCCCCCTTACCCCAACTGACCCAGGAATAAGACAGAAGCTCTTTATTGTATCTATCAACTAATTTATACATAATTACGCCCTTTAACTAATTTAATCATAACAGCCCTGACCGGTTTGGCTCAGTGGATAGAGCGTCGGCCTGCAGACTCAAGGGTCCCAGGTTCGATTCCGGTCAAGGGCATGTTCCTTGGTTGCGGGCACATCCCCAGTAGGGGGTGTGCAGGAGGCAGCTGATTGATGTTTCTCTCTCATCAATGTTTCTAACTCACTCTCCCTCTCCCTTCCTCTCTGTAAAAAAATCAATAAAAATTTTTTTTTTTAATTTAATCATAACAGCCCTATAGGGAGGTGTTGTTACCTCTACTGTGCAGATGAAAAAACTGAAGGCTGTAAGGGAACTCATTCATGACCTCACAGCTAGTACGAGGCAGAGCTGGAATGGTAACCGGGCAGCGTGGCCCCACAGACCACGGTTCCTCTGTCAGTCATTCCCTCTCTGACAGCTAACATCCTTAGGACGGCCCAGCAGGTCCTCTAGATCTGGCCCTGTCCTTAACTCCCAACTCTCCCTCTTGCTCCCGCTGCTCCTGGCTCACTGGTCTCCTTGCCGTTCTCGTCCCTCTCTGCCTCACAGACGCAGCATTCACAGGCCTCGCTGTCGGGAACGCCCTTTCTCCCTTCATCTGCACAGCTCCCCTCCTCACCCGCTTCTGACTCCCTCTGCCACTCCCAGTTCCCTGTTGCTTTATTTCTCTCCAAAGCACTTCACTGTTAGACATGGTACATGCTTTCCTTGTTTCTATTTCCTACCTCCCGTGCAGGAAATATCTCAAGGGCAGAAATCATTGCCGCCTTCGGTCATGCTTGTGCCTTGCAAAGAGGAGCCCTCAATGAAATCTCAGTGATGAATGAATCAGATTAAAAATCTGGACCCAATACTTCCATGAAGGCTCTCCCCTTAGCTGCACAGATCTCCTGGA
This sequence comes from Plecotus auritus, assembly GCF_963455305.1. Lineage (NCBI taxonomy): Eukaryota > Metazoa > Chordata > Mammalia > Chiroptera > Vespertilionidae > Plecotus > Plecotus auritus. The sequence continues at coordinate 3,891,662 of NC_137774.1, forward strand.
CCAAAGGCCCCAAAATAGCCTCAAAGGCAACAAGTCTTGAGCTGAATTTCAGATTTTATAATCAGCTTTCCATTATTCAGGTCAACTAGCAACCCACTCCCTGGTCCCTCCCAATTGGCTCACAGGTCAGTAGAGGTGAATGGGAAAAGTACTGCTCTCACATACATACACATACACATCCCTGGCACACATGATGACTTCCAAACGGATAATCCAAAATGACTTTGGGATCATCAATCCTTTTGTTTTTAATAGCTTTATTGAGTTATAATTTACACACTATAAATACTCACCTATTTAAGTGTATAATTCGTTTTAATAAGTTTGCGGAGTTGTGCACCATCGTAATTGTTTTAGAACATTTCTATCCCCTCAAAACAACCCCTCAAGTTCATTTACATCAACGCCCAACTCCCAACCCCAATCGTCGGTTTTGTATTCGTGTCTTCTCTCCCTTAGGTGCCTAAAGAAAACAAATTTCCGTTCTCACAGGCACGTCTACAAAGTATTACTTTTTAACATGATAACTTAGTTCTAAACTCTCCCGGGGAACAGGGAAGAAAAGATCTAGGGGTGTTTCCATAATTACAGACAGGAAGAGCCAGGCCAAGTGTTCGCAGGCTCAGCAAGCAACCCTCAGGCCTGCCTGCCAGCCCTGGGGAAAACAGGACTTGAGGTGGGAGAAGGGGCGGCCCGGCCTGCACAGGGTCCTTACCAACTTCCAGAATCTCTCGTGTTTGCTTGGGTTCTCACTGCCCAGTACATCTGCAAACATACTGTCCACCTCGCACACGTGCAGTCGGACCCAGTCAAGGAGGAGGAGGAGGAGCGGGCCGGCTGCGGGGAGAGACTCTCGTCACACATTCATTTGCAGCAAATTCCACTTTCCCATAGTACAGAGGATGCAAGGCAGACGAGCTTTGTAGAAAGGAGTGTCCCTCTTAAAGGAGTATATACGTGTGGTCCTGAATAAAGGACTGGACTAGCAAACGGGCTTTTATGGAATACTTCCTGTGTCAGGCAGCAACAGCTTTCACTGAATCCTAGAAAGGGTTAAACAGCCCGGCCGGTGTGGCTCAATGGTTGAGCTTTGACCTATGAACCTGGAGGTCACGGTTTGATTCTTGGTCGGGACATATGTCTGGGTTGCAGGCTTGATCCCAGTGTGGAGCGTGCAGGAGGCAAGCAATCAATGATTCTCTCTCTGTCCCTCTCCCTCTCTGAAATCAATATATATATATATAAAAGAAAGGGTTGAACTCAAGGCCCAGAGCTCACCACCACCACCACTCCTACCTCAGCCTCCACTCTTCATGACTATTTAATACTCAATGGCTATGTAAGTAGCAGCCATTTAGGAACTGGTACTGATTAGGTGCTACATGTAAAGCAATAAAGACATTTTGACAGCCCTAGCCTCTGTGGCTTAGTGAATAGATCAGGGGTGGGCAAACTTTTTGACTCGAGGGCCACAATGGGTTCTTAAACTGGACCGGAGGGCCGGAACAAAAGCATGGATGGAGTGTTGGTGTGAACCAATATAAATTCAAAGTAAAGGAGCGGAGGGGAGAGCAAGAGAACCCTCCGCTCTTTCGGCTCCGCGGGCCGGATAGAACAGCCAAACGGGCCGGATCCGGCCCGCGGGCCGTAGTTTGCCTACGGCTGGAATAGAGTGTTGACCCAAGGACTGAAGGGTCCTGGGTGCGATTCCGGTCAAGGGCACGTATCTTGGTTGCAAGTTCCCCGGCCCTACTTGAGGTGCATGCAGGAGGCAACCCATCAATGTGTCTCTCTCACATCGATGTTTCTGTCTGTCTCTCCCTCTCTCTCTAAAAAATCAATGGAAAAATATCCTCAGGTGAGGATTCACACACACACACACAAAAAATCTACTGCAGAAGCACACCAACAACAAACTGTATTTTTCAGTCCTTCAGCAAGAGAATGAATAAACAGCTAGGACCGCGAAGAGATTATTAACACTTATTCCTGGATATGAGCAAACACAGACCCTTAAAAGAATACAAAAAAGGCCTGTAGCAATCCCAGACAGCCCACTCACGCCAAACACTGCACTGACCACAATTTAATTCAAGATCAACAGACTAATTCAAAGTGGACAGTTAACAGAGTTGTCTCTGCCCCTATCGTTAGCAACAGAACTCAAAGTGACTTTGCCTCCCACAGCCTAACCCTTCCCCACATCCCTAAAACTTGCTTTTCCATTTCCTTTAAAAAAAAAATCTGTCTCACATTTCTGGAGGCTAGAAGTCTGACATCCAGCTGTTGCAGGTTAGTTCCTCTGCAAGCTCTGAGGAAGCAACCGGGCCTCTCCCCCAGCTTCTCCTAAAGCTTTCTGAAGCTGGACCAGTCCAGGACACAAATACCGACGACCACCCTTTCACACACTAGTTTACTATCTGCTTTCCTGGTATTTGTCCAGGGTCATCCGCCTCACACTTTAGGTTTCTGGGAGGCAGGCTGACTCTGCAGTACCTGACAAAGCGACAGGCTTCTCTGGCCGGCGGGTAATGCTCGCTGATGGCTGTGCTGAGGAAAAGAGCATCCTAGGCAACAAAGCACCCATCACAACTCACAGGAAAGACAAAGGGGACGTCTCTGATGTTGACAGAAAGAGGCCGTGCTCACCTGGGGCAACTTCAATAAAGAGAATCTCACAAAGGTTCCAAATGAGCTCCATTGCTGACAGGATGGAGACCTAAGGGAGAAATGGAGACACAGTTTTGACTGAAGACATTCCCAGGACTTACTCTTAGAACAAAGGAACCAAGCCAGGCTTGAATCACATGATGGTCAACACTTACTGAGTATTCCTATGGCAGGGTTTCCCAAAGCCGTGAGAGGATTTTAGGGGGTGGGATGCATACTAACGTTGTTGTTTTTTCAATGGTTGTGGTCTTAGTTTAATGTACATTAGAAAAAAATAGCTGCCCTGATATGGCTGAGTTGGTTGAGTATCGTCCCAGGAACTGCAAGGTTGCCAGTTCGATTCTCAGTCAGGGCACATGCCCAGATTGAAGGTTTGGTCCCCGATCAGGGCACGTAAGGGAGGCAACCAATCGATGTTTCTTTCTTGCATCGATGTTTGTCTGTCTCTGTCTCTCTCCTCCCTTCCTCTCTCTCTAAAACCAATAACCAATAAAAATATATTTAATAACTAGCTCATCACACCCATGATCTTTTTTTTTTAAAGATCTATTTTTATTGATTTTTTACGGAGAGGAAAGGAGAGGGATAGAGAGAAGCATCAATGAGAGAGAAACATCGATCAGTTGCCTCTTGCACACCTCCTATTGGGGATGTGCCCGCAACCAAGGTACATGCCCTTGACCGGAATCGAACCTGGGACCTTTCAGTTCGCAGGCCGACGCTCTATCCACTGAGCCAAACCGGTTTCGGCACACACCCATGATCTTGATGAATATTATGATTTAGGAAGAGGCTTTATTTGAGTAATAAAGGAGAGATGATTTTTAGAAAAATATTCAGTAATATTATGACAAATATAAAGATACAGCAAAAATTATGAAGTTGGTATTTAAGGGAATGGAGTTTATAAAATAGTCTATGAAAAGCCAAACCCAATACAAGACCCCAAAATAAACTTGCCCTTAGAAATATACCTTCTTCCCTTCTCCACAACTCTTCTATGCACACACACAGAATAGCCTATTTGTAAGGGGAAATAAATGCTTTGCTGACTTGAGAAACAGTGCATCATTCCCTATAAACGACTGAGTTTGAATAGCATCAAGATTCTGCCAAAGACTTTTCCTTAGTAAATATTTTTTGTTTTGTTTTGTTAATCCGCATCCGAGGATATTTTTCCATTGATTCTTACAGAGAGTGAAAGTGAGGGGGAGAGACAGAGAGGGAGAGAAACATGGATGTGAGAGAGACACATCAATTGGTTGCCTCCCACACGAGCCCCAATCAGGGCCGGGGATCGAGCCTGCAACCACTGTACATGCCCTTGACTGGAAATGAACCTGGGACCCTTCAGTCTGCAAGCCGACACTCTATCCACTCAGCCAAACCAGCCAGGGCAATAAACTCTTGATGTAAAAAAAAAAAGAGCCCTAGCCGGTTTGGCTCAGTGGATGGAGCGTCGGCCTGCGGACTGAAGGGTCCCAGGTTCGATTCCGGTCAAGGGCGTGTACCTTGGTTGCCAGCACATCCCCAGTAGGGGGTGTGTAGGAGGCAGCTGATCGATGTTTCTCTCTCATTAATGTTTCTAACTCTCTCTTCCTCTCCCTTCCTCTCTGAAATCAATAAAAATATATTTAAAAAAAAAGATTCTACCAAAGAAAGAGAATTCTTTAAGCCCTCATCCAGCTCCCACTAAAGGATAAGAACCTGCAGCTCAGTAAATGCTGGTTTCATGAGTTGAGTACAGTTTATGAGACCAAGCAGTGGTTCCAAAAGCTCAGCTCTCTACCTCAGGTGACACAATGTGGTTAGGATTTATAGTTCCCGTAAGAACGGAAAACTCACACAAGTATTTATCAAGCACATCCTTTGTTTCAATACGGTAGGCCCTGGAGGGGCACTAGAAGTTGAAAACGACCCTCACCACCCCAATGAGTTGCCTGTCCACCTGGAAAGAACAGAGGTCTGCAAAAAGAGCGACTGCAAAGCCACTCCAGGCGGGTGCCCAGGACGCAGGAAGACAGCATAGTGCCAACAACAAAGGCAGAGCCCTCACCTGGCTGCTGAACTGGCGACTGCTGGCTGGATCTTTAGCAGCAACTAACAAAACATAAAACATCTGAAGTGAGCGATGGAACTTTCAGCCTCACTGTTATAACCTCACACACCAGGTTCTGTAGCTTGTGCCTTTGTTTCCTCTATGGCCCCCATTTTCACTACAGATGTTTTTTAATGCTTCATTTCTTTCTGTGGTACATCACTGATTCTCAAACCAAGACCCTGAAGTTAGAAGTGTCACATTTAATTGCAACACAGCAAACCCTGAGCCCACCATGTTACATAAGACTATCTGACATCCAGAAGTCACATGGCTGTCCTGGTTATGGTGACTTTAAATCACCAAGGTCAAAGAACTGGGGATGAAATTTTCAAAAATCCTTAATTTAGCCCAGCTGGTGTAGCTCAGTGGTTGAGCATCAACCTATGAGGCAGGAGGTCACCGTTTGATTTCTGGTCAGGACACATGCCCGGGTTGCGGGGTCCAGTGGAGGGCATACAGGAGGCAGCTGATCAATGATTCTCTCTCATCATTGATGTTTCTATCTCTCTCCCTTCCTCTCTGAAATCAATTAAAATATATTAAAAAAAGAAAACATTGCTTAAATCTATTTTTTTTTTAAATCCTTAATCTGGCCCTTTAGGCTTCCTTGTACCTGTCAACTCTGTATGTTCTAACTTGAAAAACATACTCAAGATGATTGACAAAGCTCTAGCCGGTTTGGCTCAGTGGATAGAGTGTCAGCCTGCGCACTGAAGGGTTCCAGGTTCGATTCCAGTCAAGGGCATGTACCTTGGTTGCGGGCACATCCCCAGTAGGGGGTGTGCCGGAAGCGGCTGATCGATGTTTCTAACTCTCTATCTCTCTCCCTTCCTCTCTGTAAAAATCAATACATTTTTTTAAAAAATTTAAAAAAAATGATGATTGACAAAAAATTAAGATAGAAAAGTAAGAGTTTTGAACTGGAATGTCAGTCAGCTTTTACCTTGTAGTATTTATAGCCAGATAAATACTTTAATTACTATCACATATACATGCACACAAAATCCTTACTTGCAGCCTGGTGCATTTCCTCCATGCATGCTCTTATGACTGATCGGTAGTTTTTACTCACTCGAACTAATCTGCAAAAAATGAAATGACATACAAGCTGAGTCTGGAACCTCTTGTGGTAACAGAAAGATAGAACAGGTGACAGGAGCTCGCTGAAAGACACAGCCAAGGTGAAGGAGCTCTTAATGGCCAAAGTGGGAACAAGCTGAGCAATGAAGGAAGTGAAAATACAATACAATACATGGAATAAAGTAAGAACCCATGATTCCACACTGATATTGTGGCAGATGAGAGCCAAGGATGGACACTAAAATCAGTGGTGGAAAATATGAGAAGATTTGCATAGTCTTAAAGTTTCTCCCCCAAATACTTATTAGTTATAAAGAGAAAGACTATAACTTTATAGTAAGAAACTGCATTAACCAAGTGATCAAGATCAACCTCACCAGTAATAATAAAACATCAACATCATGAACCCCATGTACTGAGAAGAACACATCATACATGTGGTATTCTTGCTAAAAATCTCTGATGTAGTTAACGTATGAACCACACCTCAAACAATGCTAGTTTATAAATAGTACAATAGTTTTCTAGTCTTTTGCCAAAAAATATCTTAACAGTAATTCTTTAAAAACAAAATTCATTTTTATATTAATTTCAAAATCTTCCAATAGTGTGACCTCTTTCGGTGACTCTCAGGTGCTTATTTGGTCTAAATTTTCTTCTTTGTAGAGTAAATGAGTAGGAATATAAACAAAGAAACCTTAGCAAGCCAGCAAGTCAATCAACACCATTTGCACATTCCCTGGAAGACACTTCCACGGCTGACCACTTACAATGCACAGTACAGAAACTGGAAGAGAACCAGGAGACCCTCATTTCTCCAGGAGGGCCATCCATCATGCAAAAGGTCAAGAATGCATTTCATTTGGCTTTTCACAATTTAGTTGTGACTGCAGCACCTATTAGCAGCCTACTTACTGAGCTTTTCTGGATTTTCCAGTCAGTTCTTCTTCAGTTCTCTGGAGGCCCACGAAGATTCCATGGGATTCGTTGAAGAGTTTTCTCAAGATGTGAGAGTAAACATCTACATCTTTCCGGACAATATAGATAAAAGGGCAGCCCGGCACCGTCTCTGATTTTCCTGAAACAAGATTAACAAAACAAAAATTTAACATCTATCACCATCATAGAAGAACCCACTATAAAATCTTTTACTATCTAATTACAAAAGCTTCAACTTTTAGCTACTAATTTCATTTATTAAAAATTATATAAATGACCACTTATCAATTATCCACACAAGCATTTCTAAAAATAAATGCTTATTCTCTGATTTTACACTTCAGCTTACTAGCATATTTGGAAACTACCTTTCACTTCCATCAAACAAACTCTACTGAAAAAAGTAAATTCACTTAATATTAGTCTATGTAAAACTCAATAAGATGCCTGGCCAGCGTGGCTCAGTGATAGAGCATTGACCTATGAACCAGGAGATTATGGTCCAATTCCCGGCTGGGGCGCATACCCAGGTTGTGGGCGCGATCCCTGGTGTGGTACATGCAGGAGGCAGCCGATCAGTGATTCTCTTTCATCATTGATGTTTCTATCTCTCTCTCCCTCTCCCTTCCTGTCTGAAATCAATCCTATATAATAAAGATATAATATGCAAATGGTCGTTACACCAAGAAGCAAGAAGCGTAAGGAGACTGCACCGGATCACAGATCAGTAGGAGGGTGGGGCAGTGAGCTACAAGTGGTGGTGGAGGGGGCAGGGCAGCAAGCTATGAGGGGGGCTGGGGGAGGGAGCTACTGGAGGGCAGCAGGGAGCTACTGGAGAGCTACAGCAGGGAGCTACTGGCACACAGATTCGTGCACAGGGCTACTAGTAAAAATATAAAATAAAATAAAATAAAATAAAAAGAAAGAAAAGTAATTCTCTAAAAAAGGAGAGAAAAGCCCTGGCCAGTGTGGTTCAGTTGGTTGGGTGTCGTCCCTGTTGCTGTTTCAATTCCAGATCAGGGCACATGCCTGGGTTTTGGCTGGATCCCCAGTAGGTGGTGTGTAGGAGGCAGCCAACTGGTGTTCCTATCTCACATTGATGTTTCTCTCTCTTCCTCTCCCTTCATCTCTCTAAAAATCAATTTTAAAGAAAAGAAACCCTTCTTTAACACAAGGAAGACTATTGTTACTTTTTTTTTCCCCCCTGGACTGAACATCTGCCAAGTCTCATAAATCAATGAAACTCTTAAACAGCTAAAGTCTTAAAAATAAAAATGGTGCAAAATAAGTTCAACTGTATCATGTCTCAACTAGTCAAATCTGAGAGGATAAAGGGGGAAAAAAACAACAATTAAATGTGCCCAGATAGATCATCTGTAAGAAAAATAATAAGTACCTTTTTTGTTGAAGGAGGTCTCACACACCAGCATCTCCCCTGGACCCCAGTCAAAACACATTTGCTTCTTCTTGGAATTCACTCCTGGAATCAACTAGTAAAAAAATAAGGCACAGAAACTGTTATTCTTATCAAAGGCTTTGCTTCCAACTGACTTGCAAGTACAATCCTAGCAATAGGTGGTCATGAAAGTTAAGCACTAATCCATGTGCACAGCGGAATGTGGCTGAGCTCAGCCCCGTCTATTCCACCCTGAATAAGCAAGTGAGCGTTGTTTGGGCAACTCAACCCAGCCTGCATTTCTCAAGTGTTGATAAAAAGGAAAGCTACACCCTAAGCAATTATTATAAGTTAGTAATCTGCAGTTTAGAAAAAAGAAAAAAGGAAATTTAAAAAATAAAAAGGAGCCCTAGCCTTTTGGCTCAGTGGATAGAGCGTCGGCCTGCGAACTGAAAGGTCTCAGGTTCTATTCCGGTCGAGGGCACATGCCTGGGTTGTGGGCTCCATCCCCAGCGGGGGACTTGCAGGAGGCAGCCGACCCATGATTCTCTCTCATCATGTATGTTTCTATCTCTCCCTCTTCCTTCCTCTGCAAAATCAATAAAGATATAGTAAAAATAAATAAATAGGAATTTAACTATTACTCACTAGAAGGACAGACCTCCAGTCACACAGCTTCTATGCCATCTCTGTGAAACATGCTAACTGCTACTAAGATCTCCCGCCTTGTTTTGTCCAGTTAGCTTTGAAATTACCCCGATTTTCAATTTTTTGTTTTGTCAGATATTGTTTTGCAGTCTGACGGCTTTAGCTGAAAACGGGAGGCATCTCAACTTTCTAAAAAGCAAAATCACAAGGTCAGGCAACCTGCAGTTTGGTGGGGTTTATAGGGTACCGAAAGCTAAGAGGTGGAGAAGGAGCCTGTAAGGGGCGGAGATATCTGCCCTAGTCCGGGAGGTCAGAGGCTGCGGGAGCTTGCATTTGAAAAATGAGGAAATAAGAGAAGTGCATTCCAGGCTGGGGGAGCGGCAGGTATTCGTATCTAAAACATCACAGATCAGCAACCCTTGACATATTCTCTTGAGAGTTCAGATAAAATTGAGAGCAAACAGAGCAATAAAAAGAAATAATCCCCCGAGAGAATGAGTATGTTTAGTAAACCCTGGTCAAGTACAAGCCAAAATCACGGCGCTGCAATGTGAAGCTTAGTTCGACTGGAAGAAAAAAAAACAACACAAAATTCCTCTGCCAGGTCCGAGCGCGCTCATTGAGCATTGGCCCAACGGGAAAAGCGAGGGAAGCAGGAAGGCGGGAAGGCAGAGGAGGGAGAGGGACGGGCTGAGGCCTGTGGGGCCAGGTATTCTGAGTACACAGAGCAACAGAAACCCAGACACCACTGCGACCCTAACGCGACCTCCTAGTTAATGGGACCTCCGGACAGTGGCAACTGAGCTGAAGGAAAGGGACCGGCGCCTCGCGGGCGGCATTGAGGGAGACAAGCCTGCAGTTACTGACGAAGCAGACTCAACCCTTGGTCCGCGAGGGCAAGCAAGACTCTCTGGGGCGCCCTTACAGTGACTATCGGCTCGCCATCGAGCTCCTCCATAGCGCCGCACTTCAGCCGCCTGGAACTCGCGGGGCCGCCAAAGCTCGCGGCTCGGGCCTCCCGCTCGGAGCCCGCTGCGACAGAGGACCCCGCCCAAGCGCCTCTCGCACTGCCTGCAGGTCCAAGTCCCCAACGCTGCAGGGGCCCCTCCCGTCGGCCACGACCATCCCTCTGTGGCACTCTACACGATTCCTTCCTTTCTGGCCTCGACAACAATTCAGGGAAAACAGCGCCAGGGGCCGTCTGTCCTCGGACTAACCCTCCCGCCTGGTCAGGCGCCGCCGCGGACAGCCCCACGCCGGTCCGGGAGAAGGCCCCCGGAGAAGGCGGGAGCGGTGGCGGTGCCTTTGCGCGTGCGCGGGCTGGCTAGACCTGGGGCTAGAGCTGGGCCTGCCCCGCGCTCGAGCGAGCCCACGCTTTCTCAGCATTCTGGCTTTTCGCGCCCCTTGTTGGCTGGCAGGTTAGCGTCGTCGCAGCCGCTTGTCCGAGGGGTGTCCAGGGCAAGGGAGCCCCTTCCCGGGGACCCGTCAACCCATCGGGCTCGTGTAGGAAGGCAAGCGCTGCCAACACCCACCCCAAAACGCTCAAGAAGCAAGCAGACAAAATTGATGCAGCTGAAACGACTGTGAAATAGAGACAGCTGGGCTTGCTTAAATTAAGCACAAATACTGGTTTGTTAGAAAAAAATAAACAGGGAATACTGGGTCTTGTTGATGGAAAACTCAAAAATGCACCGTTAACTTAAAGGAGCTTAAAATGTAAACGCCATATTTACAAATATATACAAGGAAGAGAATAGTACCGCCTCTAAATTCCCGAATAAGCTAGTTTTTTAACTAAAGGAAATTAGGAATTTAAAAGTAAGCCTTAGGAAACAGTGCCTGAAAATGTAGCAGCTTTCTTTTATTTAAGAAAATTTTGACTTGAAAACGACAAGTTTTCAGTATTTTAGCTGGGGAAACAGTTCTTTCCCTGAGATTACTCTGAAGGACCTACCTGAATTGGTGGAAATAAGATGACTTGGAGTGATAAGGAAAATCTTGTGACCCCAATAGTTTGTTCTTTTGAGGTACAAATCGTTAAGTCAAGGAAGGAAAATCCTGTGGCTATCACAATTTTATCCAAATCCCTCTCTTAAGACAGCCATCCATCCTTGGGATAAAATTTAATGTAATTCTGCCATCTACGTCTTGCTGCATTTTCTACATGTTTCATAGTTTACTGATCTGAGTGTTTCTGACACCAATGGTGGGGCTATGAAGTATAATAATTATGTATTCATGTTCCTTTTTAATTTTTTAAAATTTATTGATTGATTTTTTTTTAGAGAGAGAGGAACAATGATTGCTTGTTCCACTTACTTATGCATTCATTAGTTGATTCTTGTATGTGCCCTGACCAAGGATCAAACCCCCAATCTTGGCTTATTGGGAGGATGCGCTAATCAAGTGAGCACCCAGCCAGGGCTGTATCCTCTTCCCCCTCCCCTTTATTTTATTTTTCCCCCATCACCATTTAGGGCCCCCCCCCCCAATATTCCCTCTTCCACCTCCACCTCTCTTTGTTAACATAATTCTAAAGGAATAATTTGGAAAAACAAATTGCATAATCAGCATACAAATCTTTCTCAGCTCTTCTTCACAAGCTCCTCCTCTTCCTCTCTCATTCCTCTCCTCTTCCTCTTTCATTCCTCTCCTCTCCCTACATTGGTTATTTAACTCTGGAATTCCTATATCTACTCTGGAGAGACTTCAATTATACAGGAGACACTTCACTTGAGGTATATCAGAACCCCAGGAAGACAAAAAGAGTAAAATATTTCTGGAATCAAAAATCTCCTAAAACAAAACATACCAATTGTGCAAAAGTCAAACCAGAAAGCACTTTGTCACTCCAAAGTCAAACTTACAATCAGTCACTCTCAGATCAAGCTAGAGGAACTATGCTAGAGTTTGTTTTCTGTAAGGGGCTGAGTGGATGTATTTAATGCATCCTAGTAAAACCAGCGCCTCCAGAGAAATAAATACATAATCATTTCAAGAGACATAATTTTGGTGAACAAGGTAGAAATGGATTATCAAGAGCCATAGAAGTATTTATGTACTTTGACCCAATAAGTCCTCTTGAAAGTTTATTTTAAAGGATTTCAAAACACAAAAGATGTGAATTTTGGTTTTTTTTATATCACAAATACATATATAAAACCAAAAAAAAATACATATTACATACATATGTAACAACAACAAAAATTTCTCATCCCAGCCGAAGCTGGTTTGGCTCAGTGGATGGAGCGTCGGCCTGCGGACTGAAGGGTCCCGGGTTCGGTTCCGGTCAGGGGCATGTGCCTTGGTTGCGGGCATGTCCCCAGTGGGGGGTGTGCAGGAGGCAGCTGATCGATGTTTCTCTCTCATCGATGTTTCTGACTCTCTGTCCCTCTCCCTTCCTCTCTGTAAAAAATCAATAAAATATATTTTTAAAAAAAAAAAATTTCTCATCCCAGCCAAAACCGGTTTGGCTCAGTGGATAGAGCGTCAGCCTGGGGACTGAAGGGTCCCAGGTTCGATTCCGGTCAAGGGCACGTAACTTGGTTGCGGGCACATCCCCAGTGGGAGGTGTGCAAGAGGCAGCTGATCGATGTTTCTAACTCTCTATCCCTCTTCCTTCCTCTCTGTAAAAAGTCAATAAAATATATATAGCCGAAACCGGTTTGGCTCAGTGGATAGAGCGTCGGCCTGTGGACGGAAGGGTCCCGGGTTCGATTCCGGTCAAGGGCATGTACCTTGGTTGCGGGCACATCCCCAGTGGGAGGTGTGCAAGAGGCAGCTGATCGATGTTTCTAGCTCTCTATCCCTCTCCCTTCCTCTCTGTAAAATATCAATAAAATATTTAAAAAAATAAAATAAATAAAATAAAATATATATATAAAAAAAATTTCTCATCCCCCACACTATTAGCATTTTGGGCCAGATAATTCTATGTTGTGAGAGCTGTCCTATGCATTGCAGGATGTTTAGCAGAATCCCTGGCCTCTGTCTGGTAAATGCTAGTAATCCTCAACAATTGTGACAACCAAACATGTCTCTAGATACTCCCGATGTCCCCTAGGGGGCAAAATCGCCTCTGTTGAGAACTACTGTCATAGATGTTCCACCACAGAGGAACAGAGGAATGGAGTAGTACATTGGAATCATGGTTCTTGAATTTAATTCATTCCAGAAGACTATTCAAGAAGTGAGTTGTTTGAAAACTGAATCATTTTTCCACATTAGGAATAATGTAAATTGAATTATTCTGTTCCAGAACCCCAAATGATTCTCTATTTTAACCTTTCATCAAACCACAACCTACTGGCTTTAAAAGAAGAATTTTTCATATATCACTGCCTCCCAGATGCTATGGCAGGCTACCTGCTTTTTGCTTATCCAATCAACAACAGTTTTTCTACCTATTCATTTGTGATTATTGTTTTATGAGCATTTTCACACCTTAGCATCATTAACGCTATTGATGGCCTCTTTATGTTTTAAAATTGTGCTAATCCTCGATTTCTGCCAGAAACAAAAGCATTACCTCCTTTGTTTATTGCCTGAGAGACCCTGAAAGGGTTGTCAGGTCAAAAACTGAAGTTTTGGTCAACAACTGAGACATTTTTCTGTGAACAATTTGGTTGACAACTGAATTGTTTGAGATGGGAGACATTCGAAAAATGAGGTTTGACTGTAAATATAGTATCAATAAGATATTATTCACCTATTTAGAAGAACCATGAAGACATAAGAACGTGGAAAAGTTCTTCCAGAAGTTTTAAAATGTTCACCTTTTGCACCCATAATTGTATTTCCAGGAAATAATCATGAGGGACATTATGAATAATCACACACACACACAAAAAAAGGAAATAAATGTCCCACAGCTAGAGAGGCTTATGTAGTCGTTAAAAGGTAAGTATATAAAAAAAAAGAAAAGGTAACTAGCAAAATTTTATAAAGATAAAATTTTGTTTAAAAGCATCAATTTTGTAAAAAATGCGTATCAATATTTGTGTAGAGAAAAGACTGGCAGGAATGAGGAGTGTTATTCTGACAGAAAAAGTTACCCTTTAGCATGTTGCCACATAATTTTCCAATTTAAAAGTAAACTGGCTATCCACCTGAAACTAATACAAAGTAATATTGAATATAAACTGTAATTGGAAAAAAAATTTAAGAGTAAACCAAAAATTATGTATTTCTACAATTAGGTAAAGAAACGTATATGTGTAACAGAAAAAGAAAAATGTATGCGTGGATAAAGATTAGAAATTAAAATTGAGAAATAAGTGTTGCATTGTGGAAATACGAGTGAGTTAAAATTTTTCATTCTTTTTTAAATGTTTCAAAAAACAAAAAGAAAAAATAGGCCCTAGCCAGGTAAGTCAATTGGTTAGAGCAGTGGTTGGCAAACTGCGGCTCGCGAGCCACATGCGGCTCTTTGGCCCTTTGAGTGTGGCTCTTCCACAAAATACCACGGCCTGGGTGAGTCTATTTTGAAGAAGTGGCGTTAGAAGAAGTTTAAGTTTAAAAAATTTGGCTCTCCAAAGAAATTTCAATCGTTGTACTGTTGATATTGGGCTCTGTTGACTAATGAGTTTGCCGACCACTGTTAGAGCATTGTCCCGAAACACCAAGGTTTCAATCCCTGGTCAGGGCACGTGTAAGAATCAACCAGTGAGTGCATAAATAGATGGAACAACAACTTGATGTTTCTCTCTCTCTCTTTTTCCTTTCCTCTCTAAAATCAATCAATAAAAATTGTTTTAAACATTAAAAATAAAGCAAAATGCTGGCCAGTTTGGCTCAGTGAATAGAGCGTCGGCCTGTGGACTGAAGGGTCCCAGGTTCAATTCCAGTCAAGGACATGTACCTTGGTTGCAGGCACATCCCCAGTAGGGGGTGTGCAGGAGGCGGCTGATCGATGTTTCTCTCTCATCGATGTTTCTAACTCTCTATCCCTCTCCCTTCCTCGCTGTAAAAAATCAATAAAAATATTTTAAAAATAAATAAATAAATAAAAATAAAGCAAAATAACCCAAAGGGGGAAAATGTTTCACTGATGGTTTACATATATAGGTACATACATATGTACATGAACATGAATAAGAACATGTCTGTGAAAACCTGCTTTATAGTCCTAGTCATGTATAACTAGCCACATAAAACTTCAAGTGGAGAGATATAATTATAAATGTGACAAATTTCTGATTGGAGGGTAAAAACTGCTCTAGCCCTGTGGTCCCCAAACTTCAGTGAACTTCAGGATTATCTCGGAAGGTTTGTTAACCCACTGGTTCCTAGGCTCTGTCCCCAGAGCTTCGAAGTCAGTAGTGTGGGATGGGGCCCTTGGCGTACACATTGCCAAGTGAAGGTGATATTGTCGCCCACGGACCATCCTTCCGACCATCTTCTCTACCTCGGGATGAGAGTAATCAATCACAAACAAGAGCTTGAAGAGTGCGGATATTATCTTACTAGGCACAACAGCAAAATACAAACTTGGTTTAATTTGTTTTCATTCGTTTTATGAAATAAACAGCCTCTAGTCCAGCCGTGGGCAAACTATGGCCCGCGGGCCGGATCCGGCTGTTCTATCCGGTTCTCTTTCTCTCCCCTCCACTCCTTTACTTTGAATTTATATTAGTTCACACAAACACTCCATCCATGCTTTTGTTCCGGCCCTCCGGTCCAGTTTAAGAACCCATTGTGGCCCTCGAGTCAAAAAGTTTGCCCACCCCTGCCACTGGGCCGTGTCTGACCCCAGCAATGGACAGAGGAGTAGGACTGGGGCATTCATGGGGTTAGATTAGAAGAACTGGAAATGGTCATTCAACGGTAGAAGCTGCATAACAGACGCTCAGGAGCCCTGACTTAGGCATTTTGGGGATTCTCGTGACAAGTGCTATGTTACTATTGCGTCAGTAAGTCAATGAACTCTTATTGACCACTGACACTCAGGACTTTGTTATTTGCCGAGACTATGAAGATGAAAAGCGAAAATACCTGTCCTCAAAAAGCTTACAGGACCGTTCCCTAAGCATGTCTGTAAACATGTATGTTAATATCCAGTAGATGTATAGTATTGTGAAATGGAACAGCACTTCCCTGTCTTCTACCCTCTAGCTGACACAGAGTGCCATATACCAGGTTCTTGACTACGACTGCTGGCACCATCTTGGGTCCCACCTTTGCCATGACCCAAAGACAGAAAGCTGGAAGGCTTTCACGTCACCATTCTGCCTCCAGATTTCCTGAAGTGTTCAGGGACATAGTATTTATTCTTCCCTCCCCTCCCCGCCCCACAGTCAGTATTCTTGCAGTGTTCATGGAGAGCTCAAGAACTCAGGTAGCCCTAACCAGTTTGGCTCAGTGGATAGAGCGTCGGCCTTCAGACTCAAGGGTCCCAGGTTCGATTCCGGTCAAGGGCATGTACCTTAGTTCTGGGCACACCCCCAGTAGGGAGTGTGCAGGAGGCAGTGGATCGATGTTTCTCTCTCATCGATGTTTTTAACTCTCTCTCCCTCTCCCTTCCTCTCTGTAAAAAATCAATAAAATATATTAAAAAAAAAAAAAAGAACTCAGGTAACCTCAGACCCTGAAGGAAATTTGATGGCATACATTACTCAGTTTAGTCACCTGTGTTATAATCCAGTTATGTGTTTCTCAAGGGTTTTGGCAAGGATTTAAAGCTCTATACAGACTCAGTGATCCTTGTCTTCCTGCACTTTCTAGGAATGATGT
The DNA here is from genome assembly GCF_963455305.1 of Plecotus auritus. Lineage (NCBI taxonomy): Eukaryota > Metazoa > Chordata > Mammalia > Chiroptera > Vespertilionidae > Plecotus > Plecotus auritus. The sequence goes on from NC_137774.1 coordinate 3,908,227, forward strand.
TTTTTGATTTGGCATCTGAGCCTGAGGAGTACATTCTGGATGGTGCACCCTATTCTTCTACTTCTAACATCAATTATTAATACATAAGTAGAGATCTAGAAAAATTGGGCCACCCTGGCTGGTTTGGCTCAGTGGATAGAGCATCGGCCTGGGGACTGAGGGGTCCCGGGTTTGATTCCAGTCAAGGGCACATGCCTGGGTTGTGGGCTCGATCCCCAGCAGGGGGCGTGCAGGAGGCAGCCAACCAATGATTCTCTCTCATCATTGATGTTTCTATCTCTCCCTTTCTCTCTGAAATCAATAAAAATATTTTTTTAAAAGAAAAATGGGAAAAATCGGGCCTTTCTTGTCCAAATTCTTAGTTAAGCCCTCACGGTGAAAACTGCTCACCGCACTACTCCCTCCTCATTCTTTCCTTTACCGGCCCATTGGGATCCAGGAACTGATACCAAGTGCTGCGAATAAAACTGTAAACAGGACAGACAGGTCTCGGCTTTCCTTGGAACTTCAGTTCTGCTGAGAGAGAGAACCAAACAAAAATTTAAGTCAAAACAACTTGATTGGTGTTCCTGGCGCCAATCTGGGATCTTTGTTGTTGTTGTTGTTAATCCTCACACCAGGGATATTGTTTTCTATTGATTTTTAGAGAGAGTGGAAGGGAGAGAGGGACAGAGAGAGAGAGAGAAAGAAACATTGATGTGAGAGAGACACATGGATTGGTTGCCTCCCGAGCCCCACCGGGGCCTGGGGAGGGATGGGGATCAAACTGAGACCCTCCGGTCTGTGCTCTAACCACTGAGTTCACTGTCCAGGGCCTGGGATGTTTTTTCTGCATGTCTTCTCTCTGCATCCTTCCATAGGGCGGGAGATGGGGGCGGGCGCTGTACCTTCCATAGGGCGGGAGATGGGGGCGGGCGCTGTATGCAGTGCTACAGTAACTAAGCGCTGGGCTCAGAGTCAGAAATCTTGATTTCAGCTTGATACTGGCTCTGCCACTTTAAGCTGGGTGAGCAAGTTGTCCAACTTTTCTATGTCTCACTTTCTTCATCTGTCCAATGGGGGTAATAACAACACAGGCTTTGTGAGGATTAAGGGCTTGGCACCGAATCTCCACATAATACTCACTCAATACCTGCCACCACTCTTCCGTATATAATATTCCTCACACTTTCTTTTTCCAAAGCCCTCTTTTCCAGTGCACAGCCATCCCCTCCCACCCCTATAGAAATGACAGAGGGAGCCCTAACCGGTTTGGCTCAGTGGATAGAGCATCTGCCTGCGAACTCAAGGGTCCCAGGTTCGATTCTGGTCAAGGGCATGTACCTTGGTTGCGGGCACATCCCCAGTAGGGGGTGTGCAGGAGGCAGCTGATTGATGTTTCTCTCTCATCAATGTTTCTAACTCGCTTTCCCTCTTCCTTCCTCTCTGTAAAAAATCAATAAAATATATTTAAGCCCTGACCTGTTTGGCTCAGTGGATAGAGCGTCTGCCTGCGAACTCAAGGGTCCCAGGTTCGATTCCGGTCAAGGGCACGTACCTTGGTTGCGGGCATATCCCCAGTGGGAGGTGTGCAGGAGGCAGCTGATCGATGTTTCTCTCTCATCGATGTTTCTAACTCTCTATCCCTCTCTCTTCCTCTCTGTAAAAAATCAATAAAATATATTAAAAAAAAAAATAAAATATATTAAAAAAAAAAAAAAAAGGAAATGTCAGAGGGAGCCCTGGCTGGGTAGAACGGTTGGTTGGAGTGTTGTCTGGAGGTCAGGGTTGTAGGGTCGATCTCCGATTTGGGCACATACAGGAAGCAGATAGTGAATGCATGAATGAGCGGGACAACAGCCCTGGCCGGTGTGGCTCAGTCGGTTGGAGCACAGTCCAGTAATACCGAAAGGTTTTGGGTTCAGTGCCCTGACAGGGCATATACCTAGGTCGCAGGTTCAGGTTTGATTCCCCGTCGGGGTCTGGGCACTTACAGAAGGCAACCAGTAGATGTTCCTCCCTCTCTTCCTTCCTCTCTCTAAAATCAATTTTTTTAAAATGATGGAGGGAGAAACTTGATGTTGGCAAATGTCTATCTTTTCACCATTTTTTTTTTAACCTGGACATCGGAAAGAGACTCCCAGTATATGACTTTAGTAGCTCCCCTCTGCTCAGCTCACAGAATTCCAGTTTGCCATTGGAATATGTGTTGCTCACACATTTGAATATGCTTCACTATTTTTTTTTTTTAGGAACTTCTCCACTGCCTGAAGGTAATTCTGTAATTTAGCCTAACTTTGGAGAGGGGGGATATTGCAGGACACACCTGTCACCCAGAAGCTAAGAACTAAACAAGCATTTGATTACTGGAAGTGCCCACAAATGAATGAGGGTAAGTTTAACACGACATATTCCTCTTCGATGGTTCTGCAGTCCTACAAGGCTGGGGAGGTGTGTGATGGCTGCACAAGACCTAGGGGTCAGGACAGCAAGGATGGCATCTCTTTTTTTTTTTTTTTAAATATATTTTATTGATTTTTTTACAGAGAGGAAGAGAGAGGGATAGAGAGTTAGAAACATCGATGAGAGAGAAACATCGATCAGCTGCCTCCTGCACCCCCCACCCCCACTGGGGATGTGCCCACAACCAAGGTACGTGCCCTTGACCGGAATCGAACCTGGGACCCTTCAGTCCGCAGGCCGACGCTCTATCCACTGAGCCAAACCGGTTTTGGCAGGATGGCATCTCTTTTTCCTTCTCTACAGTACCCGGCACAGCACCCAGCATATTCATTCCCTGGCATACAGGAGCTCGCTCAACACTGCCTGCCAGCTGTGTGCTACTGGGTAAGGTACTTCATCCCTTTGAGCGTTAGTAGCAAATAAATACTATGCTCGCTTATAAGGTTTTGTGTGAGCAGGAAATGAGCTAATAGTAAAGCCCCACACCGTGCCAGACACATGCTGTGGGTTCTCTTCCCCTTTCACTTCTTGTGCATTTCCTAACCCCACCCCCACCCCCACCCCCACCCCACCAAATTACGTTATTTGAGTCAGGGACTTTGTCTGCCCACTGCCTAGCACAGGAACTTCCCACAGTGAGTTTCAATGTATTCATGCATTCAGTGAATCTGTTTTTTCAAATACATTTTGTTGATTTTTTACAGAGAGGAAGGGAGAGGGATAGAGTGTTAGAAACATCGATGAGAGAGAAACATCGATCAGTTGCCTCCTGCACACCTCCCACTGGGGATGTGACTGCAACCAAGGTACATGCCCTTGACCGGAATCGAACCTGGGACCCTTCAGTCCGCAGGCTGACACTCTATCTACTGAGCCAAACCGGTCAGGGCTCAGTGAATCTTTGAGCACCTACAATGGACAAAAGCTTGGAGTTGAGAGAGAGCAGGTTCATTCAAGAACCCAGGTAATTGACTATGACCAAAGAAGCGGAAGCTTCCAGCTGGGTTAGCTCTTAAAGGGTTTTGTGGGTCTTATACACATTTTTGGACTTTATCCTATAAGTAGAGGATTGCCACTGAACCAAAATGTGGCAGAAACTTTTTTTGTTTTTATTTTAGAATGGTTTGTGGTTCTCAGATTTTAGTGTGCTTAAGAATCACCAGGAAGCTGTTAAAAAGGAGGGATCCCAGAGCCACACCGCCTGAGAACATTCATTTAAATCAGCACCCTAGCCCTGACCGGTTTGGCTCAGTGGATAGAGCATTGGCCTGCAGACTGAAAGGTCCCAGGTTTGATTCCGGTCAAGGGCATGTACCTTGGTTGCGGTCACATCCCCAGTGGGAGGTGTGCAGGAGGAAGCTGATCAATGTTTCTCTCTCATCATTGATATTTCTATCTCTCTCTCCCGCTCCCTTCCACTCTGAAATCAATAAGGATATATTGAAAAATAAAATAAATAAATCAGCTCTAATCGGTTTGGCTCAGTGGATAGAGCATCGGCCTGCGGACTCAAGGGTCCCAGGTTCGATTCCGGTCAAGGGCATGTGCCTTGGTTGTGGGCACATCCCCAGTGGGGGGTGTGCAGGAGGCAGCTGATAGATGTTTCTAACTCTCTATCCCTCTCCCTTCCTCTCTGTAAAAAATCAATAAAATATATTTAAAAAAAATCAGCACCCTGGTTGATTGTGATTCACTTAAATATTCAGGTACAAGTGGGACTTACCTTAAAACAAAAAGACCCCTCAGGAGGCTATTGCAGGAGCCCTGGGGGGAGCTGACTTGAACTTGGGCTTTCCCTGCCTCCCCTGCTGAATCGGCCTTCCTTGGCTTGTCTTACAATGAAGGCTTTAAGCCTCCGCTTTCCCGTGGAGGACCAGCCAGAAGCCCAGCAAATGCTGCCTCACCCAGAGGCTGGTCAGAGGCTGAAGAAAAGGAGACCTATTCGGCAGTACTAGAAGGCAGAAGACACAAGACTCGGAGGTGGACTGTATGGGGCGTGTGGGAAAGAGAGGAAGGGGGCTAGGACGCCCCCTTTCCAGCATGGAGCCACGTCGCATGGGTGTGCCATTCGCTGAACCTGGGCGGATGGAGAGGGGCAGGTCGGAGAAGGTAAAGTGAGGAATTTCAGTTGAGGTTTGCTGAGTTCGAGGCGCATCTGGGCCATCCAAGTGGAGATGTTCAGAAGTCAGTTAGATGCATAGGTTGGAAGCTCAGAGAAAGATCTGGACTGGAAATATCGACTTGAGAATTATTAATAGCTGAGGATGGAGGTGGGAGAAAGGGTCTACATGCTAGACTCTAGAACACAGCCCAAGGAACATTTTGTTTGTAAATATATTTTATTGATTTTTTACAGAGAGGAAGGGAGAGGGATAGAGAGTTAGAAACATCCATCAGCTGCCTCCTGCACGCTCCCCACTGGGGATGTGCCCGCAACCAAGGTACGTGCCCTTGACCGGAATCGAACCTGGGACCTTTCAGTCCGCAGGCCGACGCTCTATCCACTGAGCCAAACCAGTGAGGGCCCAAGGAACATTTTGGGAAGGGCCGAGGAGGTAAAGGAATGCAAAGGGGTCAAGGACGGCCCAGAGCCACAGTGCAAAGTCGCGGGGAGGGCGTTCAAGAGGAGTGAGGAGCTGGCAGGCACACTGGATTCAGCCGAGGCGGCCGTGACCTTGTGGAGAGCAGTTTTCCTGGAGCTGCGGGGACAGCACCAGAGGGCAGCGGATGGACGAGCGTGGGAGGTGCGGGCGTGGACAGTCCTTCAACACGTTTGGCCAAGAACGGAGAGAGATATTGGTGGAAACGGTCGGCAGAAAGAGAACCGCGTCTTCTTCTGTGCTGACGGTGTATCTCAGAAGGAAATACAGGCTAAAATAAAACCTACTGAAGGGGAGAGGGGGACCCACTGCATAGATGTTGGCATTTGTTCTTAAAAGCAGGAGGCACCAACTTCCATGTTCGAACCGGACGGAAGGAGGAAATGGTTGATTGCATTGGAAACCTGATACGGGGCAGTTCTCTCCGGTGGATTCTGTTTCCTCCGGGAGGTTGGGAGCCAGGCCCTGAGTAAGGGGTTTGTAGGATGAACGTTTTCCCTCACCGCAGCCAGCCAAGGTGTAGGGTTACCGGCGCCGTAGCAGTCCCTGCGCCGAGGCAGGAACTCGGTGGGAAGCGGGTTGAGGCTGAAGCTTTAAAATCCGAAGGATGAGAGGCTGACTGAGAGGAAGTGTGATGCTCCTCTAACCCTGAGGAACCCTGCCTTAGGGCCAGTGAACATGGGTGTGCGTTTTTCCCTAGAACCTCGTGCTTGAGGTTCCCCCTTCCTCGTCCAGGCCTTGCCCGGCGTGTGTCTCACGTCCAGGCCTCAAGTCTCCTCGTCCTCAACGAGGACCAGCTGGAAGCCATTTTGATTAAGCTCCACCACAGAAGGACAATACAGCCCCGCCCAGAGCAGGCGCGCCCCCGCGGCGGGCCGGGTGCGCGTGTCCGCGCCTCTTCCCGCCGGCCTGGCAGGCGCCGGGCCCGGGCCGGGGCAGCGCGGGGCGGGGGGGCGGGGTGGTTATGTAAGCGTTGCGCGCTCCCGCGAGGCGACAGCCAATGGGAAGCCCCGGCGGCTCGTGCTCGCGCACGCAGGGTGGGGGGAGGGAGCGCACAGCGTGCGCGCGCCCTCTCCCTCCTCCACCGCTGCCGCCTCCTTCTTCTGTCGCTCCTGGTGCTGCTTGTGTGCTCGTTTGGTGCGGACCTGGTACCTCTTTTGTGAAGCGGCAGCTGAGGAGACTCCGGCGCTCGCCATGGCCGACGAAAAGCCCAAGGTGAGTTCGGCGCCGGCCTCCTTGCCTCGCCTCGCGGCGGGGTCACGGCGCGGGCTGGTCTCCAGCCCGCGCCACCGCGGGCTCCCCGCGCCTTCCCGGGCCCCTCACGGGCCGGCCGCGGCTCAGGCCCGGGCGTTCCGCGCCATTTTCCTCCCTCCCCTCTTCCTCCCTCCCGCGCTGGAGGAGGCTCCGCGGCCCTCCCCCGCCCCCGGCCGCCTCAGAGTGCGCGCCGGGCGCGAGTTGGGCGGGCGGATCGCGGACGCCCGCAGGCCAACGGCTGCGAGCGGGGCTTCTCGGGCCGGGCGGGCGGGCGGGCGCGCGTGAGGAGGGGCGTTAGGGCGCGCGGTGTCCCCACCCTCCCGCGGACCCCGTGCGGAGCTGAGGCGGGTGTTGCCGCCTCCGCGGTGGCGGGGAGTTCCCTTGGTCCGGGACTTCCCCCCCCCACAGGGATGAGCAGCGCGGGCGTCTGGGGACCCTGCCTCAGGCCGCAGTGGCCCGGTGAGGGCTCGGGAGGAATCAATGGGTTGCCGATGGGTTGGAAACCGGATGGCGGTCGGGCGGTCGTGAGGGGCTGGGATTCCCGGGGAGTGTTTCCCATGTTAATGGCCTCGGGTCCCGGGGGGGAGAAGGGGGATGGGCAGGGGCTTTTCCTTGGGTGTGAAATGGCCCCTAACCTGCGGGGGCCATGTGGTTTGGAGAAGTTGGGGTGAGATGTTCGTGCAGAGACTTCCTAGGGCTTAACTTTTTAACGCGGGTTTTGAGGCACCAAGGAGGCTTTTCCTGCGAGGACTAGGCACACGCTTCCACCTGGCACACGGGGCTTCCCTTTTGGTTTGGTTTGGTTTGGTTTGGTTTGGTTTGGTTTGTGACACCCTCCCCTGCCTTTCCGAAGTGATTTAGGGGCGACAGAATTCTTTGTGCTGGATTTGGGTGAACTTCAGATTAGGTCGAAATCTTCGAGGAAGACTTGGAATAAACTTCATTTGACTCATGTCAACAAAGGGGAGGGGAGAAAAAGAGCTCTTAACTAAAAACAAACAAAATGAAGCAGCAAATAGAGGCGAACATTAATGGTGGTTCCGAGTTATTACCGCTGCTTCAGAGAGAATCAGGATATTCCTCCATTAGTTTTGTTCATGGGACTTGAGATTTTAAGTCATAAGATTGAGTTTGGTAACTTTAAACAAGAGAGTTGTAACGAGAGTTTTGAGTTGCAAGCTCTGGGTTTGTTCCCCTGCATCTGTACTTTGAAAAGGGAAAGGACGCTCATTTTTAATTTTTTAAGGGAAAAGATAGATTTTGAAAGTGAGAGAATATACCATTTTAGACAATTCAAAGAGAGCCCTGTAGTAAACTGAGTGGGACTCGGCTTTAAAAATCGTTGCCGCTGATACTAGTGTTGCATGAGGCTTCTTTTCTGCTTCTGTGACCGACAGCTATTTATTTAATGTCACCTCAGGGTTTCTCATTTTTTCAGATTGATTTCTGCGGCTGAAAACAGCTGTATGCTCTTTTATCATACAGCATGAGAAACCTGTTGATTTCTGAAGCAACTTGGGCTGCAGCTGCTTTAAAAGGTGTTTGTTTTTCACATTTTCCAAATTATACTTTTATTTTTCTTTCAACAGGAAGGAGTCAAGACTGAGAACAACGATCATATTAATTTGAAGGTGGCGGGGCAGGATGGTTCTGTGGTGCAGTTTAAGATTAAGAGGCATACACCACTTAGTAAACTAATGAAAGCCTATTGTGAACGACAGGTGAGGAACTGACATGAGCACTTTCACCTAATAAAACTTATTTAAATAAAAAACAAACCTTATTTTCATGAGAATAGAACCTAGACTAGCATAATAAGTAGACTGACTTTGGTAGAATGAATATGCACTTATGTATTTGACATATCAGTTTTATCATACACTTGGACTTGGTATGTTGATTCTTCATGAAAACCCTGAGGATGGGTTGGTTAATGTATGACTGGAGTCTAGTCCTGTGCCACAAATGCATCAAATTATACTCACAACACGTGGTTTGTTTCCAAGGTGATATAAGAATATAAGAATGAACATAGTAAAATTTCTTGTCAGGCTCTGTTTTTATCCATTTCAGATTTGTCTTATGTCAAAACTGTTTTGACCAGTTTGGAAATACAATTAAATGTGAGTTAAAAAAATAAGTGCATTTAAGGACATTGCAATTTTCCTGAAGCGTGTAAAATTTTAATGTTCCCTTTATACTCTAATAGTGGATGTCAAGAAATTTAACCTGCCCTAGCTGGTTTGGCTCAGTGGATAGACTGTCAGCCTGTGAACTGAAAGGTCCCAGGTTCGATTCCGGTCAAGGGCACATGCCCAAGGGCTCCATCCCCAATGGGGGACTCGCAGGAGGCAGCCAATCCATGATTCTCTCTCATGGTTCTATCTCTCTCCCTCTTCCTTCCTCTCTGAAATCAATAAAAATATATTTAAAAAAATAAAGCAGAGGAAGTAGAAATATACAGATGCTGGGAGGTAAATGTAAGCTGTAAGACAAGCTTCCCTTTGTGATGAGTCTAACAATGCAAAGGCAACTTTAAAAAATGACTTTTGCAAGTATAACAAAAACTCTGGTACCTACATAAGTGACTTGGCAGAAGTATTTTTAAATTTTTTATTTCTTGACTTTAGAGAGACAGGAAATGGGGGTAGAGAGAAACAGATTTGTTATCCCACTTACATATGCATTTATTGGTTTGGCTCTTGTATGTTCCCTGACCAGGAATTGAACCCACAACCTTGGTGTATCGGTGACACTCTAACCAACATCTATCCGGCCAGGTCCTCAGTATACTCTTATTTGAAGAATTTTGGTGAAATCCCCTTATCAGTTAGTGAATATGTACTTATGGATTGTGCTAAAGATTTTTTTTGCACTGGCACCTTTCATATTTGAACACAAGTTCCCCTTCAGGTTACAGGGGAATTTTTAAAGCTAATCATTTTGTAGAAGTTTTATGTAGCCAAACCTTATACAGAACAGAAACTCATGCTTAAATTTGCTGGTTTTCAACAAAATTCTCTGTATCTTATGTTTTCTCTAATTACTATTAAATTTTAGCTTTTTAACATTGATTTTTAGAGAGAGGAAGGGAGAGAGAAATATTGATTGTTCCACTTACTTATGCATTCATTGGTCAATTTTTGTATATTCTCTGACTGGGGATCCAACCTGCATCCTTGGTGTATACGGACAACGCTATAACCAACCGAGTAACAGCCAGGGCTAAATTTTAGCCTTTTCATTATTTTTATTTATTTTTTAATTGATTTTAGAGAGCGAGGAAGGGAGAGGGCTAGAGAGGTAGAAACATTGCTGAGATATTGCCTCTAGCATGCTCCCTACTGAGGATGGAACCCGCAACCCGGGCGTGTCCCTGACCAGGAATCAAACCTCAACCTCTGGTTCATAGGTCAACACTCAACCACCAAGCCACACCGGCTTGGCTGACTCCCTGCTTTTTAAGTGCAGGTATGGGCTATCAAAAGACTAAGAAATGGCAGTTGAAAATTCTTGACCATGGATTTCCTATCAAGATTAATTGAATGTGCATATTTACTTTGTAATGAACTCACTTGATGATATCTTGACTCTGGAGTTTCAGTGGATGTATAATGGGCATCTCAAACTGAATATCCAAAAGAGAACTCTTGATTTTACTTCTAGAAATCATCTTCTCTGGTGTCCCCACTAAGTAAACAGCAATATTCAACATCTAGTTGTGAAGTCAAAACCTTGGTGTCATTATTTATTTTTATTGATTTCAGAGAGGAAGGGATAGGGAGAGATAGAAACATAAATGAGAGAGAATCATTGATCAGCTGCCTCCTGCATGCCCCCACACTTGGGATTGAGCCCGAAACCCAGGCATGTGCCTTTAACGGGGAATAGAACTGTGACCTCCTGGGTCATAGGTTGATGTTCAACCACTGAGCTATCCCCGCTGGGCCTTGGGGTCATATTTGATGATGCTTCCTAACTCATATAAGCCATCAGCAAATTCTCTTAACTAAACCTGTGCTGTCCAATACAGTACTCACAAACCACATGTAACTATTTACCACTTGAAATGTGGCTAGTCCAAATTGAGATATGTGATAAAGTGCAATATATATATATAGCAGATTTGAAAACTCAGTATGAAAAGTAAAGTAGCTTAGTTTTTAAAATGTTGAGTACATGTTGAAATGATAGTATTTTGAATTAAAATATTTTATTAAAATTTTACTTATATTTTTTAAGTGGCAACTAGGAAATTTAAAATACATACGTGGCTCACATTATATTTCTGTTGGCTATTGCTGAGCCCTCAGCCATTTTATTCCAGTTTGCTAAGTCAGTGATCGGCAAACTCATTAGTCAACAGAGCCAAATATCAACAATACAACAATTGAAATTTCTTTTGCGAGCCAAATTTTTTAAACTTCTTCTAACACCACTTCTTCAAAATAGACTCGCCCAGGACGTGATCTTTTGTGGAAGAGCCACACTCAAAGGGGCCAAAGAGCCGCATGTGGCTCACGAGCCGCAGTTTGCCGACCACAGGCCTAGACCAATACCTGGCATATCAAACATATTATAGAGAACATTCAATCTAGTATCTCCAAAGGTTGGTTCCTAAATAAGTTTTTCATTCACATGTAGAATTGGAGTTTGCCTACTTTATGTCAGCCACAAAGACTTCAGCTAACTGATCGGGAGCATACTTTCCCACTGTAGTGTGGATTTACCCTACAGATTATTTCATGGAGTGTCAGGTGGTTTCAGAGGGCACCGATTTATTGGATTATTCCAATTCATTTTTGTGAAATGAGAAAATGGACTCAAAGAGATAAGCTCACACAACTAACTCTTCAGGCACAACCTAAAGCTCAGGGATGAGATTTATTCGGGAGCTCCAGTACTGGTTTAATGTAAATTCCTTGTTTGAATTTACATGGCTGTGGAATCTTAAAGACAAGTTTTCTGAATTTTGGACTTTGGCTCCATAGCAAAATATTTTATTGATGAAGAAGCATACAGCCCTAGCCAGTTTGGCTCAGTGGATAGAGCGTTGGCCCTTCAGACTGAAGGGTTCTGGTTTCGATTCCGGTCAAGGACACATACACAGGTTGCGGGCTTGATCCCCAGTGGGGGGCCTGCAGGAGGCAGCCGATAAATGATTTTCATCATTGATGTTTCTATCTCTCCCTCTGAAATCAATGAAAATATATTTAAGAAAAAAAAAAAAAGCATATAAACAGGTGGCAGTAAAGGAATACAGTCCTGGCTGGGTGGTTCAGTTGGTTGAAGTATCTTGTCTTACACCAAAAGGTTTTGGGTTCAATCCCTGGTCGGGGCACATATGGATGTTTCTCACATTGATGTTTCTGACTAAAATCAATAAAAAACATCCTTGGGTGAAGATTAAAACAAAATAAAAAAATATAGTTTGCTTATGTTGTGGCCCTGCCTTTCCCCCCCTTTTATTTTGAATGGCTGCATCATTGTCCTTACATGACCTTACCACTGGATGTAGTGGAGGAAGAACCCAGCGTATAGAAGGTGCTTAATATTTTGTTGAAGCACAATCTTCGTGGAGTGTTTTTAAATATGTAAAACTTGGTAATTAATGCTTGGCATTGAATTCTTGGTTCCTTTTGTAATCACTAATCAAAATTAAAAGTCATGAGGAATTTCACCTATCTGATGGAGGATTGTTTGTATTCTTCAAGACAAGGGCAAGGGCTAGTCTGTAAGTGGTATGTGTCTATAGAGTTTTAAAGAAAAGTAATATGATCTTCATGTTACAGACAGTTTAAAGACAGATTCAGCAAATCCTTGTTAAGAGAATACAGGTGTTATATAAGTATTTGATCAGCTCTTTGAATATTTTTAGTTCTAAGAACTTGGTTTAATTTTAAATAGATCCCTGGCTACTATAACTCAGTGAATTGGAGTGTCATCCTATCGCAGGTTCCATTCCCAGTCTAGGGGCCTGTGGGAGGCAGCCTTATAAGTTGTTTCTCTCCCCCCACTCCCTCCCTCCCTCTCCCTTTTTCTCCCTTCCTCTCTAAAAAAAACACAAAAAAAAACCCCAAAAGTCAATATAAACATACCCTCAGGTGAGGATTTAAAATATATTCATTGAAGTATGGCTTTTGTGTAACAATTATAATTTATAATTTGAGCATGATATTGGAGTGGCTTCTTGTAAGATGCTTTCTAGAAAGCTATCTTTCAAGTTAGTGTATTTATACCATACTCCAAAGATACTTTATTTTTCTATCTTGTCTTCATTTGGCTGCAGTTATCAACAGCTTTGATGCTTTCCTCCTCTACCCCTTTTCCCACTCCTGTTTCAGGAAGGTAATGCTTGATCTCTTTAACATGCACTGAGGAATATTGCTGTGTGCATCGGTTACTTCAAGTTTCCTTTTAGTATCTTAAATGCACAGTTTGACTCAAGGTATGATCTATTCAAGGTTGGATTAGCTATGGTCTCAAAAGTAGTACAGCTTTTTTTAAAGAACTTTTATTTTTCCAAAGAAAATCAAACATAGTTTAAAGAAAGTAAAAGTCACCCCAAATCTTTTTACTCATGGAAACGTTGGTAGCAAATGTATTTATGTCTCATTTAATACATTTGTGGCTAAATATGCATATAGTTTTATTATTGTTTGCAGTAAGATGCTTTTAAACTCTCTTGTACAGGGTTTGTCAATGAGGCAGATCAGATTCCGATTTGATGGGCAGCCAATCAATGAAACAGACACACCTGCACAGGTAAAAATCTCTTTGTGTTAACTAGAAAAATCAATGTTTTTTTGTAATTTGCTTAACAGCTTTGTTTATTTGTTAACTTTTAGATGTTCAAATATAGTTCTTTATCACAATTCAAAGCTATGTAAAAAATGATCAAGGGGAAATAGAAAGAAAAACAGGAATAGATTGAGGAAATGCCACTGGTTTTAAAATATCTGGTTATCAGTAAAACTAAGAGGTCATTTAGTTTTACTTTAACCCATTTTTTTCTTATTGTCCTTTTCTTCAGAATGTTTATTGATTTTAGAGAGGAAGAGAGATGGGGAGAAAGATGGAAACATCAATGATGAGAGAGAATCATTGAATGACTGCCTCCTGCTCGCCCCACTCTGGGGATCAAGCCAGCAACCTGGACGTGTGCCCTGACTGGGAATCACACTGTGACCTCCTGGTTCATAGGTTGACCCTCAAACACTGAGCCATACCTGCGGGACAGATGCAAGTTTCTTGATAGCTTAGTTTGAGAGTGGGGGCTGTTGACAATAGGTGGCTTGCCAGACCCTCACTACAAAATATGATGCTGCCCTGGCCCACGGCTCAGTGATTAGAGTGTTGGCCCGGTGAAGGGCATGTACCTTGGATGCAGGTTCCATCTGGATCCTGGCCCTGTGAGTGGGAGGCAACCAGTAGATGTAACAGATGTATGTATGTATGTATGTATGTATGTATGTATCTCTTTCCTTCCCCCTCCCTCTCTCTCTTCCTCCTCTTAGCCCCCCCCACAGCTGCTCCCTCCCGCTCCCCCACCTCCTTCCATTCTCTAAAAATCAATGGAAAAAAATATCCTCAGGTGGGGATTAACAACAACAAAAAAAGGTGATGTTGTCTGATCCCTTTATCTCTTTACCTATGGGGCAGTTGGTCTGTCACATTCATTGTAAGCTCTTTATTTCTTTTTACCTTTTCAAGTTCCAGTTAAGAATTCCACTTTGGAAATTTAAATTAGAGTCTGTGTATTTCTGAAATTTTTTTTATCACGCTATAAAAACCAGAAAGTGATAAATATGGTATGTATGGCCCTAACCGGTTTGGCTCAGCGGATTGTGCCTGCTGACTGAAGGGTCCCAGGTTCGATTCTGGTCAAGGGCATGTACCTTGATTGCAGGCACATCCCCAGTAGGGGGTGTGCAGGAGGCAGCTGATCGATGTTTCTAACTCTATCCCTTTCCCTTCCTCTCTGTAAAAAATCAATAAAACATATTTAAAAAAATATGGTAAGAGTGAAGCAGCACATCAAGATTGTGGCTTCTTTGATAATCTTAAAAAAATTGAAATATCTATGAGTTATACTTGAGGGAAGAAGATTTTGAAGAAATTCTGTTGGTGAGTTTCTAAGGAGCAATTATAGTCCATAACCACAAGGTGGAGCTGCATTCTCTTTTTAAATATACATTTTTTATTGATTTCAGAGAGGAAGAGAGAGAAATATCAATGATGAGAGAGAATCATTGATCAGCTGCCTCCTGCACGCCCCCTACTGGGGATTGAGCCTGAAACCTGGGCATGTGCCCTTGACCGAAATTGAACCCTGGGACCCTTCAATCCACAGGCCGATGTTCTATCCACTGAACCAAACAGGCTAGGGTGAGCTGAATTCTCTTGATGAAAGAGAAAAAGCTCTTTTATCTTTTAAAAGCATTTAAAGTTTCACTATAAAATCTAAAATGCCAATAGTTTCGTTTCAGTAGATAGGCTGAAGACCTGTTTGGATGTGTGTGTTTTTGATTTTGTGGTTTTGTTGTTTGTTTTTTTTGCATCCCTGGGTGGGCCTGAATTGATGGTTTTAAAAGAATAAAAAGAATTCATTAAGCTAAAGTCTGATGATTAGAATGTATTTTCTGTTATATGAAGCCCTCAGCCCCCCACCAGAAAATAATTCTAAGGCTAGTCTACCATGCTAGCTGCAAATACTAAACTGTGAGGAGGATTTGTTCAGACCTGCATTGCAAAATCTTCAAATTAACTTAGAATTGAATTCATTTTAGAATGAAATTGACTTGTTTTAGAATTATTTTCCCAATATGAAACAGAAGAACTGTAATAAATCAGAAAATCTTACCAGCCAGTTTTAATAACAGTATAATTATGGTGCCCATCATTCTGTTAAATACTTTCTTCAACTCATTTAATTCTCATAACTGAATGCTATCCCTTTTTACAAACGGAATTGAGACTCAGTTATTAATATTTTAATGCCTTAGCTCTACTTTGAGTGTATTTGAACTTTGTTAGAAACAGTTCCCTTTCTTGTCGTTAGGTGCTCAAGATGGTTTTATTTTCAAAATTACCAGTTTTTAAAAGAAATTTTTAAGGGTAATTGTCAACATAATAAACTGTTACAAAGGTTATTTACTTTACAGCAGGGGTGGGGAACTACAGCTGGAGAAATCATTTGTTCTGGCCCTGCCAAGGCATTAGGGGTGAGTTAATTAAATGTTTGACCAAACATAGCAGGCTAATTTTTAAGTTGATAATTTTGTATGGCCTGAGAATGATGTTATAAATACCCAAATGGCCCTTGGCAGAAAAAAGATTCCCCATTCCTGCATTTACAGTGTTGCCATATGTACCAAAACCTTCCTGTTATCAACATGGTTGTTTTGTGTATAATGTATGGGTAGTGAAACTTGCAAACTTAATTTGTGAATAGCATTTTAAAGTTGGAATTAAAACACAACAACACAGGTTTCTTCTTGCCCGTTTCCTTTCCTTACTGCATAGAGGCAACCACTGTTTTATGCATAGGGAAGGATATGTACACACACACACACACACACACACACACACACACACACTTTTAAAAACACACACACACTTTTAAAAACACAAATGTTGCCGAAACCGGTTTGGCTCAGTGGATAGAGCGTCGGCCTGTGGACTGAAGGGTCCCTGGTTCAATTCCGGTCAAGGGCATGTACCTTGGTTGCGGGCACATCCCCAGTGGGAGGTGTGCAGGAGGCAGCTGATTGATGTTTCTCTCTCATCGATGTTTCTAGCTCTCTATCCCTCTCCCTTCCTCTCTGTAAAATATCAATAAAATATATTTAAAAAAACAAACAAAAAACACACACAAATGATGCCTAGTTTTTAAATGTTTTTAGTATTCTAGAGATATTTCTATTTCTGCACATGTAAACCTGCTTATTCTTTAATAACAGTTATGTGGTATTTCATTACGAAAGTATAGTATTTCTTTGGGTTTCTGTTGATACTTAGGTTATTTCCAGTCTTACTCATCTAAACAACATAGTGAGATCCTTTACACGCATCACTCTTATTTTCAGTACTCAAAGGAGATGATTTAACTCATAGACATGTTCAGTTTTTAACTTAAAAGCTAAGTTCTCTATAATCTTCATTCAAAAAGGATACCAGTCCTAACTGATTTGGTTCAGTGGATAGAGCGTCGGCCTGCAGACTGAAGGGTCCCAGGTTCCATTCTGGTCAATGGCATGTATCTTGGTTGCAGGCACGTCCCCATTGGGGCGTGTGCAGGAGGCAGCTGATCAATGTCTCTCTCATCGATGTCTCTCTCTCATCGATGTTTCTAACTCTCTATTCCTCTCCCTTCCTCTCTGTAAAAAATCAATAAAAATACCTTAAAAAATAAAAATAAAAAAGGATACCAAGTGAAAAATTACTTAAACCTAAGGCTGGGATGCTAAGTTAGTGTCTGGGATGTCTAAAATAACCAACACTAGAATTGGGTGACACTTGTGCAGCTTTTCAGGATATTTAGGTCTGATAGTTATAAATTTTAAGAGCTGAATTATCAATGGCTTTTTTTCCTTTGTGCTAGTTGGAAATGGAGGATGAAGATACAATTGATGTGTTCCAGCAGCAGACAGGAGGTGTCTACTAAAAAGGGAACCTGCTACTTTACTCCAGAACTCTGTTCCTCCAGACCAAGAAGACATTCTCAATTAGAAAACTGCAATTTGGTTTCAACACATCTGACTACTACAGTATAGTTTTCTCTATTCTTTCATTTTCCCCTTCCCCATTCCTTTATTGTACATAAAGTAACTGATGTATGTGCACAAGCATTTGCATTTTTTTTTTTTTTAACTAAATGGCCAATGGTATGTTTTGATCGACATCAAATGGAGATGGGATGGGGAAAAATACTGGTTCTGTGAAAACACCCCCTTTCTCCATTAGTGGCATGCTCATTCAGCTCTTATCTTTATATTCCAGTAAGTTATTTTGCTCTCACTGTTTAACAAAAAAAAGAACAACATAAAAATTCTTGCATACCTTGTTTGATTGGAGAATTTTAATGTTTTTCATTTATCATTGTAAAACCAAGGACAATTTTATAACTTTTTTGTACGTAGCTGTTACATGTAGGGCAATCTGTCTTTAAGTAGGGATAAATTACTCTAAAAAATGAATCCTAGATAGTTTTCCCTTCAAGTCAAGTGTCTTGTTGTTTAAATAAACTTCTTGTTTAAAATGAGCTGTTCTCTTTATTCTGAGGATATTAAATAAGAAAATTGAAGTTTAGGAAAAAACATGATACCAATAGGCCTGCTAGAAGTAACATTTAAAGGAAGAAATAGAACTTTTTATTTCTGACAGACTAATGCAAAACAAAGAGTAACAAAGTTATCAAAATGACTATCAACGGATGTTCCAGCCTCTTTGTTCAAAAAGCTTAGGTCCAAATATGCAACTTTACTAGCAAAAAAAAAAATAAATAGGTCATACTGTGTGGATTTACTCTCAAGCATTCTTTTCTGTAAACCATTACCTGAGGTCTTAGTAAATGCAGCTAGAAAAAAAGTTCTGGTTTAGCTAACTGCTGATAAGTCACTTAACTTCTCTAGCTTTCACTTTGATGAATATGCCCTAATCCAGCCGTGGGCAAACTACGGCCCGCGGGCCGGATCCGACCTATCCGGTGCGGGCCGAAAGAGCGGAGGGTTCTCTTGCTCTCCCCTCTGCTCCTTTACTTTGGATTTATATTAGTTCACACAAACACTCCATCCATGCTTTTGTTCCGGCCCTCCGGTCCAGTTTAAGAACCCATTGTGGCCCTCAAGTCAAAAAGTTTGCCCACCCCTGCTAGAATCTAATCTGTTTCTTATTTAAGGATATTGAAGGACAGAAAATGTTTTCTACATATATTTCTTTTAGCATTAAATATACAGGTCACTACTGTCTTCAAATGTATGGGGAAAGATCACGGCTATGGAACCAATAAGCAGTATTTAAGCAGGAAAGATAAAAGAAGATGATCTGATTCTAAACCCTGTTTTAGAGAGGAGAAAACTGATCCAGAGAGCTGTCACGCAGCTACATGGTTATAAAACTGGGACAAGAGATAGGTTTCCTACTGCCTGTTAATTCCAATTGAATTCTCTAAAACTGATTCTCAAGAAACTGAATTCCCACCCCTGCTAACCCACCAATGTGGTCTTGTTGGATCAACTCCCTATGTGCTATAATAATGCCATGTCATTCACTTAATTCACTGTACCTCTTACAGCATGATCTGTTACATTCCCCATGTCCACAGTGAATGAGCTTCCCCAGAATCAGGAATTCTCTAGATTTTTGGCTCTATTATGTATTTGCGTTAATCTTGAATCAGTTTTTATTTTGCTACCAACCCATTTTTACAACTTATATTGTGAGATGGTGGGAAGCCAGCCCCCAAGAATTCTTAGAAGGGATCAGTTAAGTACATTTCTCTTACTGATCTAGGCACTATTAAATAGTGGAGTTTTGTGGTGTCCTAAAAACTAAAGTTAAATTGAAATTTAAATCAGAGAACTTTAATGTGGAAGGGGTCTTGAATTGGGTTCTTCAGTTAGAGGAATTAATACTATGAGTTTTTTGCCTTGTTGGGAGAAGATAGACTTTAAATTCCTTCATACAATTAAAAGAGCCAGAGAGAAATGTGTGGAAAGGGCACAGTTCAATAATACAGTATGTTGTAGCTTATTGATATTTGGTCAGTATATATACCTTATTTGTGATCTTAAATGGACTTTTCTTGATTGTTGCTCTTGACCATTTCACATAAGTTGCTACCAAAACAAATATTCTATGGAAAAAATTTGTGGAGTACTTTTTAAAAATCACTTTGAAAATAAGTGGAATTGTTAGAGTTGAAAATACTGAAAGTAATTTTTGCATTTTATTTTTTTTGATTTGGGAGGGGGCATTCAAGTGATGGGAGTTATGCTGCCATTTTGGTTAACTTATAATTTAGCTAAACTCTGGCTGTCCTCATATTACTTTAATGAGATTGAATGGAAGATGGGAAGGAATAGTTGGAGGAGAAATGGGAGACGGGTGAAAGTGTGCAATTATATTGGGAATTGTGATGGCAGCAGGTCAGTGGACAGTGGAATCCCAGGATTTGAGGGAATTTTTCCAAGATCTTTGTGTATATGTGCGCATGTGTGTGTGTTGCGGGGGGCGGGGGCGGGGGCGGTGGTGGAGGATAGTATATTGGAGAGGGCCACCTGTGCTGCTGAGGGTTATTTTTGAGTTAGGTTACTGCTGCTTTTAAATATGACTAACAGTGATTCAAAGATTAAATGAGATAAGTTTTAGCTAGAAAATGCCTTCCACATACTGAACTCTAAATTAAAGTTATTATTCAGCCCTGGCTGGGTGGCTCAGTTGCTTGGAGCTTTGTTCCATACACCAAAAGGTTGCAGATTCAACTCCCAGTCAGGGCTACCTAGATTTCGGGTTCAATTCCTGTTGGGGCTGGAGGCAACTAATTGGTGTTTCTCTCACATTGATACTTCCCTTCCTCTCTCTGAAAATCAATAGAAATATATCCTTGGGTGAGGATTAAAATAAAACGTTGTTACAGCCAATGTGAAGAAAGGGCTCTGCCATAGAATGCTGAGGCTTCAACTGAATACCAATAATGTAAATGAGAAATCAGAGACCTGGCCAAGAACTTCCTATTTATTAAAAAACAAAAACAAAAAAACTGAATATGATCTTTGTCTCTTGTCTCATTACGTTTTTTAATAAATGCTTAATACTAAGTAGTGCCCTAGTAAGTCTTGAAGGAAAAATATTCCTCAAGATATTTTTTTAATTCTCACCTGAGGACATACTGATTTTAGAGAGGGAGGAAGAGTGAGAGATGTGAGAGAATCACTGATCGGCTGCCTCCTGCACGCTCCCCACTGGGGATCGAGCCTGCAACCTGGGCATGTGCCCTCCCCTGGGAATCGAACTGTGACCTCCTGGTTCATAGGTTAACATTCAACCACTGAGCCACACCTGCTGGGCTTTTAGCTATTATTTTTGCTAAGGAGGTGAATTCATTTTAGGAGAGCGGGACAGATGGGTTAGGGACATTTTTGTTTTATTAAATAGAGAAATAACATGGAACTGAGTAAAGAGGACAAACTTAAACTACATAGTTTTATTCAGCTCTTAGTCTGAAAAGAGGAAGAAATGGGGAAATAGGAGTTTGCTTTCCCTCTATAATTCAGTGATTAAAAAGGACCTGAGGGGCGTATGCCAGACCTTAGTAGAGTATATGTACCATTTTGTTTGCCTTTGACTAAAGAGAAGGCAAGAACATGACAAAGCCATTTTCCATTGTTTGAGACCTCTTCGCGCATTTGTTTAATGGCAAATGGGTTTAAGAGAACCTTTAGGCTGTCTCAGTGGGCATTGATCTGCTACCCTCCTTTTTTTGGTGAGGATATGGCTAAGAAAAGAATGGACAGATGCATACTAAATTTGGCTTTAAGAGTGATGGATGCATAATTTATGTGTAAATATGTGTGGTTAAGTCATACATAAGTGATACGCTTATGAAGTATACTGCGTGCAATATTGAGGCTGAGAAATAAAGTTTGTTAGAAATACTTGTCAGTGGGCCATTCATTAATTCAGTCACTAAACCAAATTCAAAAGCACGTGACCAGCATTTGTTTTTAAATAATGAAACAGCAGGGTAGAAAATAGTAAGAGTATGTATTAAACTGTGGTTGAGCTTAAGCAGTTGCTATTCTTGTAGGTCTAAAATAGTCAGATATCTGCAGTTTCATATGGTTCAACCTAATACGTGTGTATCGATGTCAGTGAAATGCACTGATCAAAGAGCTTGGTTCAAACCCAGTTTCAGAATCTAGGGAGAGTATTACCCACTCCCTCTGGCATTGTGGAATGAATTGGGGCAGGTTGAACTGTGGGGGGATTCAGCACATTGCAGTGGTAGTGGGAAAGCTGATAACATTCAAGGTAAAAACGGGTGCTTGAGAGCTAAGAGTTGCTGTGTTAGTGCATGTTTTTGTTTTTAGTTATGACCTTAGCTAAAGTGGTGAGGCACAAGTGGTGAGAAACAACTTGCATGTTATTTTGTGCATTGCAGTCTTTTTTTTTTTTTTTTAATATATTTTATTGATTTTTTACAGAGAGGAAGGGAGAGGGATAGAGAGTTAGAAACATCCATCAGCTGCCTCCTGCACACCCCCTACTGGGGATGCGCCCGCAACCAAGGTACACGCCCTTGACTGGAATCGAACCTGGGACCCTTGAGTCCGCAGGCCAATGCTCTATCCACTGAGCCAAACCGGTTAGGGCTGTGCATTGCATTCTTGAATAAAACTCTCCAGATACCCAGTAGCAAAATTAAAAACCAATGGCATTCCTGTCCATATTAAAGGAAAATTATTAGGGCTTCAAACATTTTTCTGACGTGTTTTAAATACTAGATTTCTTTTTTTAAAGAAATTTTTTTTTAAATATATTTTATTGATATTTTACAGAGAGAGGAAGGGAGAGGGATAGAGAGCTAGAAACATCGATGAGAGAGAAACATCGATCAGCTGCCTCCTGCACACCTCCCACTGGGGATGTGCCCGCAACCAAGGTACATGCCCTTGACCGGAATCGAACCCGGGACCCTTCAGTCTGCAGGCCGACGCCCTATCCACTGAGCCAAACCAGTTTCGGCAATACTAGATTTCTTGCCACCTGATTCAGAACAATAGATTGTGTTCTGAGGAGAATGTTGGGTTTACTCAAACCTGTTGGGTAAGCTGATTTACTAACCTTTCTGAACTGAATTACAAATGGATGACTAGAACTTTGAATATAGAAAGGAAGTGGCAGCATGGGACTAAGGTAAATTTAAGAGTACTTAACTGATTAAAGATATGGAAAGGTATAAAGCATGTGGGCAACTGTTCGTTCTTCTCCCCTTTACTGTATTTTACAAGTAGGTGAAAATGGACATGCACATATAGGGCAGTGGTTTTATTTATTTGTTTATGGCAGTGACTTTAAAATTGGAACCCTGGGGTTGTACAAAAAGGCAGGTAGACGGCCAAACAAGCCTGCCTGAAATGGCCTTAATCTGATGTCTGTTTTACTAAGTTTACTCTTAATAAATCAGAGGAGATTAAAAGGGTTCTCCTGGGATTTATGTTTTATCCTTGAAGCAGAGGTTCTCAGCCCAAGCTATATATGAGAATTACCTGTTTAACTTCTTGAAGATATCCATGACTGAATTTGATACCCAGAAATTTCAATTTAGTTGGTGGATGGGGCCTGGCATTCATTTGTATTTCTTAAAAGCTCATAGGTTATTCTGATGTGTGGCCAGTGTGAGGCACCTCTAAGAGAAAGCTTTCATTTACTAAGTACAACGTTCTTAAAATTCTTAACCCCATTCTATAGATGAAACTGGGCTTGAGGGTATCAGTGTACTTGGAAGTGTTATATTGAGAGGGAGCAGACTCAGAACCTCGGGTTTTTGATTTCTAGCCCAGTGCTGTATTACCACAGCAACCTGTTTTCTACTAGACTACAGGGGATGGAGGAAGTAAGGCAAGTCAAGTACAAATTCAAAAATGTAGGTTAAAAGGGACCCTAAAGAGTCAGGTACAAACCCCTCATTTCACATACAAAAAATTTCAGATCGTTAGAAAGTATGTGATTATTTTCCAAGTAAGTCAATAAAAATGGCCATCACTTTGATGACTTCTTATATGTCAGGCCAAGCAGTTTACATCATTGCTTAATTCAGTCCTCAGCTCTGTGGAATCCAGATACTATTTTATCCTTATTTTATGAATGAGGAAACGTGCTCAGAAAAGTTGAGATTAAAACCCAAATTTCTCCCATGAGAACCTGAGCCAGCAACCACCATACTCCTCTAACTCCTAGTCGGTCCTTATATGATTATTTTGTTAGAGAGAGAGAGAGAGAAACATTGATGTGAGAAACATCCATCTATCAGCTGCCTCCTGCCCTGACCTGGGATGGAACCTGTAACCACTCCAACCAATTGAACCACACCAGCCAGGGCAGTAATTACATGATTTTTGAGGAGGGCTTGCATGCTCACTGGCTAGAATGGATCTGAAGGTGTTTTTTTGTTTTTTAGCTTTTATTATTATTATTATTATTATTATTATTATTATTATTATTAAAGTTTTGGAAGTTTAGGCCCAGCCTAAACTTTAAGAATGGAAAGATTTTAATCCAAACAAGTGGTGTGCTTCAAGTTTTTGTGGTAAGCACATAAATCCATGCCTTCTAGAAGAGAAGAACTTACCTCTGGCTTTTTATGAAAGCCCAGAAGAGCGGTTAACCAATAGTATAAACTCCTAACTGGAAGGAGGAGGTTATGCAAAGAGGAAAGTAGTTCAATTTTATGGAAATACTGAAAAAGATCTGCCTTGAGGAAACATGCATGCGTTCCTATTATGTTTTTGTAAGCAGTCATTCCCGAGCCCTCCAAGTGTGTCTGCATTTGTTGCAGGGATAGATTTACCCAGACAGGTGGAAGAGTCATGACTTAAGGGTATAAACAGCTGCAGAGCTCTGGAATAGTCTTGATAGCAAAGGATGTGGCCATTCCCAGCCACCAGGCATTAACAGCCTTAGAACAGGCCTTCAAATCAGAACGACTATAATTTTGGTCTAGTGCATGCACCGCCCATGACAGCTAAATATTAACATTAAAATGTAAAGAATTTCCAGTCGTTTTAAAAGGGATCATCTTGGCGTGCTTTCTGTTGCTGACTCAATGGTGCAGCCTTGGGACTGTCAGGTTTCCACAGGAGATACACAGTAGGTACTCAGTAAATGTCAATGTGGAGTAGTAATTTTCATCCCGTAAGGAGCATGCCCTAACTAGCCCACCATAAGTAAGGCAAATAAGTGTATGGAAACGACAAATCTGCCCTGCACTGTGGGTTCCAACTCACCCGGAACGAGCTTTCTCCTTTGTCAGGCAACTTTTTTAAGTGACAGCGAGCATTACTCGTACGAAGCATGGGGCAGGTTTGTCCTTTGTCCAATCATCGCCGAGATTTGAGGGTGGGGGAGGGGGCACTTCTCCAGACCCTCCCTGACCAGGAAGCGGGCGGGTTTAGGTTGAGCCTGGACCACCACAGCCCATAGTGAGGCAGCACGATGCTTGGCACTCCGGAGAACCAATAGGTACGAAGAGAGCTATTTGAATCGGCCAATGCCGGAAGGGAGGGGGCGGGGTTTACAAGCCCTATAAAAGCGGTAGCCGTCCAAACAGGCGGTGGCGGAGGCTTCTGCAGTGGTCGCTGTCGGTGGGGTGGGGAGCTCCTCTGCGCCCCTCGGGCCGGATCCTTTCTACTCTCTGGTACCACGCCAGCCTGTCTCACTTCTCGGCGTCATGACTACCACCACCACCTTCAAGGGCGTCGACCCCAACAGCAGGAATAGCTCCAGGTGAGGCGGCGGTCGGCGCCACGCGGGACTCGGGGTCAGAAGGGCCGCTGCCCAGCGGGGCCACGCGGGCCGAGTTGCGGGTCGTTGGCGGTAACGTGCCCGGAGCGCCACGCTTGCGTCTGGCCAGGCGGCGGTGCTCAGTTGCCAGTCCCGCCTTTGTGTCTCCCCGCGAGCCCTGCACGCTGCCCCGCCCGACTCCCTCTGCTCTCATTCATTCCTTCCCCGGGAGCGAGGGGCCGGGACTCGCCCTTAAAGCGCCGCGGGTTGTAAGTTGGGATGTACCGAGAGGGTTCGCGCACTCCCGGTTTTACCGTGGCCAGCCCGTTTCCAGGGCGGTGGTCTTAGCCTCCGGGTGCCCATACAGTTTACGGGGCGTC
Organism: Plecotus auritus; assembly: GCF_963455305.1. Classification (NCBI taxonomy): domain Eukaryota; kingdom Metazoa; phylum Chordata; class Mammalia; order Chiroptera; family Vespertilionidae; genus Plecotus; species Plecotus auritus. The sequence goes on from NC_137774.1 coordinate 3,933,407, forward strand.
TCGTCCAGGCCCCATTGTCTCACCCCCGGGCCACGCGCTCCTGTCACTTGCTCGGGGCAGGTGGCGGCTGGGCGATCGGCGAGGCAATAAGATTCCGCGGTCGCAGCGAGCGGGTCTGGCGGGCTTCTACCTACTGGGGCCGGTCTGGCAGGTGGCACTGGTGGTCAGGCAGGATGGTCATCGCGACCCCCAACTCCTTCCTTTCCAGGACCCAACCGTCAGCTCTTGCCAAGTGCCTCCCTTCTGCTAACAAAGGAAAGACCCCTGCTCCTTCCCCTCCTGCGCCCACCTCCGAACGGGAGAGGGAGTGTGCCAGTCCGAGTGGGTTTTCTGTGTTCAAACCTTCGGACCTCGGTCTTTGCATCCCACCTCTTTGACGTTTGTTAAATGAGTTCATCTCTGGCCCCGGTTCCCTTGCGGGAGGAGGTTTCCTGTTCTTGGGCGGGGCCGGAGACATCCATTGTCTCTTCCGTGTACTATTTCCACTTGGGAAGCCGGGGCCTTTCTGGCCACTTATGCCACTGCGTTTGGGGAAGGGGCACTGGGCGCCGTGTTCGGACTGGGACCCTTTTCCAAGCGGTTGCCTAACTTGGCGGAAGGGTTTGGACCCGGTGGAACGTGCCCACATTGTCTGGGCTGCTCTCTAAGGTGCGATACGGGCATCTCTGGGATCCTTGCTCAAGGCTTGGAGGAAGCTTAGACTCCACTTTTTTCTAGGCATCTGTTCTTCATCGATGGTGATCTGCAATCATGGGTGGCCAGCCTTGGGGTCCTGAGCAAGTGGCACAAAGGGAGCCATTTTGTGGGGCTAAGAAGACAGCCGTGAAATAGCGGTGTCTCAGGGGTTGGAGAACTTGGGGACAAAAGCAGGCCTCAGCATTGAGTCTTCGGAGGGAGCTTTGGAAACGACATTCCTTTTTAATTCATTCCTTTCCCTTTCGCAATGTAGAAACAAACGGGAAAGATTTTTAAAAACTAAATTAGTGGTTCCTGGGAGGACAGGGGAGCGTGGGTAGGACACAAAATACCGAAGAGGGTCCCTCCCTCTTCTGTTGTCATCCTTCCAATGAGATCATTTTTTAAGAGGACACTGGAACAGACTGAACCTTGGTTCTTCCGTTTGTGCCACGGGGTCAACTTTCTGCGGGTCAGAATGTAGTGGTTGGAATGCTAATGGGTAAAAAAAATCTGAGGGTTTATCCTTTGGGGTTGAGTTCGGTTTAGTGCTTCATAAAGAATTTCGCTAACCTGGTCAAATGAATCCTCACACTAGCTTTTCGATATGTATACTTGAAATGTCAGACGGAAATGAGTTTTGGTTCCGCACAGTAAGTGTTTTAATTCACCTTTTGTCATCAGTTTCTCGCCAGTATTGTGATCTTGTGATCTCGGGACTGTAGCATTGTCCTTTTATTTACTTCCTACCTTTCCTCCTTCCATAATCTCAGCTAATGCTCCTAAACTTCTTTTCCCCAGTAACATCCTCCCGGCCCCCTAAACGTGTTACACATTTAGTCTCGTTAGGAAATGATCTGCAAAGATCATATGGGAAGTCTAGGATTTTAAGAGAGAAGAAAGAAAAAGTAATTTTTAAAACATTGCTATCTGCAGTACGTGGAGACATTTTTGTTGAGTCTCAAATATGTAATCCTGATTTAGTTACCATGTGTGTCGCTCAGAAGGAGTAGTAGGGCCTGAAGAAGTAAAATTGATATAATTTCTGTCTTATGATCCAGTTCCTTTGTTTGGGGATGTCTGGCTGTTACAAATGGGCTCCACAACACTGACGTCATCGGAGTAGGTACTACCTGCTGTTACAGCAGGAACATGGACCTTTAAAAAGTTGAAATGGTCAGAGCTTTGATTTTTTTTTTTTTTAAGCTGGTGTTTGGGTACTAGTGTCTTTTTTTTTTTTTTTCCAAGGCCAAAAAATATTTCCCAGCCCATTAGGGTTCTGAAGATTTTCATCTGGCTAAAAATTCATAAGGGTTTAATTATGATGGTAAGGGAAAAAAAAATCACTAATCTCTAGGGCCGTGGTCGGCAAACTGCGGCTCGCGAGCCACATGCGGCTCTTTGGCCTCTTCCACAAAATACCACGGCCTGGGCGAGTCTATTTTGAAGAAGTGGCATTAGAAGAAGTTTAAGTTTAAAAAATTTGGCTCTCAAAAGAAATTTCAATCGTTGTAATGTTGATATTTGGCTCTGCTGACTAATGAGTTTGCCGACCACTGCCCTAGGGAATAAAGGGGGAAGACAATGAAGCAAGTTAACTTTTGGGGTACAAATGTTGAAAACCTAGTCACTTCAAACTTTCACATGAGAGAAAGCCTATTAAGAATTTATATCTTTAATTATTACTTAAACCATTTATACCAACCTAAAATTATCATCTTTATAAAATGTATGCCTGAACACACATAATCTAAGTGGTATTTAATATCTGAGATTTTTTTTAAAAAACCCACAAACCAGTGAGGTTTTAAATGTTTGACATGTTAATAAGAGAACACAATGGATTTCTGCCCCCATCCCCCAAGGGAAATATAATGACACTAGAGGCCCGGTGCACGAAATTCGTGCACGGGTAGGGTCCCCAGGCCTGGCCAGCGATCAGGGCCAATCACGTTCCCCGCCTCCCTACCTCCTCCTTCCTTCACTCCCTCAGCGCCCCACCACTGCTGCTGGTCGCCCACCATGTTCTGCTCCGCCCCCTGGTGGTCAGCGCATGTCATAGCGAGCGATCCAACTCCCAGTCTCCCGGTCAAACTCCTGAGGGGACAATTTGCATATTAGCCTTTTATTAGACAGGATTTTTATTTAGTGTAAATTGCGTACTGAATTTTACTATGGGCAGACACAAAAATTAGATTCAGGGTAGGACACTGGAGGACCTACATAAGAAACATAAGACAGTTTAAGATTAGGAAGCAAGAAAACTAACCAGAGTACCAACTCTGTGGGTTTGTAGTGTAAAGAGAAAAATGGCCTGTGTGGTCCCCTGTATCAATGCCAGGAGCTGGGGATCTGGGTTCCGGTCCTGTCTGTGTCAGTTTACTAATTTTGGGCAGTTGATTTGGAACTTCTCCGGGCCTGACTTGGCTCCCTTCAAAATGAGGCTGAATCCTGGCCGGTAGCTCCGTTGGTTGGAGTGTGGTCCCGATACGCTACGCCAAGGTTACAGGTTTGATCCCTGGTCAGAGCACACACAAAAAAGAGGCTGTTGAACTGGATAGACAGGGATTTTTCATACTTTTGAATCTCAAGGCACACATAAACGAATTACTAAAATTCTGCAGCACACCATAAACATATTTTTTGCCAGTCTGACCAAAAAAATAGATATAATTTTGATGCATTCATACCGGATGGCTATTGTTGTGTTGGTTGTTGCCATTTTTTGTTTGGCAATCTAAGGGAAAAGAGGTCAGGGCCCCTGACTGAATAGTCAGGTATTGCATGCTTTAAAAATTCTTACCGGGACACCAGCTGCAAATCGCTGGGATAGAGCAGAGCCCAGCAAATTACCACCTGAGGGCAAACCCAGCTGGCCTCAGATCTTGACATTTATAAGTGGTTGGGGAAAAAAAAAAGAAGAAGAATAGTTCATGACTTATGAAAATCAAATTTCCGTGTCCGTAAGTGACGTTTTATTGGAGCACAGCCACACTCATTCATTTTCACGTTGTCTGCGGCTGCTTTGGGCCGTGTGATGAAGTTACACGGTTGTGCCAGACGGCAGGACCCACAAGCCAAAAATACCTCCTACCTGGCCCTTTCACACAAAGGATCTCTAGTGTTTTTACCGCAGGTTCCACCTGTTACTCTTTTTTTTTTTAAAAAAAAAATATATTTTATTGATTTTTTACAGAGCGGAAGGGAGAGGGACAGAGAGTTAGAAACATCAATGAGAGAGAAACATTGATCAGCTGCCTCCTGCACACTCCCTACTGGGGACATGCCCGCATCCAAGATACACGCCCTTGACCGGAATCGAACCTGGGACCCTTCAAGTCCGCAGGCTGACGCTCTATCCACTGAGCCACACCGGTTCCGGCCACCTGTTACTCTTTGAGGGCATGGAGGACGTGAAGGTTTAAGCGTCACTGAGGGGGCCTGGCCAGTGTTGCTCAGTGGTTAGCACAGGCCCAGGAACCCAGAGGTCATGGTTCCATTCCAGTCAGGGCACATGCCCGGGTTGGGGGCTCGATCCCCAGGTGGGGGCCTACAGGAGGCAGCCAGAGATGTTTCTATCTCTCTATCCTGCTTCCTTCCTCTCTCTCTAAAAATCAATTAAAAAAAAAAAAGTCACTGAGGGAAGGGTGGAGAGGGCACGAGGTAGGAGAAAGTATGAGGTGGAGAGAAGCCCGAACTGTTGGGGAACAGTGACGAAAGTGGCCTGACTGGCTTGGTGACGAGGGCGGTGCCGAGAGGAGGCCACATGGGTAGTTGGCGAGGTTTGTCTGATTTCCTTCAGTTCTGCCTAGGCCTAGCCAGACCTCGCCTCTGGCTGGTGGGTAGCAGGACTAAGACAGCACAGGGAGCCTGGTGGGAAAGGACACAGGACAGGCCAGGAGATCCTGTCCCTGGGGCAGGAAGGGGCAGTGTAAGGGAGCCGAGGCCAGGGTGCCGCCCACAGCCGAGGGGGCAGGAGCCCCGCTGTGGGAGCGCACTGACCACCAGGGGGCAGCTCCTGCAGTGAGCGTCTGCCCCTTGTGGTCAGTGGGTGTCATAGCGACCGGTCCTTCCTCTGGTCGATGTGCATATTAGTCTTTTATTATATAGGATATTATATAGGATGTAATTGGGTTTATATTTGTTCTCTAACCTTTTTTATTCACTGGGTTTTGGGTAACTTTTTTTTTTTTTTTTTTAATATATATTTTATTGATTTTTTTACAGAGAGGAAGGGAGAAGGATAGAGAGTCAGAAACATCGATGAGAGAGAAACATCGATCAGCTGCCTTCTGCACACTCCCCACTGGGTATGTGCCTGCAACGAAGGTACATGCCCTTGGCCGGAATTGAACCTGGGACCCTTGAGTCCACAGGCCGACGCTCTATCCACTGAGCCAAACCGGTTAGGGCTGGGTAACTTTTTGTATCCACTAAAGGCAAATCTCACTGTAACGTGTATAGCTTTCTGTTGTATGGCAGACTTGGATACCTAACCTCCTACTATTGGATAATTAGGGTATTTCCAACTTTCCCCAGATGGACCTATGTATAGGGGGTCCTTGTACATATGTCTGGTTATCTACTTAGGATAATTTCTGGAAGTAGAAATGCTGATTCATATAAAATGTAAACCTAAACAATTGATACACATATCAAAATGTTCTTTAGAGCCCTGGCCGGTTTGGCTCAGTGGATAGAGCGTCTGCCTGCGGACTCAAGGGTCCCGGGTTCGATTCTGGTCGGGGGCGTGTGCCTTGGTTGCAGGCACATCCCCAGTGGGAGGTGTGCAGGAGGCGGCTGGTCGATGTTTCTCTCTCATCGATGTTTCTGACTATCTATCACTCTTCCTTCCTCTCTGTAAAAAATCAATAAAAGATTTAAAAAAAAAATGTTCTTTAGAGAGTTTGTACAAATTCATGCTGGGAACTGGCATTTATTTTCCATCCTCACCAGTCTAATGAGCAGAAAACCCCCAGAAAACTGTCATCTTGGTGTGTGTGTGTTTTTTTTAAAAGAGTTTATTTGAACCAAACTAACAAGATATGCAGGGGAGCAAGATCTCAAATGCGCCCAACTATCATCTTGTTTTAAATTTTATTTGCTCATGAGGTTGAATTTTTAATATTTAGAGGCTATCCATATTTTTTAATTGGATATTAGTACCGTTTGTCAGTTTTTTTGTTATTTTTTAAATAGTTTTTTAAGAGCATTGCATTATACTAGCAATATTATCCTTTGTCAAACGTGTGTATTTTTGCCGAGTTTAATCTGTCCATCTCATGATTTCTGGCTTTCATCTTGTGCTAAGAAAGAAAGCCCTTTTCTTCAAGACTAGGACACATCTGTACTTATTCCAGTATTTTTGTTTTAGTCTTTTTAAAAAATGTATTTTTTTATTGGTTTCAGAGAGGAAGGGAGAGGGAGAGAAAGTTGGAAACATCAATGATGAGAATCATGGATCGGCTGCCTCCCACACACTCCCCAGTCGAGCCCACAACCCAGGCATGTGCCCTTGACCGGAATCAAACCTGTGACCCTTCAGTCCGCAGGCCAACGCTCTATCCACTGAGCCAAACCGGCTAGGGCTGTTTTAGTCTTTAAATGGAAATATTTGGCTTAGCTGGAACTTTTTGGTAAATGAAGTGAGTTAGGGACGTATATGTTTTGTTTCATCAAAATGACTAGCCAGTTAACTCATTGCAATTTCCCCCACTGATCTCAAATACTCCAGCGGCAGTCTTTTTGAGAGAGAACGCTTTATCTTGACAGAATTCTGGGAAAAACAGATCAGATTCTCTCACTAAGTGATAAAGCATTTAATTAGTAGATTTGAACAACTCCATTAACAAGCTTGACCTAGTGGACATATAGAGAACATTGGCAAATACACTCTCTCTTCAAGCATGTAGAGAGAGACTTACAAAACCGACCATATATTAAGCCATAGGCACGTTTCATCAAATTTCAAAGGATTCATGTCATAAAACTGTTGTCTGTCTGTGTTTTAATTAAAAGCTAGAAATCAATAAACTATAAAGATCCCTATAATTGGAAACTTACAAATGCACTTCTAAATAACTTATGGTCCAAGGAAGAAAATAATGAATATGCTAAAATATTTAGAATGGAATAGTAGTTTAAAACAAAAAAAATCAAAACTTGGGAATGCCTTTAGTGGGGTATTTAGAAGAGAATTTATACCTTAACTGTTTTTCTTTTTTTTTTCTAATATAAGGAGCTTACTTTACAAATGACTACCGTATTTGTAAAGTTGGATGAAATGGACATATCCCTAGAAATTTGTTTCTTATTCAAACTGACTTAAGAAGAAATAGAAACCAGACCTCTCCTATCTCTAACTCAGGCATCGAATTAGTGGTTAGAAAATCTTTCCATAAAACCATTTCCATTCTCTGTGCTTTTGAGTTTTTCGAGGGAGGGGACAGGTTGGTCAGCCTGTGGCAGGAAGATTCGGAAATGTGGAAGTGCTGTATTCGTTGTTGAACAAAAACCTATGGGTGGTGTCCGCAGGTGCACGCGTAGAGAACGTGCCGCGAATCTTACCCTTAACGTCTCATGTCGTCTTCTCCCTGTGGCTAGTCACTTGTGTTTACCAGTGACAGTAGTGAGGTCCAAGCATGTAACAGGGCCAGTCTGTGATGCTGAGACAGGAGAGACGCTTTATTATTACCTTTGCTTGGCCTTCTAAAGTGGTCTAGTTAACTTTTAATATGTATAGTCTTCCATTTTTTATTTCGTTGAAAATAAAAATGGGAAAAATAAGTAAGATGTGCTTCTGAACTTTGTACATACAGGGTAGGGCAAAAGTAGGTTTACAGTTTGAATGGCAAATGACACAATAATCAATAAGTAATAATACAGCTATCAGAATAAACTGTTTCGCGTACTCACAACCGTACACCCACTTTTGCCACACGCTGTGTATCCAGCTCAGCCCAGGAGGCGAGGTCCCTTAGGACTCTTGCCATTTCCTAAAAGGAGCCGCCAGCCAGGCTATTGTTGGTGATGACTCCCGGGCTGTTGTGTGACAGACCACCTTCCTACAGGTATTACAAAGCTGCATTTCTGTTCTTAACGCCCAGTGTTGAATTTATACCCCAGGGAATCAACTCCTCCGTCCCCATCAGCAACTTGCTTTTGTGGGAGGGAAGGGGAATGAATGGACGAGGGGAAAAGGTGCCTGACCACATTTTTGCCAAGAAATGTGTTGGTGCGGTTTGACAGTTCTGTTTTTCCCTTATTCCTAGGGTTTTGCGGCCTCCAGGTGGCGGATCCAACTTTTCATTAGGCTTTGATGAACCCACAGAACAGCCCGTGAGGAAGAACAAAATGGCCTCTAGCATCTTTGGGACACCCGAGGAAAATCCCCCTTCGTGGGCCAAGGCGGCAGGTATGGCTTAGGACTGATTGCTGGTCAAGGGGACCACCCAGCGTGAAACCACAGCTGCCATAGGGCCTGTGAGCCAAATCTAGCTTTCATCTTACAGAGATAAACAGCAGTGAAAGCTCCTCATTGGAGGAAAGACTAGGACCCCGTCTCGCGTGTAATATCTCTCGCTAAGAAAGGCTTTGCTTGCCCTGACAGGTTTGGCTCAGTGGATAGAGCGTCGGCCTGCGATCTGAAGGGTCCCAGGTTCGATTCCGGTCAAAGGCATGTACTTTGGTTGCAGGCACATCCCCAGTGGGGGTTGTGCAGGAGGCAGCTGATCGATGTTTCTCTCTCATCGATGTTTCTAACTCTCTTTCCCTCTCCCTTCCTCTCTCTGCAAAAATCAATAAAATATATTTAAAAAAAAATAAAAGAAAGGCTTTGCTTTAGGTCTTCCTATTCTGTTCCTCAAGGAAGTGTCTTTTGATTCAGGTGCCAAGTCCAGTGGTGGCAGAGAAGATCCCGAGTCGTCTGGACCCCAGAGAAGGAACTCCTCGGAAGCCAGCTCTGGAGACTTCCTAGACCTGAAGGTCAGTGTGACAGTCGGGGAAGAGGACAGGCTTCGAGGATATCTGTTTAGAAATCAGATTCCCCTGTCGTACTAAGAACTTCAGTTCTTCTCCTGGAGTTTCCCATAGAGGTTGTTGGGAAAGGGACTGGGCAGTATTGGTGATGGATGATTGACAACTAAAGAGAGGGAAGTCAGAAAGGGAATAAACGTGACCGTGCTGTTCTGAGGTCTCTTCAGCCGTTAGGATTGGTCTCTCCCCTCCGTGTTGATTTTCAGGACTTGCGACTCACAGCACACTCACTTCCTGTGTATCTCAGATACGGCGGTATCTCTGAGTTCAAGGACTGTTTAAATTGTTGGCAAACGTTAAACGTCCAGTTGTTTTGAGCGGAACTCAAGGACTATAGCACCGCCCCAGAGCCCCCAGCTGTGTGTCTGGAAAGCTGGTAGGGTGTCCTCCGGAGTAGGGATTTCAGGGCACATGGAGGGTGGGAGACCTGTGGCAGGGGCTTTGGAATTGTTATATGCCTGTCAACCCCTAGGTCAGAAGAAAGGGGGGGAGAATGGAAGGACAGACTTACCAGTTTCCCATTCTGATAAAAGAGCCTCTGAAATGCTAATTGATATAGGACATCAGTGTAGATGTTAAGATTTTTTTAAAAATTATTTTTAATTTATTGGGGTGATATTGGTTAGATGTTAAGGTTTGTTACATGTTGGGAGTGTTACTGGCACCGGGGCAATTTGTCCAGCATTGTCCCTGGTTGAATACAGGTTACTTGTTGTGATGCAGCCTGACCCTGACCTTGACCGCATCAAAATGAAAACACTTGGTTTCAAAGACATAGTAGTCTCTCTGAACTGTGACTGCTTTATTTGTATGTTGCAAAATTAAAATCCGGAGTAAAATTTTAATCTCTTTTCTTTTCCAGGGAGAAGGTGACATGCATGGTGAGTACTTCCGAAGCCCAAATTTCTGGTTCTGTAAATGGTTTTAGAATCCAGTGGAGCCTGGCCAAGTGGCTCAGTTGGGCTTGTATACTGAAAGGTTGCAGGTTCCATCCCAGGTTGGGGCATGTACTGGAGGCGACCGATGGATGTTTCTCTCTCTTCCTTCCTCTCTAAAATCAATGAAAGAATCGATTGGAATTTTGATTCAAATCATGTCTTGGGAAAGAGATTGGGACTGCAATCTAGCTTTGCCCAAGTGCCAGCATACTCTGGGTGGAGGAAGTTAGCAAACATGGCCACATTTGGTGCGGCCAGCAGTGAGAGCAATGCTAGAAGTGTGTGAGAAAGGATTAAAAAACCCAAATCCTTGCCCTGACCGGTTTGGCTCAGTGGATAGAGCATTGGCCTGCGGACTGAAGGGTCCCAGGTTCGATTCCAGTCAAGGGCATGTACCTTGGTTGCCGGCACATCCCCACTAGGGGGCGTGCAGGAGGCAGCTGATCGATATTTCTCTCTCATCGATGTTTCTAACTCTCTCTGTCTCCCTTCCTCTCTGTAAAAAAATCAATAAAATACATTTAATAAAAAAACCCAAAAAAACCCAAATCCTTTACAAATATATGTACATTATTCAGGCTGGTATTTGTTACACTTAATGAGAGCTTTTTAGTAAAAGGGCTCTGGCAGTTCAACCTTGGCCCATGGCATTGAGCTTACAAAGTTTGTTTGATTTTTTTTTTTAATATATATACCAAGGTGCTTATTTATCGAGACAATGGTAACCCGGTGATCGTATAAATGATGACCTAGGGGGCAGATGTAAATTTTCATCTCCATGGAAATGAGCTATTGTCATTTAATTATTTTAATCTGTGAAGTATTTATTGGCATTTCCTTAACAAGTGCCAGAGAAGTCCTGACAAGTGTGATGCAGAGTTGACACACAGCAGGCGGCAGCAGCGGGTAAAAATGGAACAGGTGGAATGCAGCTATCAGGCCGTCTGGTCCGGACGTGGCTTCCTCACGGCCTCTCCTACCCTTGCATTCTGTGGTGCAGCCTCCCAGGCAATCCGATGTTGAAGAGCCACATTCCTCTTCTGTCCTCACAAACAGTGTTTCTTTTCTTTGCTTCTTTTTTTTAAATACTTTTATTGATTTCAGAGAGGAAGGAAGGAAGAGAGAAAGAGAAACATCAACGATAAGAGAATCATTGTTCGGCTGCCTCCTGCACTCCCCACACTGGGGATCGAGCCCGCCATCCAGGCATGTGCCCTGACTGGGAATCGAACCATGACCTGGTCTATAGGTCGATGCTCAACCACTGAGCCACGCCGGTGGCTCACACGGGTGTTCCTCCACAGAGTGGGGAGAGCTCTTCTGAACCTCTGTGAGCATGACCCAGGCGCGTGCTCCTTGGACACATTGCCTTTGCACTGGCTGAAGATGGATTTGTTTTTTGTTCATGTCTAATTTGTTCCGTTTGAAAAGACTGTCCTGCAGGTAAAATATCTTCTAGGCTTTTCGATTCCACTGCTTTTTGTAATTCTGAAATGCTTGCACTGTTAGACCTTATTTAGCCACAATCTTGACTCACTAATTTTGGCCAATGAATATAATTAGGGATTTGGGGAGCCTGGAGAGTATGTGAGAACCCTGAGGAAGTTATGAGAGGATGTGCCATTTGTCCTGCCGAATAATTAACAACCCTCCAGCCCAGCTCAGTTCGTTACAGATTCTTTTTTTTTTTTTTTAAATATATTTTATTGATATTTCACCTAAAGGAAGGGAGAGGGATAGAGAGCTAGAAACATCGATGAGAGAGAAACATCGATCAGCTGCCTCCTGCACACCTCTCACTGAGGATGTGCCCGCAACCAAAGTACATGCCCTTGACTGGAATCGAACCCGGGACCTTTCAGTCCGCAGGCCAATGCTCTATCCACTGAGCCAAACCGGTTTCGGCAACGTTACAGATTCTTCAGGTAAATCGCTCATTGAGTTGTGTAGCATGACAAGGCCTTCCTCTTTTTTCCTCCCAATGTCATCCATTTGCCACCCGATTATTTTGTGTTCCTGATAGCTGCTTTTACTTTCTTTGTCATAACATGACAAGGGGCCTAATCATTTCAGACACATCTGGTGGAGTAGAGGTCAACCCCAATTCTGTTGCCAAGTTTACTTCAAAGCCAAGCTATTCTGCTCAGTTTAAACAAAACAGATTTTGTTTGGACATAAGGAAAATTGCCTTCGACTTTTGAGCAATTAAACACAGGAGTGGCCACAGGGAGGACTTTGGAAATGTATAAGGAAGAGGAAATTAAGGCCTGCTGTTGTTTAGTCTCCATATGTGCTTTTCTTTATTTTCTTCTCTTTTTTTGGGGGGGTATGCTGTTACCTCGTTGTGAAAGAGAACATTTTATTAATAATAAAAGACAGGAGATGGGTGGAAATGAGCTTGATTTAGCTAAGAATCACTCTGTAGAAATTAATTGCCACGGCAGAGCTGCAGGGTAATTTTGTGTCCTTTAGAAGTACCCATGAGCTGCTTGGCCCCACAGACGGTGGAGAATTCAGGGAGATCTGTGCAGCGGGGCGGCCGTGTCCTCGCAGCAGGAACGAGACCGCTCGCCTGGATAACGTTGGCTCAGCCTGAGTTCATTGTCTGTCTTCATCTATTTTTTTTTAAAAATATATTTTATTGATTTTTTACAGAGAGGAAGGGAGAGGGACAGAGAGCTAGAAACATCGATGGGAGAGAAACATCGATCAGCTGCCTCCTGCACACCCCCCACTGGGGATGTGCCCGCAACCAAGGCACGTGCCCCTGACCGGAATCGAACCTGGGACCCTTCAGTCCGCAGGCTGACGCTCTATCCACTGAGCCAAACCGGTTTCGGCTGTCTTCATCTATTTTGAATTGTTTTTAAAATGTGGGTTTTGGAGGTTTGTATTTGTAGTGCACTGGACACATTTTCTTGGGTTATATAAAGGGACACTTATTGTGGGACTTTGGTCCTTGATGGTGATGCATGCGATCCCGTTTCTTGCGTAACAGGAGTGTAGCAACAGGAACTGAAGGGTAACCGGCCCTTTCTCCCCGAGCTTCAGTTCATAGCCGGAAGGGCTGTCGCCTTGGAAAGCATTCCTATGAAGAGTTTCGCTTGGGAGTTCAATACTGTAGAACATTGTGTGTGTCATGTTATGTTACTTCTGCAGAATGTCCCAAACATGCAGCCAGTGCGACGTGACCGGCAGCAGGAGCTTGTATCTGAGATTTTGGTGTGTTTCTTTCTGAGCTAAGACCACTTCTCCCTTGGACTTCTCAGTTTCAGGAGGCTAAATAAAGACTTGGTACAAGTGGTTTCAGGAACATGAACGTTTAACGTTTAGTCTTTGAAGAACTTAGAGAAGCTATGTATTTTTTTTTTCGAAATCAGAACTTTTCATTGGTGTCCAGTAGGCATCCATATGGAGTTCCCACATAGCAGATAGCATAACCGATACTTCGGCTTCACTGCCTCCAGGGTTTTGGAACTCCCAAACTGGGAGGGAACACGTCTCTTTAAGCCCTGGCTGGGCGGCTCCGGTGGCTGGAGCGTCATCCCGTACATCAAGAGGTTGTGAGTTCTGTCACTGGTCAGGGCACGTACCTAGGTTGTGGGTACGATCCCCAGTTGGGGTGCACACAGGAGGCAATTGATAGATGATGTTTCTCTCTCACCTCTCTCTAAAATCAATAAAACATAGCCTTGGGTGAAGATTGGAAAACTTTTTTCTCAGTTTATGGTAGCGTTTCTCCCATGTCTGCTACTAAAGGTGCCTCTGTGTGTGATTATACTAAGGCAGGTATTAGAATACTCAACTGAATATGGTCTCACACGGAATGAAAGGAGACCTGGATTTTCTTTAAAAATCTAACATGCCTTAAAACTATGAAACTCTTCGTAGAAACTTCTTTTCACAGAAAATACCGAGTTTTTTCTTTTGCAGTTACTTTTTTTTTAATATATTTTATTGATATTTTACAGAGAGGAAGGGAGAAGGATAGAGAGTTAGAAACATCGATGAGAGAGAAACATCGATCAGCTGCCTCCTGCACACCTCCTACTGGGGATGTGCCCGCAACCAAGGTACGTGCCCTTGACCGGAATCGAACCTGGGACCCCTCAGTCCGCAGGCCGACGCTCTATCCATTGAGCCAAACCGGTTTCTGCACTTTTGCAGTTACTCTTAACTTTGAATCAGTGATGTCTCTGATTTTGCAAACCACCTGGTTAAGAATATATGCTTGTTGGGAGTTTCACAAATCAGCCAGTGAGTCCATCAAGCAATATCCAGGATATTGGACAATAATACACCAATTCTAAACACTGTCATATGGAAAGTGCCCAGTTAATGAGAGATGGGAGTGACCTGGTTAATGGAGGTGTTATTATTACAAGCCAGTAGGGGAAAGGTGGACTCGTTCATAAATGTTGATGGTGCAACTGGCCATCTGTGTAGTTAAAATCAACCTCACCCAGTAATCATGGACATGCAACATAAAACAGGAACGCAGTTAACATGTTCCTCCCATCAGTCCGGCAAATGTTAAAGCAAGGTGGTTAGGAAGCGGGGGGTATGCAAAGGTGTCAGGAGGGCACACATTGCTTTGTGGGGGGGGGGGGGTATGCGGTGGGACGTGGCACAGCCTTGTGGGAAGGTACGGGGTAGTGTTTGCTTTACAGTTTTGTTTGCAATGCTTGGGCCGGTTGCTCGTAGAAGACTGGATATATATAAACACACACACACACACAGCACTTTAATTAAGCAAGGTGAATTATGACAGTGTGTATAAATGTGGGCACATTTGCAAAAGAGTGAAAAAAAAAGGAAGTTGATCTTGTTTATGTTAAATACAGGGAAAACAGTATTATATGTCACGTGCTGGATAAAATACACGTAAAATATGCATGAAACAAATAAAACCAAACCCTCTGGGCGTAGGGCGAGGAGACCCATGTGCAGGTGGATTAGGAGTCAGGGATCTAGAGCTTATCTGTGATGTTCTAATTCACAATATTCATGTCTGTCTTATTTGTGTCACTGAGAAAAGAACATTCACAGAACAGGGCCTGGGGACATGGTTGGTGGTGGTGGGTTGCTTCTGTCTGCCTCTAGGTATGTTTTGAATCTTCCTAAAAAACAAACAACCTAGATGCTTCAGATTCACTGGGGATCGCTGTTAGCCTTCCTTTCCTTCTGTCTCCATAGAAAACGTGGACGTAGACTTGCAGGCCAGCCTGGGGCAGAGCGAGGAGAAGCCGGTGCCCGCCGCGCCCGTGCCCAGCCCGGTGGCGCCGGCCCCGGTGCCGTCCCGGAGAAACCCCCCCGGCGGCAAGTCCAGCCTGGTCCTGGGCTAGCACGGCTGTCTGAATGCTGTCGTTTTGTTCGTTTGTCTGTTTCCTCCATGCTTGTGAACTGCACAACTTGAGCCTGACTGTACATCTTTGGGATTTGTTTCATTAAAGAAGAAGCACTTTATGTACTGCTGTCTTTCTTTCCCCCTTTTTCTTTCTGAAGAGCAGGTTCTTCACCCGTCCTCCTTCCTCCGGGTCTGTAGGCCATGGCATGAGTGCTCCTAGTAGTAGAGTGGAGGGAAAGCCTTGTGAACTTCGTCCCGTGTTTTTAAGAACCAATAATTTGGTTCCAGATGTGTTAGAGGATCTTTTGTACTGAGGTTTTTAAAACCCTTTTCTTGCCAGCTTTACTTGGGTTTACCAAGCCTTGATTGGACAGGCCAGTCAACAGTCCACAGGCACCATCCCTAAGCGTCCCCCCCCCCCCCCCCGCCCCAGGGCTGTCTTTATGCCGAACCTTCAGGGTGTCGCCTGACCTTGTCCGTGCCCTTTGCTAAAAGCATCTTCCTGTGCGGAATGGAACCATAACGAGGCCTGTGCCTCATGCCTTGCTGCCTGCAGAGCAAAGAAACTGCCTTTTCTTTTTGAACCTTAAGCGAGAAGCCAGGCACTAACTTGGCTGGCCCAGGAGCAAAGCCTCCTGCTGACCGATTCCAAGTGCTCGGGAAGCAAGCAAGGGCGTGACTGGCAGGCGGTCCTCGTCCCCGGCGGATGGCTCGGGGCAGCGCTCTGACAGCCGGAAGCTGTGTGCATGATGCTGGTGCTTGACCATGACACGAAGTCTCATCCTTAAAAACTGTGTTGTACTTCACAATCCTGGACTGTTGCTTCAAGTAAACAAATGTACAAATTTTGAAATACTGTGTCCTGTGTCATCTTTTTGAGACCGGTTGGGTGTTCTACCTGGCTAGTGGCTTTTTCCTTGTTACTACAAATCCTCTGCTCAGGGATCGGTCACTCAAGTGAAAACCCGTGAAGGCCGAGGCAAGTGGGCTTCTCTCTGAAGACAGTTCTCTAAAGCAGCCCGTTTCAGTTCAAAATGCCAAAATGATCATGACCTCTGATATCTGTGGCAATAAAATTCAGGGATCATGAGATGAACTGATATCTAAAATAATTATTAGCCAATATGCTGTATGTCTGACCCTGCTACTACCTACCCTTCGTGCTGGGTGTAACGGACTGTACACCCAGCACAGAGTCCAACCTGCAAGGTGCTTCTCACTGGTGGGTGGTCAGAGAGGGGAGCTCCAAAGGAAGGAAGGGTCCACGTTAATTAGAAGGGGACAGAGTGGGGGCGGGGGGAATCAGTCCCTTTGAATGATACGGAGACAGCTGGGTTCTAGGGAGAAAGCTCTAGGCCCGTGGTCGGCAAACTGCGGCTCTTTGGCCCCTTGAGTGTGGCTCTTCCACAAGATACCATGGCCTGGGCGAGTCTATTTTGAAGAAGTGGCGTTAGAAGTTTAAGTTTAAAAAATTTGGCTCTCAAAAGAAATTTCAATCATGTACTGTTGATATTTGGCTCTGTTGACTAATGAGTTTGCCGACCACTGCTCTAGCCAACATGCTCTATCAAATGTCTAAATTGGGCATTATTAGACCCATCGGTACTACTGACCAGATGTATTTTGTTGGCTTGTCATTCGGGACTCAATTTCCTAACTTAAAAAGTGGCACTTTTTGCTCTGGCCGGTTTGGCTCAGTGGATAGAGCGTTGGCCTGCGGACTGAGGGGGGTCCCAATTCTGGTCAAGGGCAGGTACCTCGGTTGCAGGCTCCTCCTCGGCCCTAGTTGGGGCGCCTGCCAATTGATGTGTCTCTCCCCCTCCCTTACATTCTCTAAATATCAATGGAAGGGTATCCTTGGGTGACGATTAACAACAACAACAAAACAATAATTTTAAAATGTTTTTAAAAAGTGACACTTTTGATGAACGAGGTCACCTCTTAAACCCCTCCCATGATCGGGATGACCGAGGATAGTGTAACCACATACCCATTTGAACGACTGGGCATCTCTGGGCACAAGAGGAGTGTTTACAGGTTGTGGGGTGTTAAGTTCCTCAGTGTAAAGCACACGAGCCTGAGTTACGGCTTCTCTCATGACTTCGGCGGTAGGGAACCAGCACCCTTCTCTCAGTGAAGGTGGGGCTCCCGGAAAGATATGTCCCTGATTTGTGTCACCACTTATGATTTGGGGATTTATCTCCATAATCTATGGAGATAAATGCCTAATCAAAATTAAGGTGTTCTGAGGGAAGGACAGTTCTGCCTGTCATTTTGCTATGAGCAAAATTACATGGAATTTCCTAAAATAATTTACATAGAATTTCCTAAAATTCCATGTAAACGTGTTTGCTAAGGTTCAAGTTTCCAGTTAGAAAGTTTAGGGTCTAGAAAGTGAAGCTGAATGATCTTACAATGATGGCTAGAATGGACAGCGTGGACTTTTCGCCTAGTTTGTACAACGTCAGTGGCTTAGTAAAGGGGGGAAAGAGACAAGTTCTCAGTATTTAGTGCTTGGGCAGTAAATGCTTCCTCTTTTTAAGCGTGTTTATGAGTCATCTGAGAATGAATGAAACGCCAGGCTCCTTGGTAATGCGTCTGTTGCAGTGGTTTGGAAGTATTGGGGCGCTCAGAGGGGGACCTATACTTGGATACAGTCAGGAAACGGAACGAAATCTACAAAAGGGGGCGTTACTTCAGCATTTTCCAGAGGGGATAGCACGGCGTCAGTGCCACACAGAAAGGCCAGTCGGTTCCCCGAGCTTGACCGAAGCTCTTCCCGGTGGGACTGGGTTTCAAAGCAGCAGGTGTGTGAATTCCTTTCTTAGGAGCCTGATTCACCCAACACACTCACTGACTTCAGTTTCGGGGAGCCCCGAGATCCTGCCTCGGGTGGGCGCTGCCTTCTCGGGAGGCCCGGCTGCCGGGCTGCAGGCGTGGGATCGGGGCTCGGGGCTCGGGGCTCGGGGCTCGGGGAGGTGGAGCGGCCGCGCCGGGGTCAGGAGCCGCGCTCCTCGTGAGAAGAGGCGCCTCCGTCTTCAATGGCCCCCGCAGGGCCCTGGTAACGTCTGCGGCGGCGGCTGAAGACCGGGAAGGCGACCCCCTCCGCCACCCGCGCCGCGGCCGGGGCCGGGGTTGGGGTTGGGCCTCGCGCGCCCCGCGGCCCCGCCCACCCGCGGCTCCGGAAGCGGCGGCCCGCGCGCGCGCCCCACTCGCCACTCGCTCGCCCGGCTCGGCCGCCCTTTCGGATCCCATTTCGGCCCCGGCGCTTGGGCGATGGCGATGGCGATGGCGGCGGCGCGGCGCGCGCGGCCCGTGCGGGTGCTGGTGGACATGGACGGCGTGCTGGCCGACTTCGAGGGCGGCCTCCTGCGGGCCTTCCGCCACCGCTTCCCCGAGGAGCCGCACGTGCCGCTGGAAGAGCGCCGCGGCTTCTTCGCCCGCGAGCAGTACCGAGCCCTGCGGCCGGACCTGGCGGTAGGGAGTGGGGGTGGTGGGCGCAGCGCGGCCGCCCCGGGAGCGGGGAGCCCTACCCCACAGGCGCCCGGAGGGGAATCCTTGACCTCAAAGTCCGCCTGAGCGGGAACTCGGACCCCACAGGACACCTACCAGTGGGGAGCCCTCCGCTGGGGCCGGACGGTCTCTGCTCCATTTCCCGAGACACCCCCTTCCTGTTTCTAATTAGCAAAACTAACTTCAGACACACAGTTCACACCGGATAGGAACAGCTTCCCACGCCCGCCCCCCAACACCTGACTTTGAGGTCCCCGCTGGGGCTAGATCTGCTGAGGCAGAGCCAGGATGGGAACACTGTATCTTTCAGGACAAAGTCGCCAGTGTGTATGAAACCCCAGGCTTTTTCCTAGGCTTGCAGCCCATCCCTGGAGCCTTGGAAGCCATGCACGAGATGCACGCCATGCACGAGTGAGGGAGTGAGGGAGTGAGGGAGTGAGGGAGTGAGGGAGGCGGGCAGGGGCGGGAGGGGGGGCGGGGGCTGGCCCCACCCTGACTAACCGGCCTTCCCTGCAGCACCGAGGTCTTCATCTGCACCAGCCCCCTGATGAAGTATGAACACTGTGTGGGTGAGAAGGTGCGGCTGCCCCAGCGCCTCGAGACAAATTTCCCTTCCTAAGTCTTGGTTCTAAAGAAACCAGCAGAAACCCAGGAGGCGTGGGGCGGGGGAGAGGGGAGCCGCCTCTATCAAAGGCCACAGACCCCACTCACTGCTTCCTCACTGGCCTGAATTCAGGGGCCTCGAGGCCCCACTGACAGACCTGTGCCCCCTACACAGTACTCCTGGGTGGACAAGCACCTGGGACCCCAGTTTGTGGAACGCATCATCGTGACGAGAGACAAGACGGTGATCTTGGGGGACCTGCTCTTCGATGACAAGGACACCATTCTAGGTTGGGTCGGTTTTCCTTGGGCGCCTCCAGGCGTCTGGCCTGCGGGGATTGGGGAGAGGGAGCAAAAACCTCCCGTTTACGGACTGCTTGCTGCCTTTCTCCCGTGTCCTGTCCCAGGCCAAGAGGAGACCCCGGCCTGGGAGCACATCTTGTTCACCTGCTGTCACAACCAGCACCTGGCCCTGCCCCCCCCCAAGAGACGGCTGCTTTCTTGGAGCGACGACTGGAGGGAGATCATAGAGAGCAAGCGGGAAACCGCCGCCGTGGCCCCAGGGCGGTGGACAGTCATTAAAGGGAAGGATGACAGGCCAGCGGGGAAACCCAGCAGAGCTAAGTGACAGGGCGGCGTCGCGGTGACCCCAGTGCTGGGGAGCGGGGAGGCACAGCAACCTCTCTCCCAGGCCCGCCACCTGGCATCTCCCGAGATGGCGGGCACGGAAGCACGGTGGGAAAGGGAAAGCAGTCGGGACCCTCTCAATAAACAGTTTGGCTCGCTGCTCGGTCCAGGCTCTTTATTTGGGAAAGGAGAGCGCAGGCACCGAGGGCTGCAGTTGGATGAGGCTGATAGAGGCCTCCCCCCTCTCCAGGGGCCCCAGGACCGGCCCCACCGCCACACCCCCTGGCCAGTCCTCTGGCAGTTGCCTTCCCTTAGTCACGTGAGAGGTCAACCTTAAGGGAGTACAGGTGACCAGGACTCCCCCCTGCTCCTGAACCCCAGCCTTCCATGGGTGTCCCACACCCCTTCCCTGTGCTGACCAGCATACACTGGACTACGAGCCACACACTTTAGGTCAGTATCTGGTCCTCTGTCTCCCTGAGCACCACTCTACCTGCATCCCCAAAGCCTCCCGAGATGCATTTCCAGGGGCAAGGACCTTGCAGGGCGGGGGGGGGGGGGGGGAGAGGGTGGAGATAAGACGCAGCTCAAAGGGCTTGTGCCTGTATTCTGAAGCCATCACCCTCCTGGCCTGGGTCTTAATGCCTGATGGTCACGTTAACAGTCATTGGGCTGCGTCACCCAAGGGCAGGGACCACGTCTTCATCCTTGAAGCCCTCCCACTGAGCCTGGCACATAGGCCTGTGTGGATCAATGGTTAGTCCTGGGCCACAGAGTTCTCTAGGCCAGCATCCACTGTGCGCAATGCCCAGCTACCCGGAGCCTCGAGACGGTTTGAACAACAAGGCTCCTCATTCCTATTCCTCAAAATGACTCCAGACCCTCTGAAGGAAGCCTGGCCCCCTCCTCAACTGCGGGCGGTTTCCCGAAGCCCAGGCCCAGCGGCTCTCGGGAGAACCAGCTTCTGCCAAAGCCCTGGATCTGGATCTGGGGCCCAGGCTGCTCCTTACAGGAGGGAGAGCCTGGCAGGGGGTGGGTCCGTGGCAGGCCCTTGGCCGGCCCTGGTTGAGGACAGCCTAGGAAGCGGGCCCTGCCTCTGGCTTCCTCCTCCACATCTCAAAGTCGGACTTCCTCCACTCCTAACGCCCGCCTCACGGTCAGAACCTGTCAGGCTCAGGAAACTCACCTTGGAAACGGCTGAACAGGCACCAGCTGGGGAGAAAGCGCGCCCTGGGAGCCACGCCGCTCCTGCTTCCCAGCCCCCACCAGGATTCCGGTCTTGCCTCCCGCAGGGAGAGAACCAGGGCCTGGCGGTCTCCGTGGGTCAGGGCTGCTGCGGGGCCTCGGTCCTTGGCAGTGGGATACCCAGGGCGGAGTGAGCCGGCCGGCGGCGGGCTTCGGCCACCTGGCTCGGGGAACAGAAGTCTTCCAGGAAGATCTGGGCCAGGTTCCGGAGCCTCGTGTTGGCCGAGAGAGAGAAGCGCAGCATGCACTGGACCACGGGCATGGCCGTCAGCTCGGGGTGGGAGCCGGGGCCCGGCGAGCTCAGGTACATGATGGTGGTGACCGCGGACAGCACCGTCTCCTCGTTGGGACTGGACAGGCAGCTGATGATGAGCGGGAGGCCCCCCGCCTGCAGGATATGCTCCTTGTTGGCCCTGTCAGAGCACAGGTTGCAGAGGCCTCCTGGGAGAGAGCAAGGTAAGTCTGGGTGCTTCAGCCCGGCCTCCTCCCTTCTCCCCTTTCTGCTTCTCTCTGCCCACTGGGGCTCAGGGAAGAGGCCAGGCCTGTGAGAAGGTGGCCCAGGGACAAGGATCCAAAGCCCATTCAGGTTTCCAGAAAGGCCGGCCTGCCTGCCACAGCCTAGCCTGCAAGTGGGTCCGGCCAGTTCAATGGTTGATACACTTTCCCTTTGTTTAAAGTAAAAAACAGTCACCAACCCTGGGACCTTTTGGCCCCAGATCTTCACAAACTGCCACCCTCTTGCTGGTAACCAGCACTCACTGCTCCCTCACCAGTGAGGGTTCCCTGGAGCACCCCACTAGCCACTCCCCGCCATGTCTGGGGGACTCCTCACCACCCCAATCCATTTTCTCCTTGTGCTCAGAACACTTGAGAAAGCGTCTTTGTGGAGCGTTTTCCTGTCACTGCCTGCCAAGCCCCACCAGCAGGTGCGTGTCTGCGATCAAGACCTCAGCTTCCTCTTGCATCCCAGCCACCCAACGACTTGCCACCCAGACTGAGGAAGACCCGGAAACTTGGGGGCCACGTGAGCCACGGCCGCATCGGCAAGCACAGGAAGCACCCGGGAGGCCGAGGTGATGTGGGTGCCTGGCATCATCACAGGATCAGCCTCCAGGGGTACCACCGGGGTTCCTTTGGGGAGACTGGTGTGAGGCATGAGCACTTAGAGGACCCAGAGCTTCTGCCCCGCTGTCAACCTCGATAATCCCTGGGGCGTGGTCAGTGAGCAGAAGAGTGGAGCTGTTATCACTGACGTGCGATCCCTACTGAGTCCTGGGGAAGGGGGGCTCCCACAGCAGCCTGTCACCATGGACGCCAAGTTCTTCAGCAGAAGGGCTGCGGAGAAGATTAAGGGGGGTGTGTGTGTGGCCTGATAGTTTTTTGTTGTTGTTTTTTAAATACATTTTTATTGATTTCAGAGAGGAAGGGAGAGAGATAGAAGCATTAAGGATGAGAGAGAATCACTGATCAGCTGCCTCCTGCACGCCCCCCCCCCCCCCCCTCCGCCCCAAGGAATCAAGCTCGCATGTGCCTGGGCATGTGCCCTGACCAGGAATCAAACCATCACCTCCTGGTTCATAGGTCCACGCTCATTCACTGAACCACCCAGGCCGGGCTGTGTCCTGATAGTTTGAAGCCACATGGAGGGCAGTTCATTAAATGTTCACACGTTCTTTAGTTTAAAAAGAAAGAACAAGCCTCAGCTGTCTAATTCAGTGCCTGACCCACGGGGCACTCCACGAATATCTGCTGGAAGGTTTTAAAGCAGTGAGGGGAGGAAAGGGTGGACCTGCAGAGGGTTGGGGGCTGCTTGGGATGGCTCCCTGAGACCCAGCCCACCTTGGACCCCCCCGCCCCCCCCCCCGGAGTTCTGGATCTGGGCTGTGGCTCCCAGACAGGTACATCGGAGGGAGGCAAGGGGCTGAGTGGCGTTCCTGAAATCAGGAGGAGAGGGAGAGAAGGCTCTGATGGAGAGGTCCCTCCCTACTGGACACTCACAGGCCTTCCTGTCAATCTTCCCTCTGTGCCCATTCACCCCAGTGTAGCACTGTTAATGAATCGCAATGTAAATAGCTGTGTTTTCCGATGGTCTTAGGCGACCCTGCTAGCGGTTCTCAAGCTATGGGTTGCGACCCACAGGTTGAGAACCGCTGCTGTAGAGCCTAAGACCATCGGAAAACACAGCTATTTACATTGCGATCCATTAACAGTAGCAAAGTTACAGTGATGAAGTAGCAACGAAAATAATTTTATGGTTGGGGGTCCCCACAACATGAGGAACTGCATTAAAGGGCCGCGGCATTAGGAAGGTGGGGAACCACTGACCTAGAAGCTCCAAGGACAGCTAGCCCTGCTGTGGGCAGGTGCCAGGCTGGACTAGGAATGGGGACAGGTGCAAATGCTCGGGAGGCCTCAGGCTTCTCGGACACACCTGCCCCTCTCTCCTGCCTCGAGAGCGTGAACCAGCCT
Source organism: Plecotus auritus (assembly GCF_963455305.1). Lineage (NCBI taxonomy): Eukaryota > Metazoa > Chordata > Mammalia > Chiroptera > Vespertilionidae > Plecotus > Plecotus auritus. The sequence goes on from NC_137774.1 coordinate 3,956,858, forward strand.
CCGGCCCACCCTGCAGACGCAACCCAGGGTGGGGATGGGACTTACCTCGCTGTAAAGCAGGAGGCAGGGAGGACTACCTCCCCTCTGGCCGTTAGTCATCATCACACCCAGGAGTGCCTGGGCGGGACACTGCCTCCAAAGCCAGGGCAGAACCAGGTGGCAAGCCCTGCAGGGTGGGGGCGGGAGGAGGCCTCAGGAGAGCAGGCCCCACCTGTGCCCACGTGCAGGCCTGGGAGCCTCTAAAGATGGATCAGGTACGGCCAGAGCCCACAACTGCCTGGGTCCAAACACGGGGGGGGGGGGGGGGGCTCTTTTATAAAGGCTCCAAACTAGAAACAACTCAAATCTCCAACAGGTGAATGGATGAATACATTGGGCACATTCATTCAAAAACACAAACTAGCCCTGGCCGGGTGGTGGGTTAAAGCGTTGTCCCGTTCACCAAAAGGTTGCGGGTTCGATTCCCAGTGAGGGCACATAGCTAGGTTGTGGGGTTCTATCCCTGGTGGGAGCTCGTACGGGAGGCAAATGATGATGTTTCTCTCCCCCCGGCCCCCCACCTTCCCTGTCTCTCTAAAAACAGTAAAACATATCCTTAGGTGAGGATTAAAAAAAATCAATACCCTAACCATTGGGATGAATCTCAAAAACATTTGTGGAAGAAAAGAGGGCCACATACTAAATGTGCACAGTGGGCCCTCAAACGCAGAGATGGAGAGGAACCGCAGGATGACCTGAACATAAAAATTCCGAACTAAAAGTGGGTCACGGCGAGCAGTCACATCCTAGGCCTATAGCTTCCTTGACGAAGGTCAGTCTTCATCTTAAGTGAGCCTGTCTGCTGTCTTTTTTGCATGTGAGAAACATACCACCTTTCCGTGTAATTTTTTTCTGACCCCTCAGGGCACAACCGCAGCATCAGAGCAGGGACCACAGAACCCCTCATTGTTATCTTGTTGCCCACATACTACCTCTACGTGCTGTAAATGTTTCCTATCCGGTACCCACCAATGTAAAGAAGTGTCCCCCTGTTTTATCCTTTATCCACTCAGAGATTCCCCACTTGGCTTTCTCCCACCTCCCTAAGCCACCACCAATGAATTTCATATAAACCCCCCCCCCTTACATCTCCTCCCTTGATTCTAATGTATAAAATAAGCTGTAAAACTGTCATTGTCTGGATCATGTTCTCAGTCCATTGAGATTTTGCTTCTCAGCAATCGTCAGTTTGGCTCAAATAAACTCCTAAAAATTCTCTACAGGTTTGATGTTTCTTAGGTCGACACATCGTTGAGTGAAAGAAACTAGACACAAGAGCACACATTCTGACTGGCCTGGCTGGTTCAGTGGTTGAGCGTGGACCCATGAACCAAGAGGTCACCAGATTGATTCCGGGTCAGGGCATATGCCAGGGACTGCAGGCTCCATCCCCAGCAGGGGGCGTGCAGGAGGCAACCAATTGATGCTTCTCTCTCATCATTGATGTTTCTAACTCTCTTTCCCTCTCCCTTCCCCCTTGCCCTCTTCCTTGCCCTCTCTCTAAAATCAGTAAAAAAAAAAATATATAAAAAAAAAAATTTAAAGGTGTATACATCTGCATGATCCCACTAATATGAAGTTCAAGAACAGGCTAAAGTAATCCATGGGATAGAGGTTAGGTTAGTGGTTACCTTGGGGAGGGAGCCACTTAACTGGGAGCGGGCATGAGGGACCTTGCTAAAACCTGATTAGGGCTGGTTACATTGACATACATGTACTTAAGGTATATGCATTCCACTGTATGTTCACCAGGCTGCAACTTAAAAATGGTTACCAACCGAACACGAGAACAAGTTCGGACCGGCTGGTGAGCATGTTTTAGACAAACCAGACAGGAGAGAAGAAGAAAACAAGAGGCAAAAGAAGGGCCCTTCTAGACACACGGAGCCACAGAAACCCCTGGGAGAGGCAAAAGGGAACCCCCAAATGCGGCCTGGGATGAGGAAGCTGGAGGCTCTAAGAGGTCAGGCAGGTGACTCTGGGTCACACGACAAGTAGGGCCTTGTTGCTGGGAGAGCCAGGACTGTCCCAGGGATTAAATGAGGTCACGCTGACACATGCTTAGCCAGCACCTGGTGCCTGGAGGCGAGGCGGGGCCTGGGAGAGGTGGCCCAAGACATTACCATCTCTGAGGACCCGCCTACCCTGGGCTGGCCACCGTCCATCCCAAGTCAAAAACCTTCTTTTTTTTTTTTCTCGGGTTTTTGTTCTTGGGACTATTTGTTCTTGGGTTTTTACGTTAGCATCTTGAAAATGGTTCTTTCTGAAATTTCAGATTTGGGGGACATAACACTGTATTGAAAAAGCTACCATTATGTAGAAGGGAGGTGGGGGGCGGGGACAAATATATGTATATGCTCACATTTGCTGGTTCTTCGTGAGGAGAGGACTGTGGAAGAGACAGGAATGGAGGGAGACTTCTATAAACCCTGTAATCTAGTTTTGACTTAAACTGATGAATTTCATTTCTAGAAATTTATCCTATAGATACAGACCCACAAGTAAGAAATGAAACACCAATAAGGTGCCTATTGAAACACTGGTTGTTTTGGCAAAATGGAAAGCAGCTAAACACCCATCCCTAAGGGGCTGGCGAGGCCTCAGTGCCTCCATGCCAGGGAATAAACACCACGCCGCTTTACAAGAATGACTGACACTGCAGGTATGTCAAGATATGCTGCGAAGTATTAAAAAAAAAAAAAAAAAGGCAAGCAGAATATAGATACAGTATACCACATGTGCAGAACATGCAAAAATATATTCATAGATATATATACGTTTGTAAATTCCAAAAAATATTTAAAAACGAGTAACAGCCGAAACCGGTTTGGCTCAGTGGATAGAACGTCAGCCTGCGGACTTGAAGGGTCCCAGGTTTGATTCCGGTCAAGGGCATGTACCTTGGTTGCGGGCACATCTCCAGTGGGGGGTGTGCAGGAGGCAGCTGGTCGATGTTTCTCTCTCATCGATGTTTCTAACTCTCTGTCCCTCTCCCTTCCTCTCTGTAAAAAATCAATAAAATATATTTTTTTAAAAAACAACAACAAAAAACGAGTAACAGTGGTGAGCTACAGAGAAGGTTAGAGAGGGAGTTACCTTTCACTACCTTTTATATTTTGTACCATGTGAATCAATTATGCATTCACATAAATTAATAACAAACACGCATACGTGCACACGCACATTCTCTCTCTCTCTCTCTTTCTCTCTCTCTCTCACACACACACACACACATGCACACACACTTACTTGTGCCTAGAACTAAGAGATGGGGAGTTGGGTCTCTGTAAGTCAGGAAAGATGGTGGAGGCTGCCCTCGTCCCCATGAGGCCAGCCCGGGGCCAGCCTTCGGAGCCAGTGAGGAAGGGACTAGTGGGCGAGAACCTCACCACCACCTCCCTCCTGTAAGGGAAACCTGCCCCCGGTGGATGGCCGAGGAACTTCTCCTTCAGCAGAAAGCTGTGGGACCGCAGGAGCCCAGGATGTACAGGGGAGCCAGAGGCTGAGGACGGAGCAAGGGCTCTGTGGTGGGCAGACCCAGTTGGAACCCGTTCTGCCACTGAGGATTTGGGTGACCAGAGCAAGCAACTCCATTTCTCTAAGCCTTGGTTTCTTCATCAGTAAAATGGGCAGAGAGAATGAAATAATGTGATTGAGGCCCCTCCCTGGTGCACAATAGATGTGGATCAACAATGCACCTGTCCACAGCCCCAGAGGCTGGCACAGGGCCATACCTGCAAACCACACACACAGCAAAGGGCTGACACGTGCAGGTCCACTGAACAAAGATAAAGCAAATGCCTGGGTAACCAGCCCCGAGGTCAAGAACTAGAACACTGTCAGCAATCCAGAGCCTGTGTCCCTTCCTGATCCAATTCTCTCCCTCAGGTAAACACCTTCCTGGTTTGTAATAATTTAGTAACATAATTTTTACTAAGCAGACCTTTTAACTTAAAATATAGGGTTTTTAAAGAAGTCTCCCTCCATCCCCATCTCTTCCACACATCCCTAAACACTATAGTCCATTTCTTTTTTTTTTAAATATATTTTATTGATTTTTTACAGAGAGGAAGGGAGAGGGATAGAGAGTTAGAAACATCGATGAGAGAGAAACATCGATCAGCTGCCTCCTGCACACCTCCCACTGGGGATGTGCCCGCAACCAAGGTACATGCCCTTGACCGGAATCGAACCCGGGACCCTTCAGTCCGCAGGCCGACGCTCACCCACTGAGCCAAACCAGCTAGGGCTATAGTCCATTTCTGCCTGTTTTGGGGGACTTTATAGAAATGGAATCACACTGTATGTATTATTGTGTCTCGCACCATTCGCTTACCGTTACAGTTTATAACATTATTGCCCTAGCCCGTTTGGCTCAGTGGATAGAGCATCGACCCGCAGACTGAAGGGTCCCAGGTTCGATTCTGGTCAAGAGCACATTATCAGAGTTGCAGGCTCGATCCCTGGCCCTGAGCAGGGTGTGTGCTGGAGAGACCCAACCAATCGATGGGTCTCTCTCATATGGATGTTTCTCTCTTTGTCTCTCCTCCTCCCTTACACTCTCTTTAAAAATCAGTGAAAAAATATCCTCGGTAAGGATCAACAAAAAAGTAAATTTAAAAAAATTTATAACATTATTGCATGTAGTTGCTGACTGTTCATTTGCCTTGCTAAATAGTAGCAACATCCCACAATATCGGTATCCATTCTACTGTTTACTGTTTCTAGTTTGTGTCTGTTACAAGTTTGCTAGTGACATTTTTGCACACGTGTCTGGATATGTATGTGCCCTACTCGAATGACTGTAACTGCTGGGTCAGGGGGTATGCCTATCTTCAATTTTACTAGGAGAGGCCCCTGGGACTTATCTATGATACCTGCCTTTTTCTGAGCACCACCACCATCTAGTGGCAGCTACATGTATTACAGGAAATAGAGCACAGGAAAGAGATTTAACCTGAATTCTGGGAGGCAATCTATTTGAACCCTGTTTTAGTAACAAGACTGTCAAGTATTCTGTGATGTCCTGGGATTCAACCAGTTTTCACAGAAGTAGAGGATTCTCTCCCGGTCCCTCTATGTCTCCATACAGCATCTAAGATGGTGCTGGTGTGCACCCGCAGCATATAGGATGCCTGAGACTCAACCCATGGTGCTTTGGGCAAACATTTCCAAATTAATGCCAAAGGCTGCCAGAGTTTTTATGTGGGGCAGAAGCTCGGAATACTCATTCAAGTATTTGCTGAGATCCTGGCTTTATATCTGGTTCCCCATAATTCACTCACTTCCCACGCCCTGCCTACCTTGAGCAGTACCATCTCCTGGTGACAGTTCCGCGTAAAACCTGGGCCAGGGATGACTTGCCACCAGACCCATCCCAGCGATATGCTGGAGGTGGCAGGTGCCGTGGGAACCAGAGGAGAAGACACACTGGACTTTGAGCATTGGCTCCGGCAGCGGGGTCCCCTGGGCTCACAATTTGGGTCCAGGAAGATGGGGTAAACTCCTGGCTCCAGTTACAGCTCAGTGTGAGCCTCAGGCAATGGGACTCACCTCGCTGAGGTGCTGTTTCATCACCGGTACAGAGGGCTCGGTACCACGTGCCTGCGGTTGGTGGCCAGTCCTCTGCACCTATTGGGCCCTCTCTCACCTTCTCCAGACCAAAAGGCCAGAGCATTCAAGACAGCAGCGGAGGTAAGCAAGGCTGGGCTCTGCCCTCATGGAGATCACCATCTCAGACCTGCCACCGGATAAAGGATTCAGAACGACAGAGCGCAGCAGAGCCTCTCAACGGCAGAGTAAGCGCTGACCGTGTTTCCCATTGAGCACCAGACACATTAAGAGAAAACAGAATGACAGCAGTAACCAGATCCTCTTCTAAGTGACACTGGCTCTCCTTCCAGTCACCCACAATAAGGAAAAGAGAAATTGAATCTGCAGGGGATCCCGTGAAGAGATTCAATGCCGAGAAAGCCACTGCTCTTGGGATTCAGAACCTTGCTCTGGTGGGAAGGAGGGAGAGAAAAAAAAAAAGAGCAAAAGGTGGCTGGGAGAAGAAAACTGGGAAGTTGCCCAGGAGAGTAAGAACTCAGGGCAGGGCCAAAACCGGTTTGGCTCAGTGGATAGAGCATCGGCCTGCGGACTGAGGGATCCCGGGTTCGATTCCGGTCAAGGGCATGTACCTTGGTTGCGGGCACATCCCCAGTGGGAGGTGTGCAGGAGGCAGCTGATCGATGTTTCTCTCTCATCGATATTTCTAGCTTTCTATCCCTCTCCCTTCCTCTCTGTAAAATATCAATAACATATATTAAAAAAAAAAAAAAGAACTCAGGGCAGGCCCACATCCCCCGGAGCTCCGGCACCGAGGGCCGGGACCTCAGAGTGCTCCTGCTTGGTGCCTGATGCTGTGAAAACTTTTCTTGGGTCACTGCTCTTTTTAGGCAACTTTTCTCCGGAGTCAAAAGCTTGAGTGGGAGGAGTCTATCACTCCCAGGTGAGGTTTAGCCACGTGCTTCTGCAGGGGCCACTGTCACCATTCAGATGTGGGAAGCTGCGGAGCCGAGTTACAAAAAGGGAGGGGATGGAGGACTGACACTGGCGAAAATCTCCAAGTAGCAATCTTTTAGGATATTTATTTAGCGTAATAATCTTCCAGAGGGGCAAAGACATACACTAGCACCACTCTCTTAGACCCGGGCCCCTGGGGCTCCTGCCCCTGGCCCAGCTCTAGCGGGACTCACTCTGGCCCTCTCCACAGGCCAAAGAAATCCAGGGAGCCCACCCAAAGTCCTCCCTTCCCCACACCAGGCCCTGAACCTCCTCCCACAGCACATGGGCCTTTCCTGGATTCCTGACTCCGAGGGTGAACCCCACTGTTAGTGTGCACACTCCTAAGTGCAAGGAGAGGCCACAGGCAGGGGTGTGGGGGGGGTGTGAACACAGTTGGGATGTCCACACACGTGTGTGAAGACCTATCGAGCTGAGAAGATCAGGGGTGACCTCATCTGAACTCTAGCCACAATACCACAAACATTAGGGCATTAGGGGCAGACATGGATGGTCTCTCAAAATTTTCAATCACACTCACCTATGATGTATTTGGCGGGGGGCGGGGCGGGAAGTGTTACTTGATTCTATCAAGGCTTTCAATCTAATTTCTAGGTTACAGGAAATTAAGGGGGACGGAGGAAAACACTAAATAACACCATGTAGAGACAGACTGAGGTCTAAGGAATGTAAGAACCAGATTAGTTGAATGGATTCTGGCTTACACAAACCAACAAAAAAAATGTCCTTCTGGCCCCAGTCAAGAAAAAGCAACAACAAAAAGTCCTTTGGGGAATTATGAGGTAAATTTGCAATAGTTGGGTATTAGGTGACAATGAAATTATTATTAAAGGCTTCTTTCCCTACATAGATAAGATTCCTTTCACTATATAAAAATGTTATTTTTAAACATATATATTTTTATTGATTTCAGAGAGGAAGGGAGGAGATAGAAACATCAGTGATGAGAATCACTGATCAGCTGCCTCCTGCACGCCCCCCTACTGGGGACTGAGCCTGCAACCCTGGCATGTGCCCTTGACTGTAATTGAACCCAGGACCCTTCAGTCTGCAGGCTGACGCTCTATCTACTGAGCCAAACTGGCGAGGGCGAAAAATGTTATTTTTTAGAGATGCAGCTGAAAAAAATAATTTGTTTGCATTCAGAATAAATTCCAAACTCTTTCCCGCAGCCTAGAGCTAAACCCCTCCCTGCCATCTCTGGTGCTGCCACCGCTGTAACCTCACTTTGTTCCGGTCCCTGCTTCACTCGCCACAGTCCTGACACATCCGCCTTCCTCTGGATCCTCCTGCTTTAGGGTCTCCCACCCACCACCTACAGCCCCCATCTCCTATTGCTCTATCTTATCATCCTGTTTATGTCCTTCAGAGCCTCAGCTTTTTGGTTTGTTTGCCCACCATCTGCCTCCCCCTATTAGAAGGAACGTTCCCTGCGGCCAAAGACCTTTCCCCGACTTGTACGCCATCTCTCCAGCACTGAGGACAGGACCCTGCTTACACAGTTCATGCCCAATAACTATCTGTCCAGTGAATAATTTAACAGATCTTAGACCATAAGTCATTCTAAGTCACCTCTACTTTTCTTGATGTGAAAACATTAAAATAAAGATGTTTAAAAGATCACTCTAAATATTCTTCTCTCCAAGTGGCTTCAATCCATGCCTTCACTTACGATCTCATCTCTAAGCAGGTGGGAAGGCAGGCATGCAGAGGGTCCCTGGCCTGCGTGCCAGACCTGACCCAAGCTGGCTGGGACCCGGACCATGTGTGAACCCTGAGACCTCTTTCCCAACCACCCACTTCTGACTCGCTTATCCTACCACAGCCCGTCAGGCACCCGGGAGACCGTCCCATCCTTACCGATAGCGAACTCCACCAGGGTCTCATTCTCCTCCGACAGCGAATCGAGGAATAAGTCCAGGACCTGCAGCTGTCGCAGATACTGGTAATTGCTGGGGTCATAGGCGAAGTTGGCGAGGTTGGCCAGGACTTGCTCCTTGGCGTCTGCAGCGGAAAAGCGGCACTGGAGCCAGGTCCGGGGCGAGGGTCGCGGGCGGACCCCCGCCCTGTCCCCTGACCCCCACCCTGTCGCCCTCACCTTGGCTCTCCGTCTCCTGGAATTCCGTGACCAGCGCCTGCAGGTATCCCAGCCGCCCGACGTGGGGGTCTACCTTCGGCTTCTGGGCCATGGCCGGGGTGGCGGAGGGTGCACGGGGGACAGGCAGGAGAGGGCGGCGGACGAGGCCGGAAAGGCGGGCGAGAACCTCCCTGGGCCTCACTGGGCAAGGGCGGGCCCGGGCGGGCCCGGGCGGGATACCGGCCCCTTTCCTAGCTTCAGGCTGTGCAGCAATCTGCAGCTGGGATTGGGATGTGGTGTGATATCAGGACTGTGTGAGAGTTGGGCGTGAAAATCTAAACTGGGGCGCGGGGGACACGGAAGCAACAGGGCACCGGAGGAGGGAGCTGCACCACTCAGCCCCGAGCGGCTGGGTACGGTTTCCCGCTGGGTCCCGGACTTCCGGCGGAAGCCACGCTTAGCTCCGCCCCAGAGGGCGGGGCGGGGTTGGCCCGGGCGGACCAGGGGCGGGGCCGTCGTGGAGCTCGGCGCGCGTGCGCAGGAGACGTCCCGTCTCACCGTCCGAGCCCTAGGAGAGGGGCTGTGGATGCTTAGGGGAACACCTCTAGGGCCCTTAGGAGCCCAGAGGTGGCCGGTGTCGAGGCAGAACCACCACTAGATCCCCTTGCATCTGACGAGGGGGCACAGGCCAGCCTCCTCGACCAAAGGACGCCCCACTGGAGCGTGGGCGCCAGCTCCCTGAGGCCGTCCCCCCCGCCCCCTCAACACACACGGGTCCTTTTCCAAGAAGCCGGGCGAGCCTGGCACCCCATGCTCCCCAGCCCCGAGCTGAGCCCTCCACCTCTGGTCAGAAATATCGGGGACCGGGTAAGGCTGTTTGCCAGCCAGGTGGACAGGGAGCGCTGGGGCAGCGCCAACCGGTGGTAGGAACCTCTGTCCACCCAAATGTACCGTTTTGGCCGCTTTCTGGGTTGGGGAGCAGTCCTGGATGGTGAAGCCCTTCGGCCCGATTATTTCTTGGGGCTTCTCAGGAAGGTGGTGTGTGACCGGGACCTCATAGGCGCTGGGTTTATAAAGCGCCAGGGAAGGAGGTGGTCCCACCGCACTCCCACGGTGCTTGGAATGGGAAGGTAAAGGGGGCCTGGGCTGTGAGCTTCTTGAGGGCAAGGACCATGTGCCTTTGGCCCTGGGCCATTCTCCACCTGCTACAGCCCCATTGAGAGCAGGCCCCACATACACGGGCTCAGCTCCCTGTGCTCAGCCCCTGCCCGATGCACGCCCCCCGCCCCCCCGCCCCCCCCCCCCCCGGCCTGCATAGTTATGGCCATAGTCTGGGTGCTTGGATATCGAGGCTACTTCTTTGGGGACCGGATGCAACCTGGGGGGTGTACACTCAGCCACAGGTGGCCTGGGCGTTTCTCTGCCTCTGGCCGGACTAAGTAGCAAAAGCTTGTGGACAGAGTTCCACCCTGTGCTACCCAGGAACTGCCCCAGACCAGCTAAGTGTGGGTTCTGGAATCAGATGGGCCACCCATCCTCCGCCCTTGGTTTCCTCCCAAGCCCTCAGGGGCCCTCCTCCTTGGGGAATAATTCTCAGTCCTTGGTTTTGTGTTGAGGGCATTAACCAGTTCTTACCGGTTATCTGTCCAGTCCCAGGCACACAGCAGATGCTTAATAAATATTTGCCTGGTGATTATGGTTACTGTTGCCCGGGGCAGATAAAGTCAGAGTTCTTTGTGCTGAATGGTCACTGATAATCTCTTTCTCCTTAAAAGAAATCTTTTAAGGAAGTGGGTCTATTAGGGGATGCACGTTTCAAAGCCTGGGAGCTGCTAGCACAAAGCATTTACCTACTCACCAACCCAACTCCCTCCTTTTCCACTCCGATAAGATGGCGGAGACAGGACTTGGTACAATGTGCCCATGCTTTTCCCCTTCAGTTCACAGACTGGGGGTGGTGGCCAAGCACAGGACGGGGTGGGGAGCAGGAAGGCAGTGGGGCTCTTCAGGATCCGACTTTTCAAACTGGAAGAGACTTTAGCTTATCCAGGCCAGCCTCCTCCTTTTTAAAAGCCCAGAGGCACTGAACAATTTGCCCAAAGGCACACAGTAAATTGAGGCAGAGTCAAACGCGAGTCTCCACTATCCCAGCCAAGCGCCCTTTGCTTGGCCTCTGTACTACTTTCTTTGGCCATAAGGGGGCACTCGTGGCAGGGTCCTGGAGAGGACAAGACGATCCCAAGGGATTGATTGTCCTGCATCCCAGGGCCCGCATCTGTCCAGACGGTTCCCTCCGCCTCACCCCCTAAGGCCAGCTGGCCGTGTGGAGGAGGAAGGCTAGAGGCGGATCATGAAAATAAAATCAATCCTCCTGATAAGGTTTTCTCCTTGGAGCCTGGCTGAGCCTGAATCAACAAACAAGGCCCTGGGCGTGAGCGGCCCCTGCTAAGCTGGGAGGGCTGAAGGGGGAGGAGGACTCCAGGCCTGCGTCCCTGCTTCATTAGTTCCCGGGGTTTATAATCTGCAGCAGGAAACATTTCTGTGTGTAATTCAAACAAACGTTTTCGGTTCTCTCGGTTGGGACCCTGCTGGGACAAGCCTGGGCTGATGACAGGCCAGCCCCCCACAGTGATGACCTCAAGGAAGGGCACCAGCAAAGGGTGTGTGGCGAGAGCTCTGACCTCCAGGCCAAACGCAGGCCCATGGGCAGCAGGGGGGGACTGGCAGCTGGCCCAGCCAGCTACTCACCCCGGGTTGACGCCTCGGACACAGCAGGGAGACGAGGAGGGCAGGAGAGGGGAGTAGAAGGGCTTCTGTTGCGAAGGCAGCTCTATTTTCACAGAGGGCCCTGGGCCCTGCCTAGCAATCGGACCCTCCCTGCTCAGTCAAATGCCTGGCTTCCCCCACCCAACCCCAGCACTAATCTTCCCCGTCAGAATACTGGGTGGGGCAAAGGAATGAGACCCTGGAGCGGGCTCTGCCGAGTGTGCAGGGGGTTCCTCAGACTTCACTGACCCAAGTCAGGTGCTCCCCTCCAATTCTCCGCACAGACGCCAGGACAGGTGCTCCAGCGACATTTAATCTGTCCGAACCCTGATCTAGGCTCATCCGCAGCTTGGCCGTCCACGGCTGCAGGCCACCACCAATTCTCTCCCAAGGCCCTTCTTCCCAAGTCCCAGTCAGTGGGAGGCCCAGCAACCGGTGCTGGGGGCAGCCCCGAGGGCAAGGGCTGGGCCACAGGGAGGAAGGGAGGCAGGAGGGCTGAGGACAGGTGAGCTCTTTGGAACTGTCTGGAGCTGGAGAAGGACAGAGAGGTCACCTCAGAAGCATCCAGGCTGGACCTGAAGGCCCGGTGTGCTGAGTTGTAGCAGCGGCAGTGGGCAGCCAGCTGAGCCCGGTCGGCCGTGAGAGACCCAAGCAGAGCTCAGACCCACCTTCCTGGGCCCCACGTACCCTGGTGCCCAAGGAAAAAAGTCAGGAGGACCGGCTCCTGGATTCTGCTCATCGGAAGGAACCCTGAGTCTTCGGAGGCCAGCTCCTGGCTGAGTCCCAACGTGCGGGGCGGGGCGGGACGGCCTTTGGTTCAGGCTTCACGCGGTGAAACAGCAGGACATCCCGTTCCTGGGCGGAGGCAGTGTCCGCTCACTGACCTTGGGGCTCAGATGCCGGTCACACATGTGATCCTGGGGCTCAGACGCTGGTCACATACATGATTTCTTCGGTGCACGGCCGCTTCTCCGAACTGCAGGTGTCCTCCCGGGCGAGGGCCCGCAGCGGGGCCGCCTCGGGGATGGCTGCTTCCGCCTGGGCCGGCCTGCCCTGCCTCTCCTTCTTCTGAAGCGCACAGAAGCCGCCACCCATGAAGAGGGCGGAGGAGACGATGAAGAAGCTTGACATGTAGAAGACGTAGCTGAAGTTGCTGTCCGTGTTGTCCAGGACAAACCCTGAAGGACGGAGAGCAAGTCAGGCCCCGGCCCCGGGCTGCCAGCCCCCCACTGCACTGCGCTCCGCGAGAGCAGGCTTTTGTTTTTGTCTCTGTGGGACCCCAGGCCTGGGAACTGTCTAGGGCGGCACTCAATAAATAGTTGGTAAAGGTAAGGGGGAGAGGAAACACTAAACCTCCTCGGGCCCAGGCAGGAAGAGTCCTCCGGCCAAAGAGCGCTTAAGGCAGGGGTGGGCAAACTTTTTGACTCGAGGGCCACAATGGGTTCTTAAACTGGACCGGAGGGCCGGAACAAAAGCATGGATGGAGTGTTTGTGTGAACTAATATAAATTCAAAGTAAAGGAGCGGAGGGGAGAGCAAGAGAACCCTCCGCTCTTTCGGCTCCGCGGGCCGGATAGAACAGCCGAACGGGTCGGATCCGGCCCGCGGGCCATAGTTTGCCCACGGCTGGCTTAAGGGCATGTCTCGCTCCCCCTGCGGCAGGAGCCATGACGACAAGGGCCGGTGGAGTCGGGATGTCGGCTCGGCACAGGCCAATCCCTGGTTAAAGCAGGTGTTCGCTTCTGCATTTTGCAGATGACACTGTGGCTCAGAGAAGGTAAATGACTTGCGGGGTCGGTCCCACGGGCAGGAAGTGGCAGAGCCAGGATGTCAGTAACAGCCAATCCGTGCCTAGTACTGACTCTGCCATCTTCTCTACTAAGCGCTTTACGGCATAACTTGTGACCCTCACAACAAGCCTACCAGGTAGATTCTATGCTCATCCTCACTTTGTTGATGAGAAAACAGGTACAGCCCTAACCGGTGTGGCTCAGTGGATAGAGCGTCGGCCTGCGGACTGAAGGGTCCCAGGTTCGATTCCGGTCAAGGGCATGTACCTTGGTTGCGGACACATCCCCAGTGGGAGGTGTGCAGGAGGCAGCTGATCGATGTTTATCTCTCATCGATGTTTCTAACTCTATCCCTCTCCCTTCCTCCCTGTAAAAAATCAATAAAATATATTTAATAATAATAATAAAAAAAACAGGTACAGAGAGGAAGATGACAGACTCAGGTAAGTGTGGTACCCAAACCCCTATTTTTAACTCTTCATATTGAGTGCCAGCTGGGGGACAGGCTGCAGCCAGTCCCGTGAGGTGCCTGGGAGAAATCACAGATTCCAAGTCCCTAAACCTGGGATGCTGGACGGGGCCCAAATCTGTCCAGCCGGTTCCCTCCGCCTCACCCCCTAACCCTGCCCTCCCAGGCCACGCCCTCCCATTGGGCCTCACCAGCCATTGGCGGGGAGATGAGGATGGAGATGCTCTCCAGGATGGTGCACAGGCCCAGGGCCCTGGAGAACCGATCCATGGGGACCACGTCCATGAGGACCTGGAAGAAGAGGGCGCCAATCACGCTCATGGAGACGCTGTACACCAGGCAGTAGCCCACCAGCACGCGGAAGTTGGCCGACACCGTGCACACCAGGTTGGTGAGCCCGTTGAGCAGAACCGCGAGGCTGAAGAGGTACTTGCGATATCTGGCAAAGTTCTGGCGGCCGGCCACCAGCCCAGCCATGGGCCGCAGGAAGATGTTGCTAAAGCCGATGATGGAGATGAGCAGGGCGGCCTTGTGCTCGTCGACCCCGTGCCGGATGGCGTAGGGCACCAGGAAGACTTGTGGCAGCGGGAAACCGAGGATCATCCACGTGACGCCCAGCGTGAACACTCGGTAGCCTGCGTTGTGCCACAGGATGTCGAAGGCCAGGTGGCGCAGGACGGCCCGGCCACACGCTGCCAGGCAGCCGGGCGCGGGTGTCTTGGAGGGCACAGAAGGGCCTTCTCTGGATGCAGGGGCCACGCTGGGGGCCACGGGCCTCAGGATGGCCCCGCAGACGCAGCAGTGGAGGAAAACCCCGCCGAAGATCAGGAAGGTGCCCCTCCAGCCCAGGTCCTCCAGGAGGTGGCGGGCCAGCAGCGGCCAGAGTGTGATGCCCAGGGAGACGCCCACCGAAGCCAGAGCGTTGGCCAGTGCCCGCCGGCGGGTGAAATAGAAGCCCAACACGGTGATGGTCGACTGGAAACTGAAGCACAAGCCCAGGCCTGTGGTGGAAGAGGGGGGACCAGCTGGAGGGCGTTCTGGAGCCTCCCACAGCACCCACAGCGGGGGTCACAGGGTCATGTCCCACGTCTGCTCTCCTTTCCTTCTAGCCCAAACCCACCTCCAGGTCCCCAGGGATTTGAGATGGAGTCAGCCTGCCTGCCCTCCTCCCTAGAAACATCCGCCCCTCAGATCTGCCCTCCCAAGGCTGCCGGGGGCACACCTGTCCCCTTGGCACTGTACCCAGGTGATCTTTAAAAACAACATCAGCCCGGTTGGCGTGGCTCAGTGGTTGAGTGTCAGCCTATGAACCAGGAGGTCATGGTTCAATTCCCAGTCAGGGCACATGACTGGGTTTCGGGCTTGATCCCCAGTGTGGAGCATGCAGGGGGCAGCCAATCGATGATTCTCATCATTGATGTTTCTGTTTCTCTCTCTCTCTCTCTCTCTCTCTCTCTCTCTCTCTCTCTCTCTCTCCCTGCCTCTCTGAAATCAATAAAAATATATATTTTAGCCCTAGCTGGTTTGGCCCAGCCTGGGCCCTGGTCAAAGCACGTGCAGGAGGCAATGTGCTTCTCTCACATCGATGTTTCTCTCTGTCTTTCCCTCTCTCTTCCACTCTCTCTAAAAAAAAACAAAAACTATATATATATATACATATATTTTAAAACAACAACAACTTAAAAGCAAAGTAAGTCTCTCCCCTGCTTAACACCTTCCAGAGATTTCCCCTCACACCTAGGGGAAAAGCCAAAGTATTTACTATGCCCCGGAAGGCTCTGTACCATCTGGCCTCCGGCCACCTCTTGGGTGCCATCTCAGGCCACGCTCCCTGTCACTCATCAGGAGGCAGCCACATCAGCTTTTTTCTCTTCCTCTGGACACCAAGCTGCTCCCTACCTCGGGACATTGCTGCTGCGGTTCCCTCTGTCTGGAACACACTTCCCCCGACTTCCCTGTCCTGACGCAGCTCACTCTGTGCCTGCCCCCACACAGCTGGGCGTTCTGGAGAGAAAGCTCACAGCCACCCATGACCACTGGCCTCAGGCGGGCCCTGGGTGGCCAGATCTGTCATCCATCAACTCTCCCTCCTCCTGGATGACGCCCAGGCTTTCTTCCTCTTTATACTCCACACCTCACCCCTCCTCACTCCCAGCTGACAGCCGCCTTCGCCTTCGCCTTCCCGCCGGTGACAATGGACCATCTGTGCTCCCAGTCAAGGCCTTCTGCCCTGCATCTTGTCCACTCAGAGGCATAGCCCTCCAGCAATTTCCCTCTCTCCTGCATCACCCGTTTTTCTCCTCTTTTCTAGATCATTCTCCTTCCTTGTTATTTCTCTCATTAAAAACAAAACACAGCCCTCCCTTGACCCCACAGCCTCTTCTGGGTCCCCGCCCATTTCTCTGCTCCCCTAACACCAAAATTTCATGCGAGGTTTGATCAGCTCAGCTGCCGGAAGCCGATCATTGTAGAAAGCTGTGGACAGGGGATTCGGAGAGCTGGTCAACCTTAACTGAAGCCCCCACCTGTTAGTCCTACATTCAATGATTAGCTCCTATTGGAGTTTCCTGGGTGTATCCCGTAATCTTAATAAAAGGGATGGCGAAGCCAGAGTGAGGAGTTCTCCCACTAGAGCTGGACTACCGCCTGGCCCCCCCATTTCCCAAATTAATATTTTTCTAAGTCTCTTTCCCTTGTGTGCGGCCTTCTCCAGAACCCGAACCCGGAACCGGAACCGGAAGCCTGGATCACGCAGGACGTGAAAGGGGTTTCCACACCCAGCCATCTCCAATTGCCCTCCTCCTGTGCTCTGTTGAAACTGTTCCCATCAGACTTTCACCCCACCTCTGCTCCAGAATTGCTCTCGCCGAGGTCACCAACCTCTCCATTGCCAAATCCAAAGAGCCTGGGCCCCACTCGATCTGACCCGGCAGCGGCTTGGCACACTTAACCAGTCCCTCTTCCTCTCGAACTTTCTTCATTTTTTTTTTTTCCAAGAAACCCCACCCTCTGGGTTCTCCCACTTCTCTGTCACTTCTTCCTGTCTGGACCACTGCACACTGGAGTGCCCTGGGCTCAGTCCTCCCGCTCCCTTCGTGACAGCAGGGTGTCACCTCAGCTCAAGACTTGAATACCAGCCATCTCAGAATGTCCCAACAGCTCGCTCAGCTCAGAGCCTGTTCCACATCTGAGCTCCCCGTCTTCCTGCAAACCCGCGCTCCCCTCGTTTCCCGTGGTGGTTAGTGGCTGCTTCATTCTCCCAGCAGCTCAGGGCAAAGAGGCTGGGGTCAGCCTTCCTGCTCTTGGCTCATCCTTAACTCTGCTCTGCACTTCAATGTGCTCAGTCTCCTACAGGGTTTTCTGAACAATCAGGCCAGCTGGCAGGTGCTTTGCAAACAGCGGTCAAATGAATGTCACTTACCCAGCCGCCCGAGCCCCTCACGTGACTTCCCATCTCACTACAACCGAACCCCCATCCAGCCTCCACCCCTTGTTCATGCCCCTCTACTCATCTGGCCACCGCACTGCTCCTGGACACCCCAGGGCCTTTGCACTTGCTGTCCCCTCTGCCTGGAATGCCCTCCCCCCCCCCCCGCCCCAGAGCCTCGGGGCAGACTCCCTTCTTCAGCTCTCTGCCCAGCCATCCCTTCCTCTCCTTAAGGCCTCCTCTGCTTGCTTGTTGCAAACAGCAACCTCTCTTCCACCCTGCGTCTTCCGATTTGGGCGTTCTTGATAGTCTACATGTTCCCTCGTTTAATCTCTGCTCACCACCGCCCTCAGCCAGGACGCTGTCACATCGGCTGTCCTGTCTTCTCACGCACTTGTCGCCATCAGATATACCCCTTATTTATCTGTCCGTGGCCTCTCTCCCTGGTGGGCTCCCTCCTGTGAGCAGCCCCAGCGCTGAGCTTTGCCTGCCCTGTTCACTTGCATCTGACACTTTTGAATGGGCGCCCAGTTCTCCAAACAGAATGACCATCACCTGTGAAGAAGCCTGCTGCGAGGTAGAGCTGGCCAAGGGTGCGGCAGAAGGAGCTGGCCACCATGCCCAGGCTGGCCAGCACGCCCCCCAGCATCACGGTGGCTCGGCAGCCAAAGCGTCCCACCAGGATGCTGCACAGGGGTCCTGTGGGTGGAGGGAGGAGGGGCAGGGATGAGAAGCCAGCCAGCAGGTGAGGAGTCCCAGAGGGAGGGGGAGGGGAGGCTGGGAAGGGGTTCCAGCAGGAACTAGCCAGGAGGCTTAAAGGGCATAAGCCCTGGGGCCCGCAGTCCTGGATCCTGATGCCCACCCTGCCACACACTGGCCATGTGACCCCAGCAAGGCTCTCTCTCTGCCTCAGTTTCCTCTCCTACAGAATGAGGGATCAGACTGGGGGATGTGTGACCAGGTGTGAGGTGAGGTGCTGCCAATGTCCGGTTTGACCCAGACAAGGACCTTCGCTGCCCTACCTGAGGCTGCTTCCAGCCGCTGAAACAGGATTGGCTCATGGCCGGGGTGCGCTCTTCACTGGGGGTCTGTCTCGGGGGCGGGGGGGGGGGGCGGGTGGTGGTGTCCCAGGCATCTAAATCATAGTGAGCACCCCGCCCCCGTCCCTACTCCTACCCTATCCTCAAAAAGACTGGCCATAGCCCTCCCTCCAGCCTCCCACCTGGGTAGGGTGAGCAGCTGGGGCCCTGGGCCACTCTGCACCCCTTTGCACTGGCCTCTGGAGAAAATTGGGTGGGGTACCTTCTCCCCTCCCCCACCACCTCCAGCCACCACTAGAGCCCGGCACCCAGATGTGTGGCTGCTGTTGGAGAAGGGCCTGTTTTCCTCTACCCCACCCCCATCCCGTGTGGCTTTCCCCGGGCCCAGACCCAGAGGAGTAAAAACAAGCCAGTCCCGGCCAGCTGCTCCTCAACACTTTGCAAGGCCCCATTCGCCCAGCGCCCTGCCCCCAAGCCCATGGAATGGCGTTTCAGGGAAAGTGTGTGTGCGCACAAGGTTTGTGTGTGCGTGTCTGGGGTGCAGAGGGGATGTGTGTGTGTGTAGCCAGTATCAGCTTTGGGGCGAAAGAGGAAGTGAGCAGCCCATCCTCAGAGATAATGGAGCAGAGGCAGCAGCAGAGGGAGGGGCGAGGCTTTGCCGTGGGTATGACCACGGGGGGCCCACACAGGTTCCCCGCCGTCATACATTGACCTGTCCTAGGAAAGGTGATATTGGGGAAAGCCCTGAGTCATGGAGTGGGGGGTGGGCCTGGGCCGGGAGCCAGCTTAGCTGAGATAGCTGAGGGTGCTGGGGTGGGGCGCTGGAAGGCAGGGTGTTCCTCTGGCAGGAGCCAGAACTCACTCTGCAACCTTGGACAGGCCTTGGACTTTGTTCTCGCTTGCTTTCCTCATCTCTGAGATGTGTGGGAGCAGGGGGCACTCGGGATCAACGATACTTTCGAGTTTAAAACGTCTATCAATCTCTGAGCGTGGGCTAAAGGTGCGTGTGTGAGAGAGACAGACAGGCGAGACAGACAGGAGTCCCAAGCAGACTGAGATGCGGGAGAGCCTGCTAGGGGGCAGTGAGTCGAAAGCTGGCTGGGAAGTGGGGGTCCCACTAGCTGCCCAGCTCCCAGCCTGTGGCCCAGACCCATCTGGCTGCATGGAAGGAGCCCTCTGAGATGCCCACTTCTGCACCAACCTCGCAAGTGAAAAGGTCATGCGGTCTGGGCTCGGCCTGGCCTTTCCCCCTTGCCCTGAGCCCGTGCCTTGGGGTGACAGGTTCAGGACTCATTCCAGCAAAGGTGGCACCTCGCAGTCTGACCTCCTTCCCGATTGGAGGGAACAGGCAGGCTACTGGTGCCAGGTGGAGGAAGTGGCAGGAGGTAGGCAGGGAGATGGGGTGTGCTAGGCAAGCACCCCACACCCTCACGCAGGGAGAGCCCTGCGGCCCCACCAGACCCCGCTCCGGGTGACCAGGCCCCCCTAGAGGCCCCTGCGGAGTCTCCCTGGAGGTCAGAGCAACCAGAAGCTGGGGGCAGGCCCCTGAGCCCAAGGCTGCTGTGCAGACTCCCTGGACAGCTCCTGACCTTCCCCCATGGCTGGGGTCAGGGTGAGGTGGTCACAGTCCTGGAGGGGCCAACCAGGAAATGAGGGGGGCTGCCTCCTCCATCACCCAGGCTTTGCAACTCCCCCTCTGCTGCCTGCTGAGAGATGGGGCTCTTCCAATGCTCCCATCTTGCTCCTGGTGTCTTCAAAGAGCCCCCTTCCTGTCCTGAAGCCCGGATGAAGATCTCCAGGATACGAGCCTTCACAGCGGCTGACATTTCCCTCATTCATTGCTTGCCGAGTGTCACGTGACCTCCCCACGATCCCATGTGGGAGGTGGGCAGGATGCCGGGTGTCACCCCCATGTTGCAGGGGAAGGAACTAAGGTTCAGGGTGATCTCCCAGCTGGACCCCAGGCTGCGCCTCCTCTAGTCTGGATCCATCCTGCAGTGGCCATTGAGGGGACTGGCTTTGTATCTTAGGTGCCTCCCCAGCCCTTGCCCAGACCAGCCCAGCCCAGCCCAGCCCAGCCCAGCCCAGCCCAGCGGGATTCCAGCCCGGGGAGCGAGCGGCCCTGGTGAAATCTTAGGAATTCCCCCGAAAGGCAAAGCTGGTGGCCTCCACGAGAGGGACCCAGGAGGCCAGCGAGGTTGTGGCTCTTCGCCCCCTCCCTGGTCCCTCCTCAGGCTGCTTACCCCCTGCGTGGAGCATGGCCGTCAGGATGGAGGGGAACCAGGAGGTCTCACTGTTGCTGGCCTGGAACTCCCGCTGCAGCTCAGTGAAGAAGATGCCGATGCACGTGGGGAAGCCCAGGGTGAGGCCCTGGGCCACCACGGAGGCCAGCAGGACCACCCAGGCCCAGTAGCCCTCGGCGCGCTCCAGGGCCCGGGGCATCCTCTGCCGGGAACGCTGCCACGGCCTCGCTGCCACTGCTACCAGTGCCCGGGCTGCCTGGGGAGGGAGGGGACAGGATGAAGCTGCCAGCCTCCCCCGCTCACCTGCCACCTTCCCGGCGGCTGAAACTGTCCCTCTTGCCTCAACACCAGGTATCAGAGGAGCACCACCCCCTGGGAGGTGGCCAGGGGCCCACGCGTTGGCCTTGGCATCTCCTTTCACCCACTTCCCAGAGCCAGCCTGGCAGGAGGAGCTGGCAGGTGTGGGATCGGTGGGACCCGGCAGGTGAGTGGAATTCTTTCCAGTCGAACATCACTTGGTAGTCAGCGGGTGGGACTTCCGGGGCGGCGCTGGCCCCCGTACCCAGCAAGCACTGGGTAATGGCTTGGAGAATGGAGCAGGGCCCCAGGGCCAGGGCCGTCCCACTGACCCCACAGGCGCGCGCATACATTTCCATTCATAACCAGGCTTCCTGCACACAAACACAGTCTTTCGCAATGCCACATCGACAGCGAATTTCTGTCCGCGCTGAAGGCCAAGGGGAGCAAGCTGGTGCCGGGTGCAGCCAAGGGGTGTACAGAACACTTCACAAGGGCACCAGCCTCTGAAAGCCCTACAAGGCTCCTTCTAGAAAGAACCATGGCCAACAGTCCAGTTCCACAACATGCTGAACAATGATCTACCACCTGCAAGGGCTTCTCTGCGCACTACCCCTCCAACACACAAATACATACACAGTCACACGTGGACACAAATCAAGACACACGCTCACATACATACACACAGGTAGACACACACTACATAGACACACGCAGGCAAGCCCAGAGGCATGAAAACAAATGCACAGCCAGACACATGCTACATAGACCCACAGACACACACACCTTCACATCTTTGGCTCAGTCCTATCTCAGTTCCTTGCCACCACCAGGCCACTCCCCCTCATCACAGAAGCCACCATAACCAGACCTGGAAGCCCCGAGTCCCCCCAGCTCCCCAAATGCAGAGCCCTTTTCCGGACCCTTCCCTCCATCCTGGCTCTCCCCAACATCCTCAGACCTCACCTGCTCTTGGGGCTCCAGGGTCGGCAGGCAATGGGAGCAACTTGGGCCTCTGTGAAGCCACGGGTCCCATGAGCTCCTGTTCCCACAGCCTCCCCTCCTTTTAGCTCCAGATCCGGGGAAGATCCATGGAAACTCAGAAAACTCTCAGAAACATGAAACCCCCTCTTCCTGCCAAGCCCAGCAGCCCACACCTTTCCCCCAGGCCAGGAGCTTGCAAACAGCACCTAAGCTGGATCCACCCTACAGTGATTGCTCCAGGTGCTCAGATCCCTTCCCAGGGTACAGCCCTGCCAAGACCATTGTCCCATTCATCCCAGCCTCAGGGTGTGCGTGTGAGTGTGTGACTGTGAGCCATCCTGCCCTCCTGGCTCCTGCCTGGGACACTGGCCCTAAAGATCCCCTCGGCCCGATCCTCAGATTCAGCTCCTCCTCGCTGGCTCGGGCCCCTTCCAGGATTTCTGTTCCCTCAGCAAATGGAAAGGCCACCAATGCCATCTGATCCTCTCCACGGTGACCTGAATGTCAAGTCTCCACACCCTTGTCCATAGCTCAGCCCTCCTCCCTGACACATCCCGGCCCCTCAGCTTTCCAGGATGTGCCGCTTTCCCTTCTTGCTCCCAGAAGGGCCACCAGCCTTCCCCTGCATCCCCACTTCCTCCTGCTCTTCCCTCCGCTGCTGCCCCACCCCTGGCACTCCCAAGCTCCAGGACTCTGCGCTTCCCTTCAGAGCAGCACAGTCACGCACAGGAGGTGGCAGGGAGGGGAGATGGGAGAAGAGACATCGCCCCTTCTTGTTCATCCTTGTCCTGCCCCTCCCTGGAGAGGTCTCTTTAGTGCCCTTCGCAGCAGCCACTTCTTTGGGGACCTTCACTCTGCACCCACCTTCCTCCAGGAACTTTCGGGGGAGCCGGCTCTTCACAGCGTCTCCTCCCTGGAGACAGAGCCTAGGAAACCACTCAGCACCTTTGCCCTCTCTTAGCTTGCTGCCTCCCAGTCTTCCCGGAGAAGAGAGGGCCGGCCTCTCACACCTCAGCTACTCCCAGGCTTTTATGTCCCATTGGACCTTCAGCCCCCTCCCCAAGCAAGCTGTCCCTCCAGCCCCCCAACTTGGCTACCCGTGATGGTTCCTCCAAAATCTTAAGCCAGAGAGAAATCCGATTGGTCCTTTAAGATCCCGCCCTAAGAAGCCACCCTGACCCCCACCCCAGTTGGGCTAGACCCCCTTCCTGTTTCCTCCCCTTAGCAGTGGTTTTCATACCACATTGGAGTGGTTCAATCCTTTATCTTGTCCCCCTGCCCCTTCCCCCATCTTCTACACTAGGAACAAGGACCTGTTCCCGTGCTCCCACCCAGCCTCCAGCAGAGCCCCAAAATACTATTAATTAATGTGACCCACCTGTGCTCCCCAGAAGACAGGCAGGCTGAGGACCAAGGCTGACCTGGCTTCCTGGTAGGCAGGTCCATTCCAGAAGACTCGAGCAGCGCAGAGACACGATGGGGCTGGGAGCTCTGGCGTCGCCTCTGCCCCAGCGGGGAAGTGGTCTTTCCTTTGTATTGGGAACCATGAGTCACCATCACTGCCTGGTGTGTGGTTGGGGCAAGGAGGGAGATGCGGCTAGAGACACCTCACTCTCACTTCCTGGGACTGGAGGTGAGCTGCCTTCCAGGGGAGCTGCCCCCCTCAGCGTGCAGGGACTCCCCCGACCCAGAGACCATCTTCATGCCCAAGTGGCAATGCCAAGATGACATTTATTATCTTCCCAACCTCCGGGGCTGTTTTTAGGGCTTCCCATCGGAGGACAGAGGCCCTGCTGGGCCCTCAACAGCCTCTCCCTCCCCTTCTGAGTTTGCAAGTATGGTGGACAGGGCGAGCGATGCTCTCACGCAGGGGTGTGGGTTACTGGGCTGGTGTGCAGAGTGGAGGGGCCTCCTCCTCTCTTCTCATGGTGAGGGGGAAAGGAGGGGCAGAGGCAGACCCTGGAGACCCCCTCCCTCACCAGACCACACACATGTCAGGATACAGGACACAGGGCATGGGGCAGGCAGCTGTAGGGCTCCCCCATGGGCCCCAGAGCTGCAAGAGCCAGCTTGAACCCTCAAACCCCTGCACCTGGCAGGGGCCCGGAAGGAAGGAGGCAGTTCCAGAGGTCGGGGAGCTGGGGTAGGTCACCTTCGCCCTTCTCTGCCCCGGAACGTGGCCCCCATTTCCCACAGGCGCCGGCTGGCCACAGCCTGCCAGGGGGGTGGTTGGCAACAGAAATTCGTGACCTCTTGCCACCCTGGGCCCTGTCTGCCGTCAAGGATCCTGTTTCCACTCCGCTTCCCACCCTCCGCTGGACGGAGCTCCTTGGGGTGGGGCTTGGGGACGTCCGTCCAGGCGGCGCCCGCGCGCATATTTCAGGCCAGGCCTTGGGGGGGTGCCCGTCCCCTCACTCCCCAGGTCGTGGAGGGCAAGCAGTCGCTTTGGAGAGACCCCTCAGGGGTGGGGGTCCCCAGCCATCGGAGGCTGGGGCAGCCCAGGACCCAGGACAAAAAGGCTTTTCCGGATCCTCGCCCCTGACAGGCGGGAAGGGGCTCGGGAGGCCCCGAGCGGGAGGGTCAGCCACGCGCAGACGGGGGCCCCGGCGGAAGGGCGCCTTGGAGCCGTGGGGAGGGGAGGGAGCCCGCTTACCGGCTCGCACGGGCCCAGCTACCGGCAGCTCCACTCCCGCCGCACGGCTTCCTGCGGCCCGGCCTCCCGGGGTGGAGGTGGCAGGACGCCGGGCGGGCGGCCCCGGGGAGGCGGGCGCAGGGCGCGGTGGGTGGGACCACCTCGGAGCCGCCGGGGCGTGGGGGGAGGAGGTCTTGCCTGGAGGTGGGAGGGCGCGGCGGGGCGTGGCCAGGGCCAGCACCCCTAATCTCAGCCTGGTCCCCTCCTCTGAGTGGCGTGGACCGTCCAGCAGCCGGGGCGGACGCCGGCTGGGCGGGGTTCATTTGTATGTCGTTAGCATGTAATTTGCATAGACCATATGCTCCCTCTTCAGGACCCCAGGAGAGGGAGGGAGAAAGCGTGTGATTAAGAGACTCCTTCTACCAGCGGGAAGGGGATGGGAAGCCAGGATGGGGGTCACTTCTTTGAGGGCTTTAGCTGCCCAGGGGGCCTTCCAATGACAGGCGAGAGCTTGGAGAGCCACACCCAGGGGAAGCCTGGCAAACTCTGGCGCGGGTCAGAAGATGACCGCCACGTGCCAATGCGCCCCTCAGCCACAGGCCCCTCTGCCCTCGCCCCCAGCTAGCCAGCCCTTGATATGCATTGTTTAAAATGTAATTACTGCCCTAACTGGTTTGGCTCAGTGGATAGAGCATCGGCCTGCGGACTGAAGGGTCCCAGGTTCGATTCCGGTCAAGGGCATGTACCTTGGTTGCGGGCACATCCCCAGTGGGAGGTGTACAGGAGGCAGCTGATCGATATTTCTCTCCCATCGATGTTTCTAACTCTATTCCTCTCACTTCCTCTCTGTAAAAAATCAATAAAATATATTTCAAAAAAAGACAACCCAGTAAAAAGCGGGCAAAGGATCTGAGTAGCTATTTCTCCAAAGCAGATGTACAATCGGCCAACAAGCACATGAAAAGATGCTCAACATCCTTATTCATTAGGGAAATGCAAATCAAACCCACAAGGAGATACCACGCATGACCCTCTGGGTGTATCACAGACGCGATACTTGTGTCGAGTTGGAAGGCGCGTCTTAGACATGTCATCGCTGTGCCTGTGGTTCATTTTGTGTGTGCCAACTGTCTCAGTGCCGGGGCTGGCTCTGACCCGGGAGGATATTCAGTTTAACTTGAAGGTGTCTGGATATAAACATTGGGAGTGTGGTGGGCAGTTAGACAGACCTGAACAGAGCACGGACGATGGGCCAGGTACAGAAGGTCACCAGGGCGGGAAGCCCGGGGCCTAGCAAAGGGCAAATCTGGGAAAGCAAAGACCCCACCCCCAGGTGACCTTTCCTGCCCTAGCATCTCGCTGGTCATGTGGTTTAGATCCCCTGACCTTTCCTCCACTGACCTTTCCCCCCTGACCTTTCCTCCCCTGACCTTTCCTCCCTAAAGACAACCTCTAGGCCTCAGTGGTATTTCAGTTCCAGACCCAGAAGAGCAGCAAAACCAGACCAGTGACCCTGTGGCTGCCTCAGGACCAGCTGCATTGACTCAGGACCCCCTGCCCTGGCTCCGACCACGGGGAGACCGTGACCCTGAAGGAGCACACCTGGAAAGCTGATGGGTATTCCATGAAGACCCTCTCCCGAGCCCTCCCCTAAGATTTCCACCCGCAAGAGAGAGAAATACCCTCAGTGCAAAGGACCCAGCTCCAACTCTCCCCCAGGGAGCACCCCCTAGCCATTCCCTTCCCCCTTCTTCCCTGTAAGAGACCCCACTGCAGCCAGGGGAGCAGTGGGCAGTGGCAGCTCATGCTGAGCTCACCCCCTGAACCTGTCTCCAAGGCCCCCTTTCCGCTGCTTCCCAGTGAGCAGAGCAGCCCTCCTGGGCTCTCCTGTTGCTGCTGCTATGCTAAGCCCCTCTTGTCTCCCTTCCTGAGTGTGCTCTTGCTGCGGCCAATGAATTCTTGCCTGCTCTGCCGCACTTCGTCTCTTGATTGAAATCTTTCCTTCCAGAAGACAAGGACCGAGGTCTCGTTGTCTCGCCGGTAACAGGAGGAGGGGATGGGATCTAGTAAGATTTATCTTATGGTCCTATAGTATGAACCCAGACCTAGGGAGGTCTGGGTGGGGGACAGGGAGGATATACTTGGGGGTCTGCACCATCCTGGGCTCCTTATCTCAGCCTGGCCAGGGTCAGTACAGGCCGGGGGCAGCCCTCCAGCCCCTCCCTGGGTACCCTGGCAGGGCGCAGAGACTCCATACCCAGGGACTTCCTGGAGGGTCCTATCCTCTCTGAAAAGATCAACCCCACTGTTGATTCAACCTGCACTTCAACCTGTGCTCCCTCAAGATGAAGTTGATAGAGTTGTGGGGCACCCCCTCCACCATCCTGGACCCCGGGTGCCTTTACAGAAAAAGCTTCCCGTCAGGCGGGGGCCCGGTCCCCGTGGCTGCAGCCCTCAGAACCAGGGCCTCCCGCTCCCACAGGCAGTCCCCCCAGCCTTCCTCTGTGACTCTGTCCCCTCAGAGGGGGTCTCAGCACACAGTTTTGTTAGAGTGACCAGAGTGGAAGGGGTCGTCATCCTATAGAAAGGGGAACTGGCCCACCTCCTCAAAGAGAGGGGGAGGCGCTTGCTCAAAATCAGAAATCTTCAGAAATCAATAATCAGTAATTCGTGGTTAACTGCCTCCTGCCACCGCCGTCCATCAGTGATAACAAGCGGCACCTCGTTCTCTTGCTGGTGTGCGGGGCCCCCTGCCGGCTTTGGTCTATGTGCCCTCTTCCTGGAGCACCCTGTCCCCCGGATGCTTGTCTACCTGCTTGGCTCCCGGTTGGCCTGCAGGTGGCAGCTTCCCCAGGCCTCCCCGGTGGAGGCACTGATCCTGCTGAGTGCTGGGTGTCTCCCCACTAAGCTCCCGAAGGCTTAGGAGCTTCCTGGCCCCATGGATCTGTTTCCCCAGCACTTAGCACAGTGCCAGGCACAGGCCAGTAACAACAAAATGATGAGGGTCGACATGTAGGGAGCGGTCGGGGTACTGACTCATTGGCTGAATGAAGGAATGGCTATCGCCCACCCAAGTCGCTCCCCCATTCCTGGGTCCTAACACCCCAACCCCAGAGCCTGGGGTCCTTAAAAATATTGAATTCCTCGAAAGCTCCAGGATGGGCTCCTGGTCCCTCTGCCTCTCTCTCCAGCTCTTGGCCGGTGCGGTGACCCGCTGTGTCCCTGGCGTAGCCAGAGTGCCCTCTGCTGGCACAATGGCGACAAGGTCTGCTCCTGCTCTCCGGGATGCTGGGGCGGCGGGAGCCCTCTGCGCCTTCCCCTTCACAGCCCCCTTTCTCCTTCGCTAGTACGAGGGCAGCTTCTCTGTTCTTCCTCCATGTCATCCCTCTGCCCATTTGCCCAGGCAGGTGGAAGCTTGCCAGTTGGCCCAGAGGCCTAGGCTGTGCCACCAGCTGGCTATTCCCCCCCCAGGCCCTCTGAACGCAGATCTGGTGGGCAGTCTGTCCCAAGGCTGATCATAGGTGCTGGTTGTGATGTTGGGGGACCCACTACCCCCACCCCCACTCCACTCCAGTCCCCACCTCCTGGGGGGGGTGGACAGAGATGTCCTGATCTGTCCCAGTCAGGGGAGCAGATTACCTCATGCTGGGGAGCAGGATACGTTTTGCCGCACCTCCAGCGCCTCCCTCTCACTCAGGCTGACCCTGGCTCTCAGGCCACACATGGTCCTCCCCACTCCAGCCGCCCTCTTTCTCCCCCTCTCCCCCCGCGGCTTCTGCCCAGCCCCTCCCAGGCTGACCTGGTGTGAGAGGCGCCTCCTCTCACTGGTCCATTCCCACACCTCCCTCCACCCTCTGAAGCTGGACTTCTGTCCCTTCTGGTCATCCCCGTGTTACCACATCCAATGGACACGCTTAGTCCTCATCCGCCTATAGCGCTGACCCTCCCTCCCTCCTTGAAATTCGCTCTTTCCGTGGCCTCGGGGGACACCATTCTCTCTGGGGTGTCCTCCCACGTCTCTGGCCAGGCTCGCATTATTTTGCCTTGGTTTCAGGTGTACAGCACAGTGGGTAGACAGTCACGTACTTTACAAAGTGTCCCCCACTCTTTTTAAAAAAATATATTTTATTGATTTTTTACAGAGAGAAAGGGAGAGGGAGAGAGAGTTAGAAACATCAATGAGAGAGAAACATCAATCAGCTGCCTCCTGCACACCTCCCACTGGGGATGTGCCCGCAACCAAGGTACATGCCGCTGACCGGAGTCAAACCTGGGACCCTTCAGTCCACAGGCTGACGCTCTATCCACTGAGCCAAACCGGTGAGGGCTGTCCCCCACTCTTGACCTTTGCATGGCAGAGTTCCACAGGCCCTGGCCTTCACCTTTTCATCCAGAACCCGACAGCAGCCAACAACTCGCCATGGACACTGTTGGTCTCCTCCCCAGCCGGAGGACTCTCCATGTATCTCTTCTTTTTTTAAAAAAACAAACCTGCCCGAGGATATTTTCCCCTTGATTTTTAGAGAGAGTGGAAGGGAGAGGGAGAGACGGAGAGGAACATTGGTGTGAGAGAGATACATCGATTGGTTGCCTTCTGCACTCACCCTGACCAGGAAGCCTGCAACTGAGGCATGTGCCCTTGACCGGAATCGAACCTGGGACCCTTCAGTCCACAGGCCCCAGCTCTATCCAGTGAGCCACACCGGCTAAGGCTCAGCTTCTCTTCTTCAGGGGGCACCTGGTGTGGGATGGCTCCTGTGTCATCTCTTCCCTGAACAGGCTTTTTCTCAGTGCGTGGCTAGAAGTGTTCCCTCCACCCACCAAGCTACTATCTTGCTTCTCACGGCATCCTCCTGGGGAGCCCTGTGCCCGGCCCACAGAGCTCCTCGGGGGGCCTTTGCGGCACATTGCAGCAAACTCCCCGTCATCTCCAATGTGTGTGAAATACAACAGAAGCAAGACACACCTCCTCCAGGCAGGAAGAATCCAGTCAGGGAGGGAGAGTCAGCTTCCAGAAGCACGTGGCAAGGAGCCAAAGCCTTTAAATGCGTGCCCTTGGGCTTCTGTCGCTTTGCTGTGGTTTATTTTGGCAGGGGGGAGCGGCCCGAGGCATGTTACTCATGTTTCGCGTCACGTGTGGGTGTGCATACCCACGCTAACAGCAGGGGCGTTTGAGGCACGGCTGCTCTGAGCTTTGCAGGACATTTGGCCCCTCCCCCTGATCCAGCTACTAAATCCCACTAGTGCCCCCCAGACTTGTGACACCCTTAGCGAGTGAGGCCACTGCCTGGGGCTCAACATGATTTGTACAAGTTTTTTTTTTTAAATTGATTTCGGAGAGGAAGGGAGAGGGAGAGAGAGATGGAAACATCAATATGAGAGAGAATCATGGATCGGCTGCCTCCTGCATGCCCCCTACTGGGGACGGAGCCCACAATCCGGGCACAATGCCCTGACTGGGAATTGAACCGGTTCATAGGTTGATGGTTAACCACTGACCCAGGCCGACCCGGGCCGGGGCTCAAATTTACAGAGATGCCAACAACACGCAGTAATCAAGAGACACAAGGCAATCTTTAAAGAAATGAGATCTTGCCGAAACCGGTTTGGCTCAGTGGATAGAGCGTCGGCCTGCGGACTGAAGGGTCCCGGGTTCGATTCCGGTCAAGGGCATGTACCTTGGTTGCAGGCACATCCCCAGTGGGGGGTGTGCAGGAGGCAGCTGGTCCATGTTTCTCTCTCATTGATGTTTCTAACTCTCTATCCCTCTCCCTTCCTCTCTGTAAAAAATCAATAAAATATATTAAAAAAGAAAAGAAAAAAAGAAATGAGATCAACAAACTGGCCAATGAAACAGTCACTTGTTTTCCAATAATATTCTGTTGGATCAGGGTTAGAGCTAGGGGTCTGGGGCAGGTGGTGCAAGTGCCCGGTCCGGTCTGACCTTTATTTATCATTTTGATATTCTGTCCATCGTGTGAGAAGAAACAAGTCACCTTTTCTGTCCAAGAACAGTTTAGACAGCTGCCATTTTGGACTGCGTGACTTGGCAGCCGCCATGTTGGCCGCATGGCTTGCAGCTCCCCTGGGGGCCGCCATCTTGAAACAGCCAAGGCCAACCCCACCCCTCCCTTTGAATTAGCCAATCGCGAAAGACTGTGCGCCTGAGCTCCAATCAAGAGCAAAGGACAGGTCACGTGCATCGTCAGGGATTATAAACCCGAGCAGCCCACCGGCTGGGTGTGCACGCACTTCCAGACCAGGTGTGCGCACCCCTCTACGTAGAAGTAAAGATGTCTGCCTTGCTGCCTGGGTCCCGAGGATGTTTTGTGTTCTACCAGGACCCCTGACTTGGGGGGCTCGCCTTATTTCTAACAATCGTGACTTTTGCATTCATTTGATTTTGCAAAATGCGCATTAAAATGACTTTGATAGAAAAATGCAGAAATACAGCCCTGGCCAGTGCGGCTCAGTTGGTTGGAGTGTTGTCCCGTACACCAAAGATGGCGGATTCAATTTCCATTCAGGGCACAGACCCAGATTTTGGGTTCAATCACCGGTTGGGGCTCATGCCAGAGGCAACCAATTGATGTTTCTCATAAAAATAAACTAAAAAAAAAAAAAAAAAAGGAAATGCAAAAAGACATTTAAAAGTTACCCAATCCTTTTGTAAGAAATAACATGGAACATTTTTTAGTGAAATAATCCTTGGAGACAGATTAGTTTACAGCCTGTTTGGATTCACATTAAACAAAATAGTCTTTGTAAGCCAAGGCGAGAGCAGGAAGGCAGGAGACGTGTGTGGGGCATTCCAGGGTCTGGCCCCTCCCTGGTCTCTCCACAGCAGGAGGAAGGGGAGGGATAGGGTTCCCTGCTGTGGATTATCCAGAAGTACTGGCTGATCTTGCACCCCAGAGGTCCCCCTCTCTATGGTCCTCCATGAGACACGTGCTGAGTCATGAGCAAAGGACCCTGACATTTTGCTTTGCTGGCCAGCCTCCCCTGCTTACCGTTTGGCTTTTTGAAATACTAGAAATTATTTCAAAATGATTTCTATCTCTGTGGACGCCTATGGGCCTAGGAACTCCAAATGAGAAAGGCAATGACTTCCCTCTTACATCAGATGTGGTTTCCTCCCGTGTGTCCCAGGGTGTCATGGTGCCAGCATCACCCCACGCCCCAATCTGGGACTACACGTCCCTCAGAGCCAGAAGGTGAGGGTACGCCCCTGTCCTTGTCGGCTCCCAGATGGGGAAGGACTCTGAGACCATGCAGCCAGCAAGAGCAGGGCCTGTCCCTAGGGCCACACATTCACTTCCTCCGCATTCCTTACCTCCACAACGTGATGCAGAGGCCTGCAGCCTCTTGAAGCAGGGACAGTGAAGATTTGGGGGTGGAGAGGCGAGATTTGGGCATTTTGATGGGAAAGGTTTTTCCTGAATATCGGGGAAAGGTTTAGATTTCGTTCCTACCCATCCCCAGGTAACGGCCTCTGAGGAAAGTGATTGGAATTGGTGCAGGGAGGAGGGGCAGCGCCAGACCCCAGCCAAGGTTGCTCAGAGGAGCTGAAGGGAGCCCCACCCCTGCCAGACCACAGAGCACGCCCGCAGCCTGCTCCAGCCGGCTCCTACCGAGAAGTGGGGGTCACTTACTTTCCCGAGAACAGAGAACAGGCCCGGGGGTGGAGTTCAGGCACACCCCCGTGGGCCCGAAGGAGTTTCTCCTGTGACTTGCCTCATGTCCTCTTCAGAGCCAATCATTAACCCCCCGAGAGCCCCCACTTGAGAGGCCCCCCGGGAACAAGCGGCTGGTTGAGGCTGGAAATGCAGAGGCGGCTTTTGCAGGGGGGCTGAGTCCCCAGTCCCGCTCCTGCCAGGGTCGCAGGGCAGTGGCCCAGCCAGGGTCCAGCCTCGCTGGCTGCACACACCCTGCTGGGCAGGTGGGATGGCAGAGGCCCAGCTGAGGAGCTCTGTGGGGCGGGCCCGTGGCTGGGGCAGGCTGGCAGCCTCAGGAACACCGAGGAGGGTGCAGATGGTTTAGGGTTTGCCCGCCCAGGGTGGCTTCAGTTCCACAGCCCCCCTGGACGATGCAACACCAGCCATGGGAGACGCTCAGTTCTGGGCAGGAGGGTCAGCAGCCTGTCTCTGCCTTTGGGGTCTGAGATGGGCCTGGCTTCCTCGCCTTGACCTCTAGCCTGCAATGAAGTCAGTAACGCAGACAGAACACCCCCTCCCCCCAATGTAAGATGCCACCTCTCCGTCTGGCCACCCGGCCTAAGCCCCACCCACTCTCAGGCCGCAAGACCTTTAGGGACAGGTACCTGGTGGCGAGTGGCCAGGATCAGCCAGGAGAACCAAGACCTGAGATCCAGGGACAGTCCAGCCTGGTTCAGAGCCCTGCTCCTGTGGCTGTGGGGACAGACGGGTCTGACTGTTTTCTGGGATTCCCAGGCCCCGTTTCCCTGGATAACCTGTCATCTCAGATAGCAGCTCCAATACCACTTCCTCCAGGAAGCCTGCCCTGATTTCCCCACAAGGCTGGTTCTCCAGTTCTTTCTCCTCCTGGCACATCTACCTCTCCTCTTGGGCCTTTCCCAGTATTGTGTGTTTATATGGATTTCAAGCAGGAGTTGGCACACTTTGTCTAGAAAGGGCCAAATGGTAGATTTTAGGTTTTGCAAGCCAGCTGGTCTCTGTCATCACTACTCAGCTCTGCTGGGTGACAAGTTCGCTGCCCACCCTCAACCCGCAGCCAGGGGACCCCGCGGGGCCGGCCAGCGCTAGAGTCCAGCTTTATTCGCCACCCCCCTTCCCTACACCTGCTTGAGCGTGACCAAGGCGCCGCTGCTGACCATGACCGCGGGGTAGAGCGGCTCCAGGAAGGAGGCGAGGAAGCGGTAGAGGAGGCTGACCCCGCCCGCCACGCCGTAGAAGGACAGGCAGCCGGCGCCGCAGTCGAGCGCCACGCCGAGCGTGCGGTGGTAGCCGCCCTGCAGCACCGTCTGCGTGTTGTTGTGCCACACGGAGAACCGCAGCGAGTCCCACTCCAGGCACCACGAGTCGGGGTTGCGGCCCAGCAGGTAGACGATGCTGCCGCGCGGGCGGCCGCTGGGCGGGGGGCTGCGGCGGTAGGTGACGCCCAGGCACACCCACGAGTTGGACACCTCGGCCTCCCAGTAGTGGCGGCCCTCGGCCAGGCCGCGCGAGCACAGCACCTGCGGCCACTGCTTGAAGCCGGGCAGGGGGCCGCCGGCGGGGAAGGGCTCCAGGAGGACCCCCAGGTTCAGCACCGAGTGCGTCTCCTTGAACAGGAAGAGCTCCTCGCTGGCCGAGGCGGGGTCGAATTTCAGGTTGCAGTAACCTGGGGGAGGGGAGGGAGGGGGGGGACAGCAGCCGGGTCAGGGTCCCAGGGCACTGGCAGAGGACTCCAGTGCTTCCCCCAGCTCCGAGGAGTGGCCCTCCACCCCCTTTTAAGTCACGGACTGGTGGTGGTGGTGGTGGGGATGTGCGGAAATAGTTTAGAGGAAGAGATGGGTGTTGTCCCAAGGTCCCGTGTTTCTCTCTCTCTTTCTCTCTCTCTCTCTCCCCCCCCATATATATATATATATATATATATATATATATATATATATATATATATATATATATATATGTAATTTTTAATTTTAAAAGAATAGTTTAGCCCTAACCGGTTTGGCTCAGTGGATAGAGCGTCGGCCTGTGGACTGAAAGGTCCCAGGTTCGATTCCGGTCAAGGGCATGTACCTTGGTTGCAGGCACATCCCCAGTGGGAGGTGTGCAGGAGGCAGCTGATCGATGTTTCTCTCTCATCGATGTTTCTAACTCTCTATCCCTCTCCCTTCCTCTCTGTAAAAAATCAATAAAATATATTTAAAAAAAAAAAAAAAAAGAATAGTTTAGCCCTAACCGGTGTGGCTCAGTGGCTAGAGCGTCAGCCTTCGGACTCAAGGGTCCCAGGTTCGATTCCAGTCAAGGGCATGTACCTTGGTTGCGGGCACATCCCCAGTAGGGAGTGTGCAGGAGGCAGCTGATCGATGTTTCTCTCTCATTGATGTTTCTAACTCTATCCCTCTGCCTTCCTCTCTGTAAAATATCAATAAAAAATATATATATATATTTAAAAAAAAGAATAGTTTATTGATATTTATTTTATTGTTTTTTTAAAATATATTTTATTGATTTTTCACAGAGAGGAAGGGAGAGGGATAGAGAGTTAGAAACATCGATGAGAGAGAGACATCGATAAGCTGCCTCCTGCACACCCCCCACTGGGGATGTGCCCGCAACCAAGGTACATGCCCTTGACCGGAATCGAACCCGAGACCCCTCAGTTCCCAGGCCAACGCTCTAGCCACTGAGCCAAACCGGTCAGGGCAGTTTATTGATATTTAGAGAAAGAGAAAGGGAGAGGGAGAGGGAGAGGGAGAGAGAGAGAAACATCAATGTGAGAGTGCATCAATCCGCTGCCTCCTGCATGCTCTGCATGCTCCCCACCAGCTGGGGATCAACCCGCAACCTGCCCATGTGCCCTTGACCGGCAACCTCCTGGCACTGGATGACGCCCAACCAACTGAGCCCACACTGGCCAGGGCCCAAGGTCCACCTGTCTAGAAGCGTTGAGCGCTGAGGCTCCCTCCGTGCCCTCACCAGACCCTAACATAATCTCCCTTTTTATTTGTTCAGGATGCAAGGTAGAGTGGAACTGGGGGCGGGGGGGCAAGGGCTCCTGGAGGGGGTCACTCAGAGGGAGGGTCACCAAGGGCAGTGCAACCCTGACCCTGGAGATCGCAGAGAAGTCCTTGGGGTTGGGCCCCCAGCCCAGCCGGGGAGAGGGAGGGCTGTGGGAACATGGAGTGGAAAGGGAGACTGAGGAAGAAATGGACAGGGTCTGCCAACTGGCTTGGCTAAAGCCCAGGGGCACCCAGCGGAGGACAGAGGTGGAGCGACACCAGGGCAGGGACGGCTGGAGGGCCTCTGGACAGTAGGTGAGGCCTTGCCACCCCCCTCCCCCTGCAGGGTAGGACAGGACAGAGTCTTTTCTTTCCTATCAGGGCCTTGGAGTCACAGGCCAGTCCTTCTGAGGTCTCCAGTCCCAGACAAGAGAGAGCTGGCATCTCTCTGGAGCCCTGGCCCGAGCAGAGGCGGAGCTGGGGAAGTCGAGGCACCTAGGGGCCCTGCTCCCTTCCTTCCCCTCCCTGCATTGGACCCCGGGACTGAGGACTCACACTTGAGAAGGGTCTTCCTGTCCATGGTGGGGGGCAGCACCTCGTAGGAGTTCATTTTAATGCCTGCGGAGAGGGAGGGCTCTGCTAAGGACACTCGCAGCCCAGCATCCTTCTGCAGGGAGGCGTGGGCTCCCAGGAGGCAGCGTCACCGGGGGAAGGTGCACACGGGCCAGCAGGGCCCTCTGCGACGCCCGGAAACCACCCCAGCCGCTGCCCTGCGGGGCTGTCCCTGCCCCAGAATGCAGCTGGGTGTCCAGTGGCCCAGGCCACAGGTACTGACCTTGCAGGAGGAGCTGGTTGATGAAGCCGAGCCCCATGCCCACCAGCCGGCTCCGGAGCTCCGCCAGGGTCTGGGGCAGCTGCAGGAAGCTCTGCTTCTCCTCCCAGCTGGTGCCCATCAGGGGTTCCATGCAGTCTTGGAAGTTCTTTAGCCTGGGGAACTCCTGTATTGCGGGGAGGGGCGGCGACAGTGGTGCCACCTTTCACCCGGGCCCAGGCAGATGCCCCATGTCCCCGCCTCTGCAGGGGCTTGGTGGTGCCCAGAGCGTGGGGCAGGCGGAGAAGCTGCTGCTCTCCAACCTGGGCATCTCCCTCCCCAGCTCCTGGCGTTTGGACATCGTAGCTTAGGGCTTTGCCAAAGGCCTGGCCTAGTGCATTACAGAGTGATTTTTAGAAAACAGTGCTGGCAGGACTTCCTCCAGCCTTCAATTGCTTAGTGAGAAACCTTGCCAAATGCTTCCTGGTGTGTGGGGGGGACAAGGGGAGGAACAGCCCTAGAAGTCTGCTCGGGGTGCGATGGCCGCTGAAAGGAGAGCTGCACCGGGTTGGGGCAGCCCCCGGCCCCGCCCATAGAGAAGGCTGCCCCCCAACCTTCACCTGACCCCACCAGCTACCCTGCCTGGTGCCCCCCTGCAGCAGCACCCAACCAGGCTGTGGCGCCAGGCCAGGGCTGAGGAAAGAAATGGGATCTCAATCCGGGCTCTGTAGATTGTTCTGTCTCACTTCCAGCCCTGCCTGGGGGCGTGTGGAGAAACAGACCAGAGGTCGGCAAACTCATTCGTCAACAGAGCCAAATATCAACAGTACAAAGATGGACATTTCTTTTGAGAGCCAAATTTTTTAAACTTAAACTTCTTCTAACGCCACTTCTTCAAAACAGACTCGCCCAGGCCGTGGTATTTTGTGGAAGAGCCACACTCAAGGGGCCAAAGAGCCACATGTGGCTCACGAGCCGCAGTTTGCCAACTTAGACTGTCAGATGCCCAGAACCCTAGGGTACACCCCATCTGTTCCAGGGAAATGAAGGCAGGAATGTTAGGGTCAGGCTGGGTGCTGAGGTGGAGGAAGCCAAGGGTGTGGGTGTAATCTCAGGACAGATGACCGGGGAGGCAGGGGAGTGGACCAGTGACGCCGCCCCAAACGCTGATGGCGTGTCTGTGGGTGCAGGAATGGAGGTTGTGGCAGGGCCTGGCGCGGAGGTGGGGTGCGGGCTTGCCTGCAGAAACTGCTGGTCACTCGGGTTGGTGAGCAGGGTGCGCAGCCAGATGCTGTCCGCCTCCAGCTTCAGGAGCCAGTTGTGGCTCTGCTGGATGGAGCTGCCCAGCTTCTCCAGGGCGGCGGCCTCCTCTTTGTCCACAAAATCCAAGACCTTCATCTGCAGCTGTTTGACTTCCTGGATGATCCCCAAGAAGCAGGAGTGCACCTCGTCTCGCATTGTCTGGATCAGTTTCTGGGGGTGGCGGTGGGAGGGTGCAGAGAGAGGCATCTCTGAGCTCCACCCTTATACCTGCCTTATCATGATCCCCAGCCCACCTAGGATCCTGTCTGTCCTCCTGCCCCCACCCCATCCACACCAAGCCCTCAGAGTCCCCTCCGCCTGATGCAGGGCGCTGGGGAAGCCTGGGCCTGGGGCGGGTGGGCAACCTTACCAGGAGAAAGGCCACCTGCTCGCGGTGCTTCTGGCTGTCGGAGGTGATCATTAGCATTTGGTTCTCCACGTTGGCCTGGACCTGCCGCAACTCGACCTGGGTGACAGGGTGAGTGGGGGTGAGGGCGCCTGATTGAGGGGGTGCCTAGGAGAAGCCTTCTGCAAGCAGCCCCATGTTCAAGCCCAGAAGAGCTATTCCTCTTACATTCCAAAGAGGTTTCAAGGGGATGAGGATGAGGATGAGGATGAGAAAGAGCAGAGCTGAAGGGGCGCCGGCTGAGGGCCCACCCGCCTGCTCTAGGTCTCTCCCCGTTTTTAGGAGTCAGGTTCTCTGCTCCTGACAGTAATGACCTTCGGGTTTCAGGTCACAAGAAGGGGTTGTGGAGGGGTCAGTGGTTTCAGAGGCCTGGGAGGCAGTGGGTCAAAAAGGGCACATCAGGTGGGGAGCCCTGGGCTCCCCTCCAGAGGGCAGCACTGCCAGGCTCAGAGTCCTTCTACATAAGCCTTTCGTCTCCCCCGCCCGGCGACGGGCGTTTTCCCGTCTCAGGATGTATTACAGACGGAACTGCGCTACTCCAAGTGGCTGTCCAGGAACTGCTGCTGACCCGCAGCAAAACGAGAAGCTCGTGCCAGACGGTAAACCGACTCGCTGCTTTCTCATTAGGAAAGTCTTGCCAGGGAGAGGGTGTCAGCTCATCACACGATCGTGATGAATTGGCTCGCCTTCCGGCGCGAGCTCCTTGCCGTGGACCGTGAACAGTGGCTGTGTTGGAATAGCGCTGTTGTAGGGTGTACGTGATAGACTGTCCTCACGTAGAAGGACGTCACGTTTGCAGTTTTGTATCTTTTCTTTCAGCCTTTCCTTTCGTTCGGTGCAAAAAACACACACAAAAAACAAAAACAAAAAACACCACCCCAAAACCACTGATCATGGGGTTCACACAGACCATGTTGGATCCTTAGGCACTTGACTGGCCAGCACTGATTCATGTCACGCATGACCCTCTTGGCCACACTCGCAGGGGTCCTCAAACTTTTTATTTTTATTTTTTTTATCTACTTTTAAAAATATATTTCTTTATTGATTTCAGAGAGGAAGGGAGAGGGATAGAGAGATAGAAACATCAATGATGAGAATCATTGATCGGCTGCCTCCTGCACGCCCCCTATTGGGGATCGAGCCCACAACCCGGGCATGTGCTCTTGGCTGGAATCGAACCTGGGACCCTTCAGTCCGCAGGCCTACGCTCTATCTACTGAGCCAAACCGGCTAGGGCTCCTCAAACTTTTTAAACAGGGGGCCAGTTCACTGTCCCTCAGACCGTTGGAGGGCCGGACTATAGTTTAAAAAAAAAACTATGAACAAATTCCTATGCGCACTGCGGGCCCGGGACGAGTCGGCTGCTAAGCAGGACAGGCAGCGGCACCCGGCGGGCCGGATACATGTCCTCGGCGGGCCGCATGTGGCCCGCGGGCCGTAGTTTGAGGACCCCTGCAACGGCTGCAGAATTTTCCTCCCCGGAAAGGTGTGTGGAGGTGGCGGGGGTGGGGTGGGGGGAGGGGCTTGCGAAAGACTCAGACCCGCCCCCGCCCTCGCTCCCGCCGCACCTCCCTGCGGGCGCGCTCCTCCTGCAGGGGGATGGTGTCGTGGTTCCGGTGCTCCTCCTGCAGGCAGGTCCCGCACACGCAGCAGCCTTCCGTGCGGCAGTACAGCCCCCGCACCTTGCGGTGCTTGCGGCACAGGCAGCTCTTGAAGTCCCACAGGGGCTCCAGGAGCTGGTGGTCCCGGAACACCTGGTCCTCCGAGTGGCTGCGCAGGTGCTTCTCGCACAGGGAGGCCATGCACTGCAGGCACGACTTGACGGCCCTGCGCTTCTGGGGGCCGCAGAAGTCGCAGGGCACGTCCCGGGGCCCGGCCAGCTTCCACGAGGACGCCGAGGGCGGGCTCTTGGCCTGGGTGAAGCAGGTCACCATCTCCTCCAGGGTGACGTTCTTGCAGAGGCGCGGCCTGGAGGCGAAGCTCTCTCGGCACTGGGGGCAGTAGAGGGTCTCGCCCAAGGCCGCCTGGTGGTCCCAGAACCCCTGGAGGCAGGTCATGCAGAAGTTGTGGCCGCAGGCGGTGGTGACGGGGCTGCGGAACACCTCCAGGCAAATGGGACAGAGGACTTGGTCCTCAAACTTGCAGAGGTTGCCGTTGTTCCTCAGCGGGAGCTGGCCTTGCGGAGGTCTGGAGGGCTGGGCGGGGGGCTGCGGGGCTGGGACGTGGTCCTGGACTGGCTCTGGGGAGACGGAGCAGAGCCATGCGGAAGCCCAGGCAGGAGCTGAGGGGGCCTTACAGGGAGGGGCATGACACTCCTCTGAGAAGCAGCTGTCTGCCCATGGGGGACAGGGACTGTGCCATCAGTCAGCCCGTAGCGGGGACAGAAGTTGGGGATTGTGTTCTCCTTGTCCCTAATTCCTGGAACGAGTCCCGGACAAGGGGGTGGATGGCAGAAAGCAGTCACGTGACAAGGGAAAGGAACCACTTCCCTGGCCCATGGGAAGAAAGGTGGGAGCACAGGTACTTACGTGAAACTCTCTGCATGTCAGGGAGAGCCAGAGGCTTGGCTGCCCTGGCGGGAGGGAAGAGAACCCGTGGACACTCAGGTGCAGGGCCCTGGCCCCTGGTCCCATTTCACCAGCTGCTGGGAAGGTCCCCATCAGTCTAGTGCAGGGGTGGGCAAACTTTTTGACTCGAGGGCCACAATGGGTTCTTAAACTGGACCGGAGGGCCGGAACAAAAGCATGGATGGAGTGTTTGTGTGAACTAATATAAATTCAAAGTAAAGGAGCGGAGGGGAGAGCAAGAGAACCCTCCGCTCTTTCGGCTCCGCGGGCCGGATAGAACAGCCAAACGGGCCGGATCCGGCCCGCGGGCCATAGTTTGCCCACGGCTGGTCTAGTGGGTTCCCACCCCACCCTTGCATCTCTCTGGGGCCGATGGCCACCATCTCACCTTTCCCTTCGGCTGTGTTTGCAGTCTCCCTATCTAGCTGCCCCCCGACGCCCTCTGACTGTCTGCAATTTTGCTTCCTGACGTCACAATCCAAGTGGGACCAGCCCCAGCATCCTGCTTGTGACGTCAGCGGGGAGGGTGTACCGCTGGGCCTGCTGCGGTGCTGAGGCACTCTGCCTGTCCCCGGGCTCTTCTTCATTCCGGAGCCTGCGCCCCAGGCGGCAGAGCCACTGCTGCACCTGGGGCCACTTGAGTGGACTTGAGGGACTCACTGCGAACCCAAGGCGGAGAATGGCCACTCAGTGGCAGTAGGATCGTGGGCAATCCGTTAAGTCTCTCTGGACCGTGGTTCTTCTCTGATGAATCAACAGGGTTGCGGTAGGAGATGATATTTCAAGGTCCCCCTCTTGGTCTAGAGTGGATTGATCCGATCATTATCTGATTGGTGATCCTACAGATGGTTGCTTCCCACTCTGGTCCTGACCCTCAGGAGGAAAAAAGGGATGAGCAAAACTGAAGAGAGACCCTCATTACTCCCCTCATTACTCTAAGGGCTTCTTTTTTTAAAAAAAAAAATTTTTTATTGATTTCAGAGAGGAAGGGAGAGAGATAGAAACATCAATGATGAGAGAGAATCATTGATCGGCTGCCTCCTGCACGCCCCCTACTGGGGATTGAGCCCAAAACCCAGGCATGTGCCCTTGACTGGAATCAAACCTGAGACCCTTCTGTCTGCAGGCCGACGCTCTGTCCACTGAGCCACACCAGCTAGGGCTCTAAGGGCTTCTTGTTAGTCTTTCTCTTTCTCATTCTTCCCTGTCCAACAGGACAAATGTCCTGAGAAGTTTGTAATATATCATTTTTTTTGCTTCAAAAAGTTATGAAACTTAGATTTTGAGCTGCCAAATTTGACTTGGAGAAAATAATAGCCTCAAAAGAAAGCTCACAAGGGCAAAAACTACAAATTCCACCATAAAATCAACATGAAAATATTTTTTAAAAATTGTCATTTGAATTTTTTGAAATGTTTTATTGCTTTTATTTTTTTTAATGTATTTTTATGATTTCAGAGAGGAAGGGAGAGATAGAAACATTAATGATGAGAATCACTGATTGCCTCCTGCACACGCCACACTGGGGATTGAGCTCACAACCTGGGCATGTGCCCTGACCGGAAGTAAACCATGACCTCCTGGTTCATAGGTTGATGCTCAACCACTGAGCTACGCCGACTGGGCTGTTTTACTGATTTGAGAGAGAGAGAGAAAGGGAGAGGGATAGCGAGAAATATCAATGAGAGAGAAACATCGATCAGCTGCCTCCTGCACACTCCATACTGGGGATCAAGCCCAAAACCTGGGCATGTGCCCTGACCGGGAATCGAACTGTGACCTTCTGGTTCATAGGTCGATGCTCAATCACTGAGCCAAACTGGCTGGGCCTTCATGAAAATATTTTTACGTAAAATGAAAATAGAAAACTTGGAAACAACTGAATTGCACTGCAGAGAAAACCGATCAAGGAATTAAACTGGCTTAATGGAGGAACAGTTCCCTCCAGTGGAAAGCTTTCCTGATGAAAATGTGTGGTGTGATTCTTACTGAAAGTTTGGCTGGAGGCTGCCACCTGGACTTTGTGGCTGAGCAGATTCGGCCACACTTAGTGATCTGTTCCAGGTGCTGGTGCTGCCTGGGGCGCCAGCAAGCCCTCCCTGGAGCATCAGCAGGCCCAGTGCCAGGGTTTTGGAGTAGATCCTCGCCTTCTTTCGGAGATTAACTCTTTTCCTTCTGAGATACAGCTCCTGCAACCTAACCATGGGACAGCAAGTTACCATAGGGCCTGAACTGCCCGTCACAAACAGGGTGTTCTCTCACCCGCCCAGCCAGTGTGAGGAGTAATTAACATTGCTCAGAAACAGGTGCGCCTCTTTCAGACACCAGGACAATGACTGCTGGCACTGTGCTGCCTCCTGCTGGGGAGAGGAAAGGATCTTTGTTGTTTATGTATTTTTTAAAAAAATATATTTTATTGATATTTTACAGAGAGGAAGGGAGAGGGATAGAGAGCTAGAAACATCGATGAGAGAGAAACATCCATCAGCTGCCTCCTGCACACCCCCCACTGGGGATGTGCCCGCAACCAAGGTACATGCCCTTGACCGGAATCGAACCTGGGACCCCTCAGTCCTCAGGCCGACGCTCTATCCACTGAGCCAAACCGGTTTCGGCTGTACCTTGTTCTTGACCTTTGTGTACAGTTGTCTCCCTGTGCGGGGGAGGGGGAAGACAAAGGCCTTTTGAGGATCCCACACCCTGCCTGGTGCCTAAAGTGATGGGTCCTCACACTTCTTACCCTCTACCTTGCAGAGAAAATGGGTTACCTCAGTCACTTATCCTCTTCCAGGAGGACTGTTTTTCCCTTAATAAGCACCTCACCCGGCCCGTGTGGCTCATTTGGTTGAGCGTCATCC
This sequence comes from Plecotus auritus, assembly GCF_963455305.1. NCBI lineage: Eukaryota > Metazoa > Chordata > Mammalia > Chiroptera > Vespertilionidae > Plecotus > Plecotus auritus. The sequence continues at coordinate 3,999,825 of NC_137774.1, forward strand.
CCATGAACCAAGACGTCACAGTTCAATCTCAGGGCACATGCCTAGGTTGTGGGCTCCGACCCCAGTAGGGAGAGTGCAGGAGGCAGCTGGTCAGTTTCTCTCTCATTGATGTTTCTATCTCGCCCTCTCCCTTCTTCTGAAATAAATAAAAACAAATAAAAAGAAAAACCACAAAAACACCTCATACTCCCCCCCCTGTCTCTTTCCAGCTCTGTGGGTAGCCCATCTGTCCCACCTTCTGGGGTCCTTTCAGATTCAGGAAAATGAAAGTGGGGAGGGAGGAGGCCCAACACCCCCCCGGGCAGTCTTGGCAGCAGGAGAAATCAGGCCTCTGGGGGAGGCCCTGCTGGAAAAGGAGAAGTTCACCTCCAGAGGGGGCTTGGAGAAGCAGGATGGTGACAGTGGACACAGGGAGCTGGCGATATTGGGAAACACACACCAAAGGTCTCGAGATTCAGCAGTTCGTTTCATGAGTTTATTGATCAGAAGAAAGAAGGAAAAGGTCACACCACTTCAGACTCCTCAAGCACTCAGTCATAAAGGGCGCCCACAGGTGATGGGCATGGTCCCTAGTGCTGGATCGAAGGCCACGCTGCAGGGCGTGGGTGTCCTCTCAGCCCTACCCCCTCAGCAGCTGTCCCTTCCTCCCGACACCCCTGAGATCAGGTACAACTGCAGGGACGAAGTCATTCTAGAGGGGCTGGGCCCACCCCCGCCACTGCCAAGGGCAAAGGGCAGTTCTGAGGACATGACAAGCCTACTACTGTCTGTCGCTCGGGTGCCGGGCTGCTCCCTGCGCCTGGCCTGCATGGCCTGTGGCCACAGACCCGGGCAGAGAATGGAGCGGGAAGACACTCCCCACTGGCAGCACCGGGAAGCTGGAGAGGCTGCGTCACTGGTCATGTGACACCCCCAAGCCAATGGCCAGACCTCTCTCTGAATTAGCCAGACTCTACCAGGGGGAGAAGGCTTTTAAGAAAAATACCCACTTGGCTCATAAAGGGTTTGGGTAAAATCCTTTTCCAGAAACCTTAAGAAACAAATCATCTGAGATTTCTGGAGCGTTGGAGCCACTTAAAGGGTCACCGGGCTGCCAGGAGGGGGGGAGCCTGGGGAAAGACAGCCCTTGAGGAGACAAGAGCGATCACTTAGGCTGCGTCTCAGAGCACTGAGCAGTCCGCAGTCCTTCACAGGCCGCTGCGGGTTTCCGCCAGGAGAAATGCATCCCCGAGGGGCTTGCCGTGCCTGCCTCCCGCCTCCTCATCCTTGTGGCCTGGGACCAGGCTGGTTACCAGCACGCCCAGTGCCCAGGAAAGCACGTCTCACTGGGCGCGTCCTGCCCTCCTTTCATTTGAGGTTCCTTATTCCAGTTGTCCAGACAGACCTCCTCCAGTCCTGTCCTGTCAGAGCCGCTTCTCCCTGACACATTTAAACCTTTTTTTCCCCCGACAGATGACAGGATGGATGCCCACAACCTTTCTGAAAGGTGACGGCTTTTACTGTAGGCAGAAGGTGCTCGACATGTCACAGCTGTAAAAATACTGGGCACCTGCTGGACTTCTGAGGTGCCAATACGCACCTCAGGCTGGCGTGCAGCCTCGTCTGGCAGCAGCCACACGTCTATCCTACTTTACACAGAGAAATAAGGTCAAAGCGAGAATTCTGGGCATGCGCAGGTCACAAGCTCAAAAGACATTTGGCACAGTCTATATTCACATCCAAAAATTACGACCCCAGGTCCCCTAGCAAGCAGTTGAGCTGCGGAGCAGAGGGGACCTCAGCTTTGAAGAAATCAGAAGCGACTGGCTGCCCGTGGCTTACAGATGGGTGTTCGCGAGGCCCATTCCCCTTCTCTGGCCCGCCAGCCACACCCTGAGGGCCATCAAGGGAAACAAGGCTTCCCGGCCGCCATGCATTCACAGCTGCTCTCTAGGACTCAACGCTGAGAGGAGGTCCGGTACAAGCTCTGGCCACAGCGCAGCTCCCCCAGGGCAAACCAGCGTTCGGTCCTCAAGGGCATGGCACTCCACAGAAAGAAGTGACGGTGCGGTGCGGTGCGGGTCAGGGACGGGGAGGCCTCAGGCTGCCCAGCAAACGCATACACTCTAGCGGGAAGGTGTGGGGTCACCGACAAGGCTGCGGGGCAGGGCTGCCAAAGTGAGCGACCAAGAGAGACACAAACAAATATTACATGTTCAGTCAAGGCATTTCCAGGAGACAATCACAGAAATAACACTTTGGACACCATAACAGGACACATTTGGCAACTCTTAAAGCGACAGCCATCCCCACCCCAAGCCACCAGGGGGTCCAAAGTCCCTTTATCCCAGTTTAAAAGTCAAGGAAGGAAGAGGGACAAGGGAGGGTGAGAGAAGGCTGCAGAAGCAGTTACACCGACTAGCTGCAGCTCCCATCTGTCGGTCTCATTCGGTGCAGAATGTCGCCTGCCTCCAACCTCTTGCTGGCAAGAAAGCAGGCCGCCTGGCCGGCCCAGGTTTCCGGAGACAAACGGGGCAAAGCTGAACGTGGCAGCAGCTGAACGGCCCGAACACCGAGCAGCACTCCCCAGCCTCCAACTACAAGCAAGGACGCCCCATCCTCCCTTTCCTCAGAGAGGCTTAGTTCATAGGAATGTGGGGTGCTCTATCTTTTATCAAAACCCTCAGTTCAGTTCGACAAATGGGAGCTAGGCTCCTCTGCATCTGCTACGTTAGTATGCGGTGCCTAGAAGGGAGGGAAGATGGTCACAGAGCGGCTGGTGCCAGCGCCACCTCGGCACACTCAGGTGAGAGCCGGGCCCAGCTCAGGGACAGCCCCCTCACTGCTCCGCTTCCCTGAAGCACAGGCACGGCCGGGAGCAGGCCTTCCTCTCCCCTCCCCGGGCCCCAGCTCCCCTGGGAACCCAGCCCAGATGCGGCTGTGAAGGTCTGTTGTAACGCTGGCTAAGGACACAGAGCAGGCTTCTGAAAAGGTATTCCGCAGCCGGAAGTCACATCTGTCTTCGGGTTCCTGTGGGTGGGGTGCGGGCTCCTTTGGTTTGACCAGAACACTCCCCACGGGGGGCCAGGCTCAGCTGTGCTTTGCAGGAGCTGTTACTGTACAGGAGCGAGATGTAGCTTCCAGAGGTGCTCTGCCGGGCGCGCTCTCCATGTTTAGGGTTCTGGAGTTCACATCCGAGATCCTCTCTCCTGAAGAATCTGGAAGTGGGAGGTGGGAGAGGGCTGAGGCTTGGCCTCTGGACGCAGCGTGCTTTTAGGCCCAGTTGCTAAGCAGACTGCTGAAGAAAGCGAGGAGACCCACCCTTCCCACTGGCCCCGGCGAGCAGCACCATAATCCGTTACCCAGGAAGCGAGGCAGGACTGGAGCCCACCCCCCCAAAGCACTCTGGATGGAGAAGACTGGCTGACCGCGGCGGGGCCAGCGGTGCTGTGGGGCCACTTCTCCCTGCTCCAGGGAACGGGTCAGGCACACAGGTGGGCGACTTACAAGTGTGTGTCTGTGTTTCAGGGGGCCCCACTGGAGGGAAAAGGGAACTGTGTACACAACACTTTTCCAGTAACTTCAGCCACGAAGGTAATCTAATACCTTTCTTCTTGAGGCAGGATAAAAAAGAACAGTTTCAAAGAATAACGGTGACATACGGTACTTCCCAACGCGGAGGTTCAGAATGCCCACCTTGGGGGGTGAGAGGGATAAGCCTTTCTTTTTCACCGATTCCACAGAGGCTGGGACCCTCTGCTCTTTTCTGTGTGTTTTCTAGCCCCAATCACTGCTCATAAATCTTGATTGAAATTACAACCATCGAAAGACCCAAAGGAAGGAGAACTGGAAAGCTGCCTTGAGAAGGGACGGGAAGGAAGGAGACAGGGCCCCTGGGGGAGCAAACGAGTCCCACGCAGACCCTGGGGAAGCGGCCTCTCACCTTCGCCTTTTCACTCGGCTCTATGACGATGCCGTTGGTGGAATTATTTAGTTCTCTGGAGACGACACAGAGGAATTCTGCCTGGTCCTCGTTCCCATAGTTATAGGAAGACCCGATGTTGATGAGCTGGTAAAACAAGGACATGGTGAGCACACGGGGACCTTCCACCACTAAGTGCCACAGAACCCAAACCTCTGGAGTGACCGCTGCGGCCCTCCTCTCCGGCGGAAGAAGAATTCGCTGGGACCGTCAAGGCCCCAGTCACCGGATCTCAGTCACTCATCAGGGCATCGTCAGCGAGGCGGCCCCAGAGGAAAGAAGTCTGAGTTCTGCCACCGTCCCCCTCACCAGAGCAGCGAAACCCAAAGGCAGCGGCTGGGAGTAACATGACCGCATTCCTTGCAGCAAACACAAAGTGAAATGGAATGTCTGTGAATAAAAATGGCACTGCTTCAGCCAAACACCCACCCAGCTGGCTCATCGGGACGGAAGGGTGAGACAAGCCTGGTGCCTGGAAGGCCTGGGAAGGCACCAGGCCACATGTGCTGGGAGCTTTCACCACTTGGGAGAACTGAGTTCGGGCTTTAACTCTGAGCAGGAAATACACCTGCAGAAGACGCTGAGCCCAAGGGGGAGGTCTTGTTGGCGAGCCCCTGGGGCCGCAAGCCAGGGGACCATGACTGACGCTGTATGGCCCCTTTGTGCCTTCACTTCCTCATCCATATAATGGAGTCCCTGGGAGCACACTTGGTCTTCCTACAGGACATGAATAAGAATACTCTAGCCCTGGCCGGTGTGGCTCAGTGGATAGAGCGTCGGCCTGTGGACTGAAGGGTCCCAGGTTCAATTCTGGTCAAGGGCACATGCCCAGGATGCAGGCTCGATCCCCAGTAGGGGGCATGCAGGAGGCAGTTAATCAATGATCCTCTCTCATCATGGATGTTTCTATCTCTCTCTCCCTCTCCCTTCTGCTCTGAAATCAACAAAAATACAATAAAAAAAGAATACTTTAAAAATGTATTTGTAACATCCTCTGCTTAAGACTTTAATTGGGGAAACACTTCTGGAGTGGAAGTATGGCAACATTTTGCAACCCACACCTGACAAGACTAGCACACCCAGGCAGAACGGATTCTGCGGTGGGAGGTCCGGGGGAGAAAAAATCCAGTATCGGTTCTGAAGACAGAGACACAAAAAGGAACTCCTGAGAAGGTAAGTTATGGTAACAGTTCAACTGGCCTACATAAACATTGGCATGATCCAAGTAAAATTACAGCATATTCATTCTGTTCATGTGCAGCCCCCATGTTTTGAAGAAAGAAGATGAACAGAACAATCCTGCCATCTAATGGCACAAAGCTCCAAGGACAGAATCCACAGCCGAGGGTGGTAACCATTCGTTTGATTCCTTTCCTATCCCTGCAGCTCACCATGCTCTCTGCCGATGACACAAATATCCAGGATGATAAAGTTCTGACCTTGGGGCAAGCAAAGGAAGGGTTATTGGTGAATCCTAGTCTTCTTTGGGTAATTATTCTAGATGCGTCAACACGCATTTCTGAAGAGAATCCCTCTGGGGGAGAAAAAAGAGAGCGTCCCGGCCAGTGTGGCTCAGTTGGTTGGGCACTGTCTTGTGCACCGAAGGGTTGCTGGTTCGATTCCCAGTTGGGGGCACATGCCCGGTGGGGGCATGCGTGAGGCAGCCATCGATGTTGTCCTCTCACACTGATGTTTAAAGCTGGGAGACAAGATACTGTTCTCAGTTCTCCCGACTCACGAGGTGCTGCTGAGCAGACAATCCACACCGAGTGGCTCTCTCTTCCCATGCTTTCAAGCAGGATCACATGGGGTCCCACCGAACTCCCCGGTTGTTACCTGGCTGTGGAGGTCCATGTTTGGCGTGTGGACGCCCGGGGAGACACTGGGGCTGTATTACGTAAGGAACGTACCTGTTCGAATTTCCAGCCGTCAGACATAGTGGAGACCATCTGCGTCAGCTCCTCTTCCTGGCACTGCAGGACTCGGTACACGTGCTTCACGGGGCCCTGCGACAACCACCAACAGTGAGGCTAGAAGAACAAACGCTGAGAAGGAGTTTGCTTGGAATGTTTTCCTGGCAGCCAGCGTCTGGCCCTTTAACAATGAAAGCTTATCCAAAACACGGCCGGGCCAGGGAGATGAGTCAGGGGGAAAATAAGTGTAGAGGGATGAGTTATATTCTTAGATCCCCTCTGTCTTCCTAAACAGAAAATAGGGTACACTTACTTTGGACAAGAAAGCCACATGTTCTTCTAGGTTGCTCGTGTCTCACATACATGTGGAAAATGTAGGTTACATTTTGGCTTATTGGCAGTGACACCTTATTATGGGAATAACATGAAATAGGAACCCATCACATACACATGTTCCAGCTACCTTTACCCTCTGCCATGCTACCGGACAGTGAAAGTGTCGCAGTGGTGATGTAACATTCTGCTGCAGACGGTGGAATAATAAAAAATAAGCCCTGGGCCCTAGCCGGCTTGGCTCAGTGGATAGAGCGTCAGTCTGAGGACCGAAGGGTCCCAGGTTCGATTCCGGCCAAGGGCACATGCCTGGGTTGCGGCCTCGATCCCCAGTGGGGGGCGTGCAGGAGGCAGCCAATCAATGATTCTCTCTCATCATTGATGTTTCTATCTCTCTCTCCTTCTCCCTTCCTCTCTGAAATCAATAAAAAGGAAAAAAAAAATAAGCCCTGGGAATCTCCTGAGTGATAAGTGTCTTTCATATGCTAATGACCGGTCACCAGACACACCAAGCATGATGAGAGGGTTAGAACTTTCAGAATATCTAAGCTCTTAAATCTCTACACGAGGGAAAGGTGCCCTGTAAATTCAATGTGAGGTGGCAAAAAGCTTGGGGACAGACACTAGATCCTATTTCACTGGTAATCTGCAAACCAACTGGAAATTCATTTGATATTAAAGCAGCCTTTCAGCCCTCGGCTGGATGGAAACCAAATGAATAAGCCCTTTCCACCTCTGCAAACTGCTGGAGGTAAAGTTCATTTTTTATCACAGGTGTCAGTTATCCCATTCAGATAATCCATTCAGAGCCAGAAAACGGATCTGTCAAGTCAAACACAGAAGGAACAAGGAGCTATACTATTTTTTTACTGTGGGAAGAAATGTACTGCCTTCTTCTTAAGCACAGGAAAATTCTACGGTGCAACAGACTGGCTCTCAAGAAAGCCTCCACCACCGGAATCTGATGGGGTAGGGGGCACGTCATGCTCCAGGACAGACGGTCACAGTGAAGTCTGACCCTGCCTGTTACCGTGGTTGTACTTAAAGTAGAGCCTACATACGTGAAAGGGGGGGTCTGTTTTTCCCGCTAGACTTCAAGCCTCTTGAGGGCATGGAACCTCTCCTAGTGGTCATAGCGTCCCAAGGGCCTAACAGAAGCTACTGTGGCCTCTTAAGACACATGATGGATGGGTGAGGTGACATCAAATAAGCCAAGTATGCTGTCTTGCCTTCCCAAACTAGGTGGGAGATGGTGTTTCATTTTTGTTACTATTATCTACTGAGTTAATACCAAAATCTAGACTTCATGATAAAATGAGAAGCTGGATATTATTTTCTCAGGAGCACAGTAGGACAAGCAGCTTCTGAAGTCTACACCATGAGACTGGTTTCAGGCGGCTGGCAGGAGCCGGGTGTGATGTGGCCACACATTGAAGGCTGGTCCTGATAAAGAGCAGCCAGCAGGTGCAAGCAGGACCTTGCCTGGTCCTTACGGGGAGGGAGACAGATGCTCTGCCCGCGAGAACAGGTCTGGGACCTCCCACTGCCATATGGTGAGTAGCTGCAACCTCCCCATTCTTCTAAAGGGACACGAGGCCGCTCTGTTTTGTTATTTCTTCTCTGTTTTTTTTTTTTTTTTTTTGTTCTGAACAAGTCTGGTGGAGGATATGCTGCCTGCCTGGCAGATGAACAGTTTTCCACACAGACCTCAGGCGCCGAGGGCTTTCCTAACTACACCCAGGCACATGGACAGACAGCCACGTGAGGTAGTTTCCCCTTAAAAAGTCAAAATCCATTACTTGGGAAGTTCTGTTCTCATTGTCCCGTATCCTTTCTTTAACCAGCCGCACAAGAGAAGCGATGTTGTAAAACTCTGCCTCTTCCAGCACACCTAGAACAAGGACCAAACTGTAGTTAGAGATGTGTGAACTCCCCAGAGAGCAAGGAAGGCTGGCGTTTGTATCTGGAGTGTACATGTTTGCCAAGAGCTGCAATTTTCAAATGCAAGTCTAGCCTCTCTCCCTCAGCCTGGGAAATGCTTCTTTGCTGTGTAGGGTGTACCCATCACCTTTGCCCAACGGAAGGGAGTCAAGCAGAAGGGTCTGGCCTGTCCACTCCCTCTCACCTTTAGTTTCCTACCGGCCCCTTCCCCGACTCTCCCGGTACCTGCCATTAGCTGCAGGACACCTTGACCATCTATCACTTAGTTTCTGGAACTAGTCACATTAGACAACTCCTGAGCGTGCAATTTGTACCTGAGCTTGCAGTTTGTCCTAAAAATGACTGGGGGTGGGTTGTGTGTGTAAATATATGTGGACCTGCCGAAACCGGTTTGGCTCAGTGGATAGAGCATCGGCCTGCGGACTGAAGGGTCCTGGGTTCGATTCCGGTCAAGGGCATGTACCTTGGTTGCGGGCACATCCCCAGTGGGGGGTGTGCAGGAGGCAGCTGATCGATGTTTCTCTCTCATCCATGTTTCTAGCTCTCTATCCCTCTCCCTTCCTCTCTGTAAAAAAATCAATAAAATATAATAAATAAATAAATAAACAAACAAATAAATAAATAAATGGGTACCAAATTGAACAGAATGCTTATTATTTGAACAATATAAAAGGCAGTAATGGGAAGAATCCCTTGCCACATAAAACCAAAGACTTCAGACGGGACAACTACATGGGATATGTGATCCCGAACCAGGAAAACAATTTCCTATAAAGGCCATTATTGGAATAGTAGACATAACTGGGAAATAAGCTATAGGTGAAAGTATTCATCAGTATTAAATTCCCTCAATCTGATCACTATACTGTGGTTATGGAAGAGAATAGATTTGTTCTTGGGAAATATCCATTGAAGTATTAAGGGGAGAAGTCTAGAATCTATTCTCAAATAGTTCAGAAATAAACCTGTGGGAGGGGTGGAGAATGGAGAGGCAGCAGGAGGAGAGAGAATGAATGAATGATAATGCAAATATGACAAAAAAACGTTAAAAATTGGTGAGTCTGGGTAAAGGGAGTTCTTTGTACTATTCTTGCCCTTTTCTCCTAGTTTGAAATTATTGCAAAATAAAAGTTTTTGAAAAGGCATTAGAAAAGAACTGCATTAAGAGTTCTCTTTTCAAGAAACAAGATTACCCATGAGTTGGCAATTGTGGAAGCTGGATGGTGGGTGCATGGAATTTACTGTGCCATGCCCGTTACTTCTGTATGCATTTGAAGTATTTTTTTTGTTTTATAAAGAGGGCATTTACAAAAAGAGAGCAAGTTCTCTTTTCACTGGTAGAAACAGAGGTGTTTTGCAGCTGCTTAATTAACCAGCACAGCCATTACGTTTCCTTACTCAGCGAACATTCCCGATCAGGGCACCCTGGACTCAGGGACAGGCCCCAATCTGCAACTGAAGGCCTTCGACGAGACCAAGCCAACCAAGCCTTTTAGAAAGACATCTAGACCCACTTAGTCTAAATGTCCTAAAAAACAAAAAGATGAGGCCACTGATGATGAACATGACAATGGATTGGAGAATGAATTAGGTCGGCTGCAAAAATTGACAAGGAGGCATGAGACCAGTCTTAAAAGAAATGAGGCCAAGCCTTTATTATTTCTTTACAGCTGCAAGTTCAAACTAAAATTAAAAATATAAATAGCCAAAACCGGTTTGGCTCATTGGATAGAGCGTCGGCCTGAGGACTGAAGGGTCCCGAGTTCGATTCCGGTCAAGGGCATGTACCTTGGTTGCGGGCACATCTCCAGTGGGAGGTGTGCAGGAGGCAGCTGATCGATGTTTCTCTCTCATCGATGTTTCTAGCTCTCTATCCCTCTCCTTTCCTCTCTGCAAAATATCAATAAAATATATTTTAAAAATATATATATATATATATAAATAACTAAATATCAGAGATGTGTTGCTTCAGGCTATGGACATTCACTGCTAGCATGTAAGTAAATGTAAAAAGGGATCCTGAACATTCTGCAGGTTTAGAAAACGCTCCCAAAGCTATCAGCAAAGCTGAGCGACCGCTTTCCCTTCTCATTAAGGTGGATGAACAGAACACGACGGGGCTCCCTTAAATAAGACTCCCTCAGACGCCACTAAGTAACTGAGGCTCCCTGCTCGCTTTCATAAACCTGTACTATACCTGCACATGAGCGCGATAAAAGTCTCCAACAAACGTCAAAGCTGTGAAACAGACTCGACCCGAATTTTGCAAACGCCTGGTTCAAAGGTTGTTCTTACCTTCTTCTGCCAACTCCTTCGTAATAATGAGTTTCCCATGGCGGAGGTAGTTTAGGATAGGACCAAAGTAGGTGGGGTCCCTGTCGATCAGGTAGGCCCCCGTCTCATCCTGCCGACCAAACACAAGGGCATCACCGTGGAGCTGTTAGACCAAGTGAGGACAGAGTTTCCACCTTGTCACAAATCATTAGTGAGAGGGCACGTTTTGCTAGACGTTTGCATATCACAAACGACTTGCAGGAAGGCTAGTCTTATGTATCTGGTTCTTTAAGATAATTTAAGGTGAGGCGTTCTGGGAGTACAGTCATATCATCTAGGTGTTTACTTGAACTTCTGAAATATTTACTTGGACACAATGACCAATTTTTCTGGCTATTTTTTTTTTTTCAAGAAAGGGAGGAAGAAAACGCCATAGTTGTGGTTAAATCTCTGTTTGAGATGGACATTCTGAATTCCCTATTGTCCCTGAATCATATTCCTAATTCTAAGAAAACCTGTTCAGTTGGCAATGCTCCCGCGTTCAAGGCCGTCAGTGGCAGTCTGCAGTGCCAGCTGCACCTCACACACCCCAGCTCTGTGCCCAGAGGAAGCTTGGCGCTGCCAGGGCTTGGCTCTGAGCAGTTTTAATCCTACTCATCTTTACAGTACAAGAAACAAGAATAAACTGGAATCTACTGCAACAAGGGAGACTTAGGGTAGATAAAAACAATTCCTTTAAGAGCAAGGGTTTGGGAATCTCTTTAAAGTTAGGGCAGGACAGGTTTCTATCAATCTGAGATTTATTAGAGGAGAGGTCAGAGATAAATAAGTGAAATCAACCAATGTTTACCCAACCCCAAGTCTGTTTCCAGGTAACAGGCTGCATGTTATATGGGCTACAAGGTGATGTAAGCCATGATCAATTCCTGTACGTTGGGAACTAAAAGCTGAATGTGTAAAGTTAAAGAAAAAATTCAAACAACAGTTCAAACTGGAAATGGGTTAAGTCTCTTGGGTCCTCTCAAGCCGTTGGTTAGCAGCGATGCATCTTGCCCAACAGCATTCCTGTTTTCGTTTTCCTTGGATCTTAACCCGTGGTCTTCGGTTGGCACCGGAAACGGTAACCTCCTTCCAAGGAATGCATCTCATCTCAAAGATGGACCTAAACCAGTGACTGTTAGCAGCTCCCAGCTCAGGGACCATGACCCCAGAAAAGAAGTGTGATGGCAGCTGTCAAGACACCTCTAACCCAGGCTTTCACCCAACTTGGCAGAGGGTCCGAGAGGAAGTCTGAGAAAGCTACAAAGATGCCTTGGCTCACCCTGACCCAGTTCTGGATGGATCTGGCACAGGCAGTGAGGGGCTGACGAGGAGCCAGGGAACAACTCATGCGGACCTGAGGGGCTGGGAGGAGGTGTAGAGAGGAATACGGAGAAGGGGTTCTCGTGCGTGCGGGTGGGCGGTGTGGCGAACGAGTCGCTGAGACCGAAACGAAGGGTGGGGTCAGAGAGAAACCCTGGGTGCGCCGGAGGGTGGGCGAGAAGAGCTGCCGGGGTTATAGCTTGTAGGGGGAAGGAGAGGGGAAGGGGGTCCAGGCCCGAGGAGCCCGCCTGTGAGGAGCGTGTCACAGGAATCTGGGGACCAGCCTAGGAAGAACGAGGGGGTCTGAAGGCCGGGGGCGCGCCCGAGGGCGGGGCGCACCTTGTCCGAGTCCAGCTCCGGGTCTTCCTGGCAGCAGAGGCGGCAGAGGAAAGACTTGGGCTCCCGGCCTAGGGTTTGTCTGGTGGTCACGAAGTAGGTGCCGCCCACGTTCAGCCGGACCCAGCGGGCCGCGCCGGCGCCCCCTGCCCGATCGGGCGGTCCGGGACCCGGCTCGAGCGGCTGCGCGGCGGCGGCGGGCGGGCGGCTGTGGCTGCGGGACGTGGGGCCAGAGGGGCGAGGGCTGGGAGGTCCGCGGCCCGGGCCACCCCCGTCGCCCAGCCCACTCCCACCACCCCCTCCCAGCCCGGCCATCGCCGGGTCCAGTTGCAGCTCCGCCATCTTGGGCCGCCGCCGCCGCCACTGCCCGCGCGCCGCCGGGCCGGCCCATCTCGCGGCAGGGAGAGCCGGGCCGGCCCATCGGCGGGGGTGGGGCCGGGGAGAGGGACGAGAGCGCCCCCAACCAGCACCCGGGGATCCACACAGTGGAGGCACTGTGCCCGCCCTTGCAGGCGGGACTTCTGGAAGGAACCTTAATCTTAATTGGCTAACATGTGCGGCAAGGCCCGCCCCTTTGGATTAGTGGTTGGCTGAGGGAAGCCTTTCCGGTGACCCACTTCCGTTACTTCCACTGTGGACCGTGGGCCGCCGGGGTCGGTGAAGGTGAGTAGGGTTGGGAGGTTGGGTCCAACCCCAGGGGGTTCCTTTGCTCTTTCGCCTCCAAACCTCGCTCCGACCCTTGTCGCAATGCTGTCAAGGACGCCAGGTCCTGCGGGTGCCTCGCTGGAAGAGTGCCCCGGGCGCAGTTGGTGCCGCTCTGCTCCGCGCTCCCTTCCTTTTCCCTCCCCCGCGCGAGAGGTCGCCGGGGCCCGGCTGTGACCTGGTCACCTTTAACTTAGGCGCTTCCGCTGACCCGCTCTGGTCCAGTGCGCCCCTGGAGCGGCTGACTGTAGAAGTCCGGTTTGGGGGCTGGAGCCACGTCACCTGAAGATAGTAATGCAACTTGATGCGTCCGCCCTTCCCTCCTGAGGGTTCAGCTTTCGAGCTGTGGACTGGTCAGAGCTCCTCAGGTGCAAGGGTGCATGTACCCCTTCAACAGATCCTCTCCTGTATGCATCATCTGTTCTAGGCGCTGGGGATTCCCCAGTAAATAAAAATCCCTTCACTTACGGAGCCTACCTGCTCCTGGTGCTTGGAAAGGTCTCTTTAAGGAAGCTATTCCTCTGGCATCTTCAAAACTCAGCTGCCCCTCACCTCCATTCCAGGAAGCAGGCTGTCCTGAGTGGGAAAGAAAGGAAGCGGCAGGTGTTGGACAAGTTTCTTTTTAAGATCTGGGGAAGATTTCCTGCCATCTCCCAGTGATCCACCCCATGGTCTCTAGACCTTTGACATTTCAGTCTTTCTCCTGATGTCTGACACGGATCTTACTGAGTTTAAGTGGACTATTTTACTCTATTCGGTCTTTATTTTAAAAATGGCTGTGGGGCCGCAACCGGTTTGGCTCAGTGGATAGAGCGTCGGCCTGCGGACTGAAGGGTCCCGGGTTCGATTCCGGTCAAGGGCATGTACCTTGGTTGCAGGCACATCCCCAGTAGGAGGTGTGCAGGAGGCAGCTGATTGATGTTTCTAGCTCTCTATCCCTCTCCCTTCCTCTCTGTAAAATATCAATAAAATATATTTAAAATAAAATAAAATAAAATATATATTAAAAAAATAAATAAAAAATGGCTGTGGTGGGTGCGAAGTAATCATCCAAGAACCTTGTATGCATATATGCAAAGCCCCTGGCCACAGACAATGGGGCAGTGAGGGCCTGGGGTGGGGGGCCGGGGTGTGCTGGAGGGGGGCCACTGGGGGGGAATGGGGAGACATAGGTAATATTTTCAACAATAAAGAGTAATTAAAAACAAAAAGGCTGAAATCACTTTCCTTCTTGTCTCACATGCATATATGTGCTTAGGGTGTTGCCAGTAGTAGTATGCTCAGAGTGTGCTGGTGCCGCTGGGGATACATCAGGAATAAGAAGTGCAGACATGTTGCCGATCTGATAGGGAGGGCATAGAGAGCCTCTTAAGTTTTATACAAAAACGGTAGAGCAAATTGATGTGCGCGATTTCATTTGATACTTTCAGCAGCTTTCTGAGGTAAGCAGGGCTGATGATACCCTCACTTTCCAGGAGCCGAGATTCTGGTCTAGAGTCTGCTCGATGTAAGCCTTTGTGGGAACGTGGGTATGTGTCAGCGAATAAAACACAGTCTGAGTGGAAACGTATTTAAATTAAATTTTTAACTTTAACGCAAGGCATGAGTATTACTTCAGCAATATTTCCAAAGGTGCGTGGAAAAGAAACACTAGAGAACAGGGGTTTTAAGGGTGCGTTAGGAGTTGGAGAATAGAGGGAGGAGCATTTAGGGGGAAGAGAATACATTCACATGTCAGGTTGCACACCTTGAATTTGAAGAGCTGCGCTGGCCTTTTCTGGTTTAGTCGTCCTGATTTCTTTAATTGATAAGTACGTCCACCAAGCACTCAGAGGATGCGGATCTGTTTCTGAAAGCCTTGCATGTTTCCAAGATGGCCTCTCTAGAATTCTCTCCCAAGAGCCCAGTTTTGATCTGACCTGTTTTATTTTCCAGGATCTCAAGATGGCTGGGCGAAAACTTGCTCTAAAAACCATTGACTGGGTAGCTTTTGGGGAGATCATACCCCGAAACCAGAAGGCCATTGCTAACACCCTGAAGTCCTGGAATGAGACCCTCAGCTCCAGGTCAGTCCCCTTTTTTTTTTTTTTGTAAGAGAACATTTATTTGATAAATCACAGAGGTAGAAGAAGTAATTCCTAGAAGAAATGGGCTTAGGAGACGAGTTACAGAGGTAAAGGAAGGGCCCTTGGAGCTTGGAAGTGAGGAAGCTAATGGTGAGGTGCCTGGGGCGGCGCTGGAGGGGGAGGGGGCAAGGGAAAGGCACAGGCTTGCTCCCTGGAGGGAGAGGCACTGGGTCCTCCATCCTAAGGGTTTTAAGGGCGGAGATTTAGGGCAGGTCCCAGGGGAGGATCATAATAGAATATTCAGCAGCTTTCCAGGTGGGTCCTTTCAGGGTTGTGGTCTCCACTGATTGGGGCACCAGGGCGGAGGGTCCTTATTCAATGCAGCTGGGCCTGAGGCTGGTTTTGTTGCTTCCCTGGGGGTACACAGCACACAGCAAGGCCGCTCAGCGAGGCGGTCTCAGGGTGCCTTCTTCACTTCTCTAGTTGTAGGACTTCCATTCAGCCAGCTCTCAGGCAGGTCTGGATGATGGTTGTTCTGTATTCTGTTGTAATTTTGATACGATGATGGGAGGCGGCGAGCACAGGCAGTTACCTTCGCCTTCATCTGGGTTCTCTCCAGGTCAGTCCCTTTTTGAGAGGGAGTTGACTTGCCGTTGAATGTGGAAACGAAACAGGGATTTGGAGCTACATGAGACTTCCTGGTGCTCTTCTGAAAGTATAAAGAAATCCATGTATTTTCCAAACGAAAGTAACTGTTTTTTGCCTTCCAATGCTTTCCCACCTAGAGAAAAGTGATGATACATCCAGGCGGTAGGAATAAGGAGCAGGGAAATTACTGTGAGTTTTCTGTTGTTCACGGAGCAATCTTAACTTTTGTTTCCTGTGTGAGCAGGTTGGCTGTTCTACCTGAGAAACCACCTGCTATTGACTGGGCTTACTACAAGGCCAATGTAGCCAAGGCCGGCTTAGTAGATGACTTCGAGAAGAAGGTGAGACTTCAGGCAACTAACACGCTGGTCTTGTAACGTGGCTTGTGGGTCGTGGTGAGGGGGGGGCAGTAGATAACTACATACATGGGATGACGGCAAGGAAAGAAGGGTGGTGGTAGCACTCGGATCCCAAAGGAAGCTCAGGTGAGGTGCGTGTGGCCAAAGGTCTCATGTTATTAGAGTTCAGGGGTACATACGTGCAGAGAATTCCGGGTCTATTTATTCAACAGGTTTCTATCCAAAGAAACAGTACAGTACAGCCTTACTCAGGGAGCCAGAGGGCTGTCACGTTATAGGTTTCCACTCGTCCTCCTGAATTATTTCTCGGTCCCCCACCTGTCTCCTGTGGAATAAACTGGTATCTTTTCTACCCTTTCCCTGTGTTCCTCCTTTCTCTACTCTGCTTTTATTTTTTTTTAATTTATTTTTTAAAAAAATATATTTTTATTGATTTTTTACAGAGAGGAGGGGAGAGGGATAGAGAGTTACAAACATCGATGAGAGAGAAACATCGATCAGCTGCCTCCAGCACACCTCCTACTGGGGATGTGCCCGCAACCAAGGTACACGCCCTTGACCAGAATCGAACCTGGGACCCTTGAGTCCGCAGGCCGACGCTCTGTCCACTGAGCCAAACCGGTTAGGGCTATTTTTTTTTTTTTTAACTGTGATTTACAAGCTGTAATTTCTTGTTTACCTATCAAGGGCCTACTCTGTGCCAGGTGCAGCACTGGGTGCTGGGGCTATAACACTAAGCCATCTTCTAGGGAGACTGTCTCCATCTCCATTATGCAAACATTAGCTCCACCAAGTCCACTAGGGTTTCACTTAAAAGAGAAATAAGAATTTCTTTAGAGTTACAAGTTTCTAAGAGATCCCCCCACCCCTCCTTTTTTTTTTTGTAGCACCATTGATTTGTTGTTTCACTTATTTCTGCATTCATTAGCTGATTTTTTTTTAAACATATTTTATTGATTTTTTACAGAGAGGAAGGGAGAGGGATAGAGAGTTAGAAACATCGATGAGAGAGAAACATCGAGCAGCTGCCTCCTGCACACCTCCTACTGGGGATGTGCCCGCAACCAAGGTACATACCCTTGACTAGAATCGAACCTGGGACCTTTCAGTCCACAGGCTGACGCTCTATCCACTGAGCCAAACACGTTAGGGCCATTAGCTGATTCTTGTATGTGCCCTGACCGGGGATCGAACCGACAACCTTGGCATATTGGGATGACGCTTTAACCAACTGAGCTACTGGGCCAGGGATAAGAGGCCATTTTTGAGGTCATCCAGTTCAACTGTCCTTTTCAGATGAAGAAACTGAAGGTCATCGTAATAAAGAATTGTCCAAGGTCTCCAGTTAGTGACAGGATTCAGAAGAACCTGAGATCCCTTTCCCTGTCCAATGTTCTTTCCACTACAACACCCTAGATCGGGTGGGCAAACTTTTTGACTCGAGGGCCACAATGGGTTCTTAAACTGGACCGGAGGGCCGGAACAAAAGCATGGATGGAGTGTTTGTGTGAACTAATATAAATTCAAAGTAAAGGAGCGGAGCGAAGGGGAGAGCAAGAGAACCGGATAGAACAGCCGGATCCGGCCCGCGGGCCGTAGTTTGCCCACGGCTGCCCTAGATCCATACTGTTTTTTTTCTTGGAATGGAGAATGTGTTCTTATGTGATCTCTAAGGATTAGCAGCGTATATTAACGACAGCTCACTGTGCCTGTGTTTGTAGTTTAATGCCCTGAAGGTGCCTGTGCCAGAGGATAAGTACAGTGCCCTGGTGGATGCTGAAGAAAAAGAAGATGTAAGTAGTTGAGACTCTTTTATTCCAAAACTAGTAGCCCTGCGCATGAATCCATGCTCCAGTAGCTCACCGCTACCCTGCCTTCCTGTAGCTCCCCCCCCACACCCCCAACATAGCTTGCTGCCCTGCCCCCTCCTGTAGCTCTCCGCTGCCCCACTCTCCTGCTGATCTGTGATCCGGTCATTGTGCGGTCGGTAGTACGCTTCACAGCGTAACGACCATTTGCATATTACATCTTTATTATATAGGATGCTCTTAATTCCTGATGACTCTTCTTAGTCATTAGGTTGAAGGAGAGTGAACTAAAAGGAGGAATAAAACTAGAAAATACAACCTCTGTAGGTGCCTGGTAATTGGAGAGAGGGGCTGATCAGTTCTCTCTCTTGATTGTGGCGATGGTTTCACAGGTGGTTACGTATAACTGATCAAGTGAATTCTTTAAATATGTGCATTTTCATTGTATGTCAGTTATACTTCACCAAAGCTGTTACAATAAAAAAACAAAAGCTGTTACAAACAGTTAAGGAGTTGGAATTGGGTAGGAAAATTACCCAGTGTGCTTGAAAGTACTGAAGGCCGGATGTTGGGGCGCAGGTGGCTCCACAAAAGAGAAGTCTGGCTCGGTGGTCAGGCAGCTTGTCCTGACCCTTCGGTAACCAGCGCCTATGAAACGGGCATTTTGCAGGTTGCCTAGACGAGTCACTTGCTGGAGAACCCTGGCACTGCCATCCTAAGCTGCTTCTCCGGTGTGGGCTTCTTGGTGCATTTAGGCAACGCTGTGGTACGCCTCCCAAAGCCAGCTCCCCCGGCAGTCACGGCAGCTACGGATTGGCCGTAGAGACTGCGAGGGCAGCAGTGGTCTGGCTCCAGGGCTTCTCAGACCTTGGGAGCCTCAGGGTCAGGACACTTTAACTTGGATCCAAAACAGAATTTCTCCTTTCTTTTAAAGGTGAAAATTTGTGCTGAGTTTGTGTCTCAGTCAAAGTCCAGGATTGAGCAGTACGAGAAAGAGGTAAGGATGACTGGCCTTTGGGATATGTTTCCTCTCCTACCAAGTGGCAGTAACCTGCCTCGGGTCCCTTTTTTGCATCTCTGCAGCCCTACTTACCTTAACATATTTCCCCTCCTTTCAGCTGGAGAAGATAAAGAACATAATTCCATTTGACCAGATGACCATTGAGGATTTGAATGAAGCCTTCCCAGAAACCAAATTAGACAAGAAGAAGTATCCCTACTGGCCTCACAGGCCAATAGAGAGTTTGTAAACCTGAGTCTGAGAGGAAGCTCTGGTCCTTGTATGATGAACTCTGGACATTAAAAATAATCAGATGGCGCTGCGTGTGTCTGCTCCTTTGCAGTTGAGATAGTTACAGCTCTGAGGTGACCTCACTGGAAGTGGGCTTTGGTTAAAATGGAAAGGTGAGCCTACAGGTGCATGTGGGTTCAGTTGTCTAATGGTCAGGATATGCTCTTAATCCCAGAAGATAAAGATCTAGAGGATTCTAGAAGATTCTTTTTGAGTGCCAGCACTATACCTTAGTCATATTTCTATTCCCCAGGGCTTAGCACTGTGTTTGGGATTTAGAAGAGCCTTAATATGAATTCATTGTAAATAAAAGAGAAGAAATGTGAGCCTTCAGGAGTTCACAGCTAGCTAGGAGATTATCACAGAAACCTTGAATAATAGGGCCAACTAGTGTATTAGTAAATAATGATGATCATGACTTACAAAGCATATTCTATGTTCTAAGAATTGTCCTAATCACTTTAGATAAATACCTCATTTCTCCTCAAAACAACCCTATGAGGTAGGTAGTGTATCAGCCAAGACATTAAATAAGGCCTTTGAAGGCGTGGCTGGATTGGCACATGCTGGGGTTGTAGGCTCCATCCCCAGGAGGGGGCTTGCAAGAGGCAGCCGATCAATGCTTCTCTCTCACGTTGATGCTTCTCCCTTCTTCGCTCTCTAAAATCAATAAAAATATAAATATATACATAAAGTCCTTTGAAGGTGACAACATTGCCAATGACAAGTTTGCTATTCTCTACCCAGAGACCTCTGACTACTCAGTAGTTTCCCATTGCCCTCTATTTTGAATCATCTTCTGTTAATTACTCACTGCCTTCTCACTAGAATGTAAGCTCCTTGGAGGCAGAGCCTGGAGGATGGTTTCAGGGAGAACTGAAGCCTGAAACAGGAAAGAATCTGTCTCAGTGCAGAGGAGCCCACGGGGCTGCAGTTACGGGGCAAGGCTTGGGAGCCAGAGGGAGCTTTAACGTGGCATCCATGACACTTGGTGACTGGTTTGGAGTAGAGACAAGAATTCTGGATGACCCTGGAGAAGAGAGAGGCGAATTCTGTATTTCTAATTCTTTGTTTAGTTCGTTGTTTCTTTTACAAAAATACAAGAAACTGGTTTTTAAACTTTTTGGAGTCATGGACTTCTGAAAATCTCATCAACAACACAGCACATAATGTGAGAGATTCAACCTTGGAAGCCCAGCCATACTCCAGGAGCTATGGGCCTCAAGGTTAAAAAAAAAAAAAATTCATCTGGCCAGATTTGTAGCTTAAAAATTTTTTTTTCTAAAGGGTACACACACATACAGGAAAGCGTGAAAATCATAAATGTACATCTCTTCAATAGTACCTTTTTTTCATATATTTATTTTTATATATATATATATATGTATGTATATATATTTTTAAAATATATTTTATTGATTTTTTACAGAGGAAGGGAGAGGGATAGAGAGTTAGAAACATCGATGAGAGAGAAACATCGATCAGCTGCCTCCTGCACACCTCCTACTGGGGATGTGCCTGCAACCAAGGTACATGCCCTTGACCAGAATCGAACCTGGGACCTTTCAGTCTACAGGCCGACGCTCTATCCACTGAGCCAAACCGGTTAGGGCTAAATATATTTTTATTGATTTCAGAAAGGAAGGTAGGGGGAGAGAGCTAGAAACATGAATGATGAGAATCATTCATCAGCTGGGGATCAAGCCTGCAACCTGGGAATGTGTCCTCAACCAGGATCTAACCTGGGACCCTTCAGTCCACAGGCCAATGCTTAATCCACTGAGCCAAACAGGCTAGGGCTAATAGCCTCTTTTTAAACACTCCTGGGATCAGACGATTTGAGTGCCATCTTTTTTCCTACACAGAACTGTGGGTGCCATCTCAATGGGAACAGCGCCCAGCACAATCTTCGGCATAGAATCGGGCAGCATTTTCACCCCAATGGGAGGCAGGGAGAGACTAGGGTAACAGTGATGGTCTCTCACAGAACACACTCCTTTCACCAGATGAGTGGATACCAACTCAGAGGCAACAGGAAGTAGGGCCCCATTGGCTCTCATACCTTTCAAAGCGCAGTACAGCTTGGTCAAAAAAAGGATAAGCCCAGCCGGGGTGGTGTGGACCTATGAACCAGGAGGTCACGGTTTGACTCCCCGTCAGGGCACATGCCATGGTTGCAAGTTGCCTGGATCCCCTGTGGGGCGTGTAGGAGGCAGCCCATCAATGATTCTCATCATTGATGTTTCTCTCTTAATGAAATCAATAAAAGAATATATATGTACATTTTTTAAAAAGGGTAAGATAATTCCTACTGAGGCTCCCCTGTGCAACACATACAGAAAAGGCTATAAAAAAGAGAAAATAGACGGCAAGTTTTTTGGTTTGTTTTTACCTTATCTGGGGTCTAGAAAAAAAGCCAGTGGTTAACTACCTCACCCCAGATGGGACTCGAACCCACAATCCCTGGCTTAGGAGGCCAGTGCCTTATCCATTAGGCCACTGGGGCATCACGCAGGCGGCGCGCGATTATTTGCCTTTTGACTGTGACGGGGTTAGGCTGCGTAATGACGTCATCCCGGAAGCTCCGGGCTGCAAAAAATCAAGGTTATCGCGCAGTGGGATTGCAGTCCAGAACCGAGAGTGGGTTGGAAGACTGCAGAGGTCCGAGGGAAAAGGTTCAAGTTTGAGGTTTAACACAGTGTGCTGACCTCTCCTTAAGAGAAGACTAGAACCTTCCACCTCCTGAGCCAGGGTCAGACAATTTACCCGCTGTACCACACACGCCCTGTAAAGGTGGAGTTCTACGGCGATGCTTCTTTAGGGATATAAGGACGCACCGCACAGACGTTGGCTGCATAGACCGCATCCTGGTTCCGCCTTTCATGCTCCCTGTAGCCCAGCACCAGCACCAGTCACCTGAGCCGCCGCTGCCACCTGCGAGGAAGTTACACCTGAATATTATATTGCTCCATTCCTGGCACAAGGACCGCGTGGCCTAACGGATAAGGCGTCTGACTTCGGATCAGAAGATTGAGGGTTCGAGTCCCTTCGTGGTCGGGTTTGCGTTTTTTTGGAGAGGGGGGCGGTGGCTCATGGCTGGGGGCATAGCAATCCCGCTCGGCATTTTACTGGCCTCCCTCCTCCTCTCCCCTCTCCCCCTTCGCTCGCAGACACTCGCCTTCCGAGGACCTCGCTCATCTTCTTGGAGGTGCGCGCCGCCGGGCACCCTTAGGTCTCAGCTGGTACCTCCCAATCTTTTCGTCTTACTCCAGCTTTTCGCGGAGCCCGGCGGATGTACTCTCTGGTTGTCCAGTTGGCTTTCGGCTACTTTGTACTAAGTTCGGGTCTAGGGATACGCGGTCCGGCCGCCGGCCCGACAAAAACGTACGAGGTTTGTGCACGTGCTGTTGAGCATTACCATGGACCACGTGGATAAGATGTTTTGTCTCGCCCCAGTGGCCTAATGGATAAGGCACTGGCCTCCTAAGCCAGGGATTGTGGGTTCGAGTCCCACCTGGGGTGGTGCACGTGGCCCCCTTCTACAGCTAATTTTTGATCCGCGAATGTGCGGACCCTCCCGTGCTGCGCTCGGGCAACCAGGGCTCCATTCCACGTGGTTCCTGCCCGCTCTCTTACAGCCCCCTCGCTTTTTCGATCAGGGTGTATCTACGTGGATCCCCGCCCCCAGCTCATTGTCGCCTTCGCCCCCTTCATCCCCTCGCGGTCCTGGGAACACGCTGCACCCTACCTACGCCTGCAGGACAAGTCCTGCTCTCCAGCGTCGGCTGTGAACTGGAGAAAAGTAGGGGGCGTGCGTTGCTGTGGGGGAACCTTTGCGTGTTCCGGCTCGGTGCACTGGGGTTTTTTTTGTTTTTTTTCCACTAAGATCCAGCTGTAGTGGGAAGAGAACTTTTCAGTGTCAAAAATGTAGTTATACCCCAGGTGGGACTCGAACCCACAATCCCTGGCTTAGGAGGCCAGTGCCTTATCCATTAGGCCACTGGGGCCTGTAGGTTACAATTTCCGTATTTCTCCCCTTAGTAGTCAATCGGACTCAGGGTCTTTCAGGACAAAAATTAATGGGGCACACGTTTACTGAGGGACACCGAGTCGGAGATGCGCTTAGATAGGCTTCCGGAGCTCACGATGGACCCGGAAGATGCAGGAAGACGCTACCCTGGCACCGCCAACCACCCCACGGGGAAGCACTGTGGGGCTGGGGCTGCCCGAACACCCAGACCGTGGCCGGTAAAGACTGAGGTTCGAGCTATTATGTCCACCCCTCTACTGAACTGACAGAAAACCCAGGGATTTTAGGGAAAAGTGGTGTAGGAAGTTCACGAGAACAGAAGAGCCTCGATCATGAGTGGCGAAACAAACACTGGACAACTTCACCATCGCGAGGCGGGGACGACCAGGAGGAACAAATCCTTCTACATAATAGAAATATAGGTATACACTGAGTGACCAGATTATTATGATCTCTGAACGCATAATAATCTGTGGCCACTCAGTATATGTGTGTGTGTGTGTGTATATATATATATATTAGAGGCGCAGTGCATGAATTCGTGCATGGGTGGGGTCCGGCCAGCCTGGTCAGGGCGAGGGGACATGGGCGGTTGGCCCGTCTGCCTGCTGGTCGAACTCCTGGTCAAGGGGACAATTTGCATATTAGCCTTTTATTATATAGGGTATACACTGAGTGGCCAGATTATTATGCGTTCAGAGATCATCATAATCTGGCCATTCAGTGTATATTCATAATGTACATGCTATATACAAATGCATACTATACAGAAAACAAATATATCAGCCAAATAGATACTTGGCCCTAATATTTTATTCCTTTAAAACTGTTAGCTAGAAAGTAGTACAAACAAAGAATAGGCACATTTTTAAACCTTACAAATGTTAGAATCCATGCGCGTCTAAAAGGGGCGACGGCAGAAGCTTCAGCCAAGGGCCGTGCATTCCTGTCAAGCCTGGTTGACACCGGCCTCCCCATCCTCCGCAGATGAGGGCACAGAGAACTTGGACACGTTCTTCTGTTTCTCTCTCCAAAGTGCGGAGTCTGCGGAAACAGATCTCCTTCCTTCCACATCAGCAAGAAGGGTTTAAAGGCATCGGCTCCAGGCTCCTGCCCTCTTTTAAGTCAATCAATTTGTCTGTTTGTTGAGGTGTAACATGCATGTGGCAAAGTGTACAGCTCACAGGCCACAGCCTGATGAGATACAGAACATTCCCAGCATCCCAGAAAGCTCCCTCTGCGCCCCCCCTCCCCCCCCGCAGTCAGTCACCACCACCCCCAAGTACTTCCTCGATTTTCACCACCACAAAGCAGTTTCGCCTTGTTTTGAACTACATGTGCATGGAATCATCCTCTGGCAGCCTGGCCTCTTTTGCTCAACACTGTGTCTATGAAATTCACCCTTCATTCTTTTGCCCTCAGCTTTTTAAGGGTGGGTCCTAACCCTTGCTTTACTCTCTACTCCCAGCCTGTTCTGTTTCTCTGTTCCCCTCCTTCCCCTCTCATCCTGGCTTTTCCAGGGCCGTTCACACCACCAATGCCTGAGGTCCTTGGGGGTCCAGCACTTTGCTCAGGGGCAACCCCCAGGGATGTCTCCTCTGGTTTCCCACTGACACCATCTGACCCAGCCTCCCGGGGTTTTGCCTTGCTTCATCCTCAGCTGCTCCCAGCCATTTCCACCCTTCTTGTCCCCTCCACCCTGCCTCTCCCAGCTGCAGCCTCGCTCCCCAGCTCTGGGGTGCCATCCCCTCTCCTGGGCATCACTGCCTCGGCATTCCTCCTCAGGCCCCACCGTTACCTCACCACCCATCCTCCCACGCCTGCTCCCTTTGTGACCTTCCTGTTTCAATGCACAGCAGCACCCGTGTCACACACCTGCTCCCATTCCACGTGGACCACTTTTCTGTCCCCATAATCCTTTTGCGTCTATTCTCTCTCCCTCCTTTGTCACTGCCCTAGTTCCAGGATGGGTCCCTGACTGCTCATGTGGGCCAGCCCACCAACCTGGGCTCACTTCCCTGCGGTCTTTTCTCCTCCATTCACGGTCAGATTAGTCTTCCCCCGACAGCCTCCGTGGGGCAGAGTCAATGTCTGAACTGTCACATTTAGGACTTTCTAGACCTGGCTCCCACTCAACGTGGCAGATGTGTCTGTCTCCCGCAGCTCCTCATCCCCTGGGCCCCGGCCAAGCTGGGCTATTAATCACCGGTCCCCCCAGTACATACTCAGCCATTAACCACTTATTTATTCACTTAAGTCCCACAACAACCCCAGGAGGTCGGCAGTGATATCATCATCCCTAGTTTCCAGATGGAGAGATGGAGAAACAGACTCAGAGAACCCCCGGCGGCGGGGGGGGGGGGGAAGGGGGGGGACGACTGGCCAGGGGAGGCTGGCTTCAGAGCCCATCCTCCGTGATGCAGTTTACTGTCCCGTGATGCAGTTTACTGTCCCGGCCACAGGCAGGGCCCTGGCCACACAGCAAGCTCTTCGCTTGCTGGCATGGCCGGCTCCTCCCATCCTTCAGGCAAATACTTCTCTGACCTTCCAGCCACAACGAACCGTTCCTCTGCCGCCCACAATGTTGAGACCTTTCTCATGTTACCTATCACGTTTTCGGCCATGTTACCACACAGGGTTCCCCTTTTCTTCTCACTGATGGAATGTCCATTCCCTGGGAGAAAGGACTTTGTTCACTGCTGATTCCGGGGGCCTCACAGGGCCTCGTGAACTCTGAATGTGGCCTGTCCTTGCTCCCCACGCGGCTCTCCATCCCTTGAGGGCTGGGGCCAAGTCTTCCACACCTTCTGTATTTTCTAAGTCACGTATTGAAGAGTCCCCCACTTTGTTTACACTCACGTGAGTGAGGTCCCTGCTCACATTAAGTGTACGCAGTGCTGTTCATCATCTTGCATCCGGAGCATCGCAATGCAGCATTTGTCAAATGGGTGGATTAGATTAAAATAACAGAGCCCTAACAGTTTGGCTCAGTGGATAGAGCGTCGGCCTGCGGACTGAAAGGTCCCAGGTTCGATTCCGGTCAAGGGCATGTTGCGGGCACATCCCCAGTAGGGGGTGTGCAGGAGGCAGCTGATTGATGTTTCTCTCTCATCGATGTTTCTAACTCTCTATTCCCTCTCCCTTCCTCTCTGTAAAAAAGCAATAAAATATATGTATTTTTAAAAAATAACAGAGAACAGTCCATGGAACTCATACACGCCACAGTGATCTGCTCCTGTCCTGCTGGCCTGGGTGCTGCCCACACCCATGGGACCGCAAAACCCTTTGTCTAGTTCCGGTTCACTCTTCCTGCCCCCCAACCCGGCAGCCTGACAGCAGCGAACCCATGACGTTCCCTCCCACTCAAGTGGTTCCCTTCCCCGCGTTTCTTGAACTCTAAACCGCTTAACCTGAATTTGAGCCTTCACAGTGAGCTTGTCTCCCTCCCTCTCTAGACGTACCTCCCTGGCCCCCTGCCCAAATGCTCCACTGCCATGGCCTCCTCAGGCTCCTCCATCCCAGCCTGTTCTTTGGTTTTATCCACACTGTTCCCTCCAGTGGGCATGTGCTGCACGCTTTTCTGCTGATGAAACGCTGTCCCTTTTCCACGGCCCAGCTCAGAGGCCCACACACTGTCTCAGTCTCTGCCTGACCGTGTGATCCTGGAGGGCAGGCACCAGGCTCCTTCCTGTCCCCTGGGCTGTGACTGCAGTCGGCGCATCAGGAACCCTTACGCAGATTTCAACCCGAGAGGGGTAGGGACTCCGTCCTGAGGCACCGAGGCCGGGAAGGCCCGGCATTTAGAATTTTATTGCAGCTAATACATGAAGTGGGTAAGTGAGGTGTGCCAACATGTCATCGCCTATAAAGACCTTTGACACCAGCGCCTGCCACCCTCATTCTGAAGGAACAATCCCAGTGGCTCCAATGATAGAGACAGGCATCAAAACCGCAAACTGCAAGGCCGTCTCCTGCCAGCACTCGAGCTCCCGCCGGCTGCCTGGCGCCCCGCGGAGGGTCTCTGCCAGCTCTGGAGGGTGATTTCAGTCCACATCGACCCTCCGGCTTGCCTTTATGGCAGAATTTATTCTCTTTTTTCTCAGCCTTTCCCGATTCATGTTTTCTATCCTGCCAACAAAATGAACAAAAAGACCCCAGTTAGGCCCAGATGCCTAATCAGTGCTTATCAAAGCAGTGAGAGGGGCTGGCAGCTCAGGGGGAAGCAGAGCAGCTAAATCAGCAGGCACCAGCTCCAAGCCCCCACTGGGGGCCAGGAAAGCTCCCCTTCCCCCACTTTCCCACCTATTTGCTGGGAGGCCCGGGGCTTGGTCCTGCCCCCTTCTTTCCCGGTGCCGCCCCTCAGGACTCAGTTGGAAGAAGTTTGGGGCGTTTCCCGGTACCTGATTCTCTGGAGGACAGCATCTTCTTTGGGTGGCTCCTTGGGCGTCTGGCTGGCTTCAGCGATCATGTCTCGAATTTTCTGCAGGCAATCTGCCAGATTTCGGAGCTGATAGCGGCTGCATTCAGAGGTGAGTATCAGCTCTCCCAACTTGTTGATCTTATTTTTATACTGCAAGAAACAAAGGCAAAACCAGCGTTCTACCGAGTGAGTACAGGTTTAGAAGCGGCTGAGGCATAAAGGAAAAAGGAAGGGCCGGTGTTACCATGATGGCCATCTTCTGGCGCACCGGCTCTGCGATCCAGTCGGCGGTTGCCAAATGGAACCTGACTTCAGCCTTGGAATTCACTGGAAAGAAAGGGACAGGGCCAAAACTGGTTTGGCTCAGTGGATAGAGCGTCCGCCTGCAGACTGAGGGGTCCTGGGTTCGATTCCGGTCAAGGGCATGTACCTTGGTTGTGGGCACATCCCCAGTGGGAGGTGTGCTGGAGGCAGCTGATCGATGTTTCTCTCTCATCGATGTTTCTAGCTCTCTATCCCTCTCCCTTCCTCTCTGTAAAATATCAATAAAAATATATTAAAAAAAAGAAAAGAAAAAAAGAAAGGGACAGGAAGCACAGGTCACTGAGGCTCCAGGTAGGCTCAGCTCCTGGGTGACGACTGGTGACCGTCCTGCAATAAAGGGAGGCGAGAAACCCAACCAGGTGTCCTATCCGGCGCCAACTTGGGGATACCAAGCTGCCATGGAATGGGCCTGCCAAGATAGCGAGGCACTTCGGGACAAAAATAACCTCCAGGAACAAAACGCCCAGTGCTTCCCTTACAGCGTATCGGGCTCTGCGAGTGGGGGGTGGGCTCCACAAGAAGGAAGGGAACCTGTGCTGGGGGCTGGTTGCCAACTCACCCTGTGGTTTCCCTTTGTTTATCTCACAAGCCAATCCCGGTCCTACAGCCCACAGCTGAGAGGCATCGGACCACATTCAAAAGAATAAAGAGGATTATTATCAACAGAGGATTATTATTCAGCAGAAAAATGCCCTTTATGCCCCATGAATGCAAACACAGAATCCTCAAGTCCGGCTTCTAAGTTTTAAAGTGAAAGAACACTGACAAGGCGCCCCGTACCTTTGTTCACGTTCTGGCCTCCAGGCCCGCTGCTCCGACAATAAGATATTGTCAAGCGATCTGCAAAACAACACACACCAAAGAAATGATTACCTCCTGGCAAACTCGCACACGTCTCTCTCAGACGCTCATATATGTGAACCTAACCTGCAGGTCAGCAGAGGAAGAGATTACTTGTAGATGTCAAAACTAAAATCGAGGGACCTTCTCAAGGTCACACAGACAGCAGAGGACGGAAAATGATGACCCAGGTTATGACCGTCATGGCAGCTTCTGAGCCCCCCCGGGCTGATGACAGGCTTTCTGCTTCCTCCAGGCATGTGCACGCCTCAGGGCTCAGATGCAGGCCATCAAACCGGCCACAGGGTGTCCTCTCCCTGGTGTCGCCTGTCACCTGGCCCCTTTGTTCCGGTGTCACCCTGAGCAAGGGCCACGGGGAGCCGGCACCTTTGATACTCTTCTTTCCCTGCCTGTGGACGGCACCAACTCTCCGAATCGGAACCGAATCGGAAGAGGGCTGGTTCTTTCTTTCCGGGCCATGCTGTCAGGCCTCAGGCTCGATGGGTGCACAGTTCTTTTTTTTTTTTTTTTTTTTAAATAAATCTTTATTCAGATTATTACAATTATTTCTCCTTTTTCCCCCCATAGCTCCCCTCCACCCATTTCCCACCCCACCTTCTGCCCTTACCTCCCCACCACTGTCCTCATCCATAGGTGTATGATTTTTGTCCATTCTCTTCATGAACCCCCCATACCCCTTTCCCCCTGAGAATTATCAGTCCACTCCCTTTCTATGCCCCTGATTCTATTATATTCACCAGATTATTCTGTTCCTCAGGTTTTTAATTCACTTGATTTTTAGGTTCGCTTGTTGATAGATATGTATTTGTTGTTCATAATTTTTGTCTTTACTTTTTTCTTCTTCCTCTTCTTTAAGAATACCTTTCAGCATTTCATATAATACTGGTTTGGTGGTGATGAACTCCTTCAGCTTTTTCTTATCTGTGAAGCTCTTTATCTGCCCTTCAATTCTGAATGATAGCTTTGCTGGGTAGAGTAATCTTGGTTGTAGGTTCTTGCTATTCATCACATTGAAAATTTCTTGCCACTCCCGTCTGGCCTGCATAGTTTCTGTTGAGAAGTCAGCTGACAGTCGTATGGGTGCTCCCTTGTAGGTAATTAACTGTTTTTCTCTTGCTGCTTTTAATATTCTCTCTTTGTCTTTTGCTCTTGGCATTTTAATTATGATGTGTCTTGGTGTGGTCCTCTTTGGATTCCTTTTGTTTGGGGTTCTGTGCGCTTCCTGGACTTGTAAGTCTATTTCTTTCACCAGGTGGGGGAAGTTTTCGGTCATTATTTCTTCAAATAGGTTTTCAGTATCTTGCTCTCTCTCTTCTTCTGGCACCCCCATAATTCTGATGTTGGTACGCTTGAAGTTGTCCCAGAGTCTTCTTACATTATCTTCAACTTTTTGGATTTTTTTTTTTGCTTTTTGCTTTTTCGGTTGAGTGTTTTTTGCTTCTTTGTATTTCAATTCTTTGACTTGATTCTTGTGTTCCTCTATTCTGTTTCTGGGTCTCTGTATATTTTTTATTTCAGTCAGTGTATGTTTAATTTCTAGTTGGTCCTTTTTCATATCTTCGAGGGTCTCGTTATATTTATCGGCCTTTTCTAGGATATTCTTAAAAAGTCTTATAACCGTGGTTTTGAATTCTATATCCAGTCGTTTGTTTTCCTCCATTTCTTTCGTTTGTGATCTGATTCTTTGACCCCGCATTTTCACTGATTCCCTGAGTTGGTAAGGTATATATTTGTGCTAGGTTTCCAATATGGCCCAGTGGGTCTGCTTCCCCAGTTAACCTGAGGTGGACACTCTTGGTGCACCCCTTTGTGGACTGTGTGTACAGCCTTGTTGTAATTAAGTCTTTATTGTTGTTGGTATCACTGGGAAGAATTGACCTCCGGGCCAGTTGGCTGTAAGGATCAGCTGTGTCTATGCTGGGAGAAGTTCGGCGCTGGAGACAGCCTTATAGGATTAGACTTGCCAAATTGCAATAGGCTCTGTGCTCAGCTTGGATGGGGTGGAGTCTCAGTCTTGGCTTCCTGTCAGCCTTGCCCTTGCGCGCATGTGCGCTTTCAGTCCTCCGCCTTCCCCAGCTCGAGTCTCCGCCTGAGAGTCCAGACTCCCCCCACAAGAGCGTGGGTCCCCAGGGGCTCGCCTGGAACTGGGGTTCACTGCAGTCAGAACTGGGGCTCAGTGCCGTCAGGAGCCTCTGACTCCCTTCCACTAGGGAAAGCCTGTGGCAACCTCCGCAGCCTTTGTGCGCACTGGCAAGCGCGCGCGTGCGCACTTTCAGTCTTCCGCCTTCCCAGGCTCCCGAGTCTCCGCCCGAGAGTCCAGACTCCCCCCACAAGAGCGTGGGTCCCCAGGGGCTCGCCTGGAACTGGGGTTCACTGCAGTCAGAACTGGGGCTCAGTGCAGTCAGAATCCTCTGACTCCCTTCCACTAGGGAAAGCCTGTGGCAACCTCGGCAGCCTTTGTGCGCACTGGCCCACGCGCCTTCAGACTTCTGCCTTTCCCAGCTCGAGTCTCCGCCCGAGAGTCTAGATTCCCCCCGTAAGAGCGTTGGTCCCCAGGGGTTCGCCCGGAACTGGGGTTCAGTGCAGTCAGAACTGGGGTTCAGTGCGGTCGGAGGCTTCCTTCCCCCTTCTGCCAGAGAAAGTCAGCCAGGCTCTCAGCCGCCCTTCCTCTCTGCGTGCACAAAGCCCCTTTGCCGTACCTCCAATTCTCTGTGAGCTTTTCTTTTTCCTTCTAGTTGTAGAATTTTCACTCAGCCAGCTTTCCTGTGGTTCTGGATGGTGTCCGTTCTGTCTTTTAGTTGTAGTTTTGAAATTGTTGTGCGAGGCAGCAGTTTAGGTGTTTACCTATGCCGCCATCTTGGTTTCTCCCGGGTGCACAGTTCTGATGTTTGATGGGCAAACGGTTTACAGGGAGAAGTGTCCACGAGTTTGTCCTTTCCTCTCCACTCCCCAAGGCAGCCCTCCTGCCCAATTTCTTGTACATCCTTTCAGATCTAAGTTCATAATAGAAATATATGTATTTCAGATATATAGGGTATCCCCCCAAAATGTATACACATTTTGAATACTTATTAATTCCAATGGGTTAAATCTGAAAAGAAACATCAATTGAGCTATCAAAAAAATGTATGTGGCCGAAACCGGGTTTGGCTCAGTGGATAGAGCGTCGGCCTGCAGAATGAAGGGTCCCGGGTTCGATTCCGGTCAAGGGCAATGTACCTTGGTTGCGGGCACATCCCCAGTGGGAGGTGTGCAGGAGGCAGCTGATCTATGTTTCTCTCTCATCGATGTTTCTAACTCTCTATCCCTCTCCCTTCCTCTCTGTAAAATATCAATAAAATATACTTAAAAAAATGTATGTGTATAGTTTTTTGGGGCACCCTATATGTAAGACACGAATGTATATTATTATACATATTTTTCTGCATCTTACTTTCTTCAAATGAAGACCAACTCATCGATTGTAAAGATTATTCCATGTCACAAGGGCATCAAAAGCTCTCCGTTCGTGCTGCGCACCGCACAGCACTCCAGGTGGCTGTGCCATCTTTTATTTTTGCTAAACGATGCTGAAAGGACTCCACCTCTGCACACCCAAAAACAGTTTCTTTACTTTCAGAGGCTGGAGAGATCTGGAAGGAATGTCTAAGAGGTGGCAAATGGCTGGTTTAATTAATTTAATATATATATATGTATATATACAACTGATTTCAGAGAGGAAAGGAGAGGGAGAGCCAGAAACATCAAGGATGAGAAAGAATCATTGATCGGCTGCCTCCTGGTTCACAGGTCAACACTCAACCACTGAGCCACCCCAGCCGGGCTGATTTTATTTATAAAACCAAATTACTCACCTAGAGGAATGTCATTGTTGGCTTGCTTTGCTTCATCCTGTAATGTAGTGCACACAGTGTCAAGTACATATCACCTGCTGGGTGACTCCTAGCTGGTCCAGGGCAACCAAAGAAATGGTGGAAAGCCACAACACAGATGTAATACAACTACTTTCAGGTTCCCAGCCAAATCATAGCAGAGGACAGAACAGCTTCCTCAGACTCAAGAGGTACCGTCTCAGAAACACTCCTCCAGGAAAATGGAACTGACTCGTCTCCAGCCTCCCTGCCCCCCACCTCAGCTAGTGTCTGGCACCATCGGAGGCCTAGCTCCTCCGAGGGATCATTCCACTCCTCTGCCTCAAATCCTCCACTAGGTCCCCATGCTGGCCTGCTTGCTGTTCCTTGAACAAGTAGGGCATGCTAACTGCTTTAAGGTGGCTACACCTGCTGTTCGCTCCACAGGGATGCTATTCTCTGGGCTCACTGCCTTCCTCTTCCAGGTCCTTACTCAAATGTCACCTTCTCGCCCTGACCGGTTTGGCTCAGTGGATTAGAGCGACTGCTTGCGGACTGAAGGGTCCCAGGTTCGATTCCGGTCAAGGGCATGTACCTTGGTTGCGGCACATCCCCAGTAGGAGGTGTGCAGGAGGCAGCTGATTGATGTTTCTCTCTCATCGATGTTTCTCTCTCTATCCCTCTCTTTGTTTACTACTCTATTCCCCGTGCCTAGCGCAGTGCACCAAGCTTGCTCTCAACAGAAGTCTGCTGAATGAGTGAACGAATCAACGAACGTTCTCTTCCAGTCCTGTAGGTGGACACCCAACAGAATTGGACACAGAATTGGCTGGGTCCTCTCTCTCCCGCCCCGGGCCGATCCAGAGCCAGCACACAACGGGCTGCTGTGACATGCATCCCGAGGAAACGAACGAGAGCCCCGTTTCCTCAGGGGTGCTGAATTACTAGAGGCTAAGGACAGTGTAACTTTCCAAAAGACTCCAGAAGGGAGCAGCCACCTGGTCAGCCTCCTGCCTTTATTGTCCTCGCTGCAGGGCCAGACGCCCACATTTTCCCTGGGACAAGAATCTGGGCCTGAAGGTGAGGGAACTAACAAGGAAAAGCGGCTGGTCTTGTAAGAAGCACATCCGGCGTGCTCTCCCAGCACCCCCACAGTACGACCTCCCCGGGCGCCTAGCCCCGCCCAGTGGTCTCTCTCTCGGTTGCCCGGGCAACCAGCTTCCTTCCGCTGCGGCCCCTTCGATTAACGGCGCGCACGGCCAATAGGGCCCCGACTTTCTGACGTCACCTAGCAGGCGCGGACACGCCCCTTCCGTCTGGCCCACCCGGCTCACCGGGACCCTCCACGCGGTGTCCGAGCCCCGCGACTCCGGGTAGAGCTTGTCCAAGCTGTAGATGCTCTGGAATCCGGTGCCGTCTACCTGCTTGTGCAGATCCCGGCGGGGGCAGTGCGGGGGCGGTGGGGGCAGCCAGGCTCTGGCTCGGCTCAGGCCCCAGCGCAGGCACCGGGCGACCGCCATGTTCGAATCTCCGGGTTGCTTCCGGTGGGCGCTCCCTTCCGCGGGCCGCTAGATCGTGTTTCCCGCTGGACTTTGGTTCCGCTCAACTTTTAGCGCCCTCGCGGGGAGGCGGCGAGCTGGGCTCCCGGCGTGGCTCTCCCCCGGCGCCTGTTAGAGCTGCCTCCGAGGGCTTGGCGGGAGGGAAGACGTTGGCCAGACAGTGAGCTTTTAAGGGGACCCTCGTGGCGAAAGAACCCCTAGGTCCGTGTCCCCCAGAAGCACCACCTCTCTCTTTCCGAGTCTGTCACCTCCTGGACCGCTCTCCCCCCATCTCTGAGGCCTGCGCTGTCTGGCCTAGTTCACCTCCACCCCCCTTTACCCTGCTTTACTTATTTTCCTAGTTTATTGCTTGTCTCCCAGCCGGAATGTAATAAGCTCCAGCGGAGGCACTGGCTCACTGCTGGAGCTCCAGCACCCAGAACCTGGCACATGATAGGTCCTCAATAGGCATTGATAGGGCGGATGCCTCGGGAATGTGTTTGTGAAAGTTGATTTCCGCTGGAGCTGAGTTTTAGGAACGCCGGGCTCGTTCACAGGCAGCTATAAGCAGGAACCCGCTGAGCACGTGTGAAAGCTCTAAGGACAAATACCAGATGGGAGGAGAGGCAGGCAGGTGGAGGAGGAAGTGCTGTAAAAAGTGGACCACGCCCACCCCACTGCCTTTGTGGGGGAACCAGCAGTTTTGTGGAGCATGATGGCAGTCTCTTCCAGCCAGGGGCTAAGGGGCGGCTGAGGCGGTAGGTAGAGATTCAGAAAGCCAGGCAGGCTAAGCAGGACCCTTTTACAGGGCTGTTAAGGCATGAACTCCAAAACGGAGACGTTCTAATTCCAAGAAAGGTTCAAAGTAGAGCAAGCAGTGTTTGGAAACAGCTACATGTTGGCTGAGTTACTTTGTTGAGAGGCAGTGTGGGAAATGAAAACAGAGCCGAATGAATGTTAGTGATTATTAGTAACATTAGTGGTTGTTTCTTAATGAGTGCTATCTTTAGGAAAAGCATAATTATCTAGAAAAATACGTCCCTGGGGATGTTAGCTGTTTCAAAGAGGAGATCGTCATCAAATCCAGGTTTTACCACCTTAGCTTTATTGATACAGGCAAATCTCTAGGAGGGAATAAACTGGCCCCTCCCCCAAGCACTCGCTTTGTAAACCCAAACCAGGAAGAGGATGGCAGTTGGCATATGCCTTTTGGGCTCTAGGTTGGAAGGAGAGTCTCCTGGATCCCTCCCTGTCTGACTTGGTCCCAAGACCTCAGAGGGAGCAGAGGCGTCTCCATGGTGACTGCAATAAGCTGCTCAGGGGAGCAAAGCCAGGTCCCCGGCTCTGGGATTATGACTAACAAAGTCAGCACCATTCTGTGGCATCCTTGCTTTGCGGCTGGACTCCAGCCCTGTGGCTGACCCAGAAGGATAGGAAAAGGAAGCTGCAGATTTCCATGGCCCCAAATAAACACAGCCTGCTCCGGCCATCTGGTGCCCTGGATTCTGGGAGAGGAGGGGGGAGAGGAGAGAATGAGACAAGTTACCCTGGGATGGAGAGAGCCGCTGCCAGGCCTTTTCCCGCGGTGCTGCGGTGAGCCATCCAGAATAGAGGCCTGTCTGGGAAGAAGAGGTGAGGTGCCGCCTTCCTCTAAACGGTGGGCACGGAAGGCGGAGCCAGTCTTCCTTCCCTCCTTGGTCCTCCAGAGGCTGAGTCAGTGCTTCAGGCACCGGCCCTTCTCTATGGCCTGTGAGTTGGGGTACCACCCAAAGTGGCTCTTAAAACTCAACATTAGCCCAATTGGCGTGGCTCAGTGGTTGATCATCGACCTATGAACCAGGAGATCATGGTTTGATTCCGGTCAGGGCACATGCCCGGGTTGCGGGCTGGATCCCCAGTTTGGGGGCGTGCAGGAGGCAGCTGATCAATGTTTCTCTCTCTCCCTCTCCGAAATATATATATATATATATTGAAAACCCTCAACATTACATGGAAATAGGGAATGTTCAGTATCACGTAGTGGGATTGGATCAGGTCTGGGTTCAAATATTTCTATGTGACTTTGAACTACTAACTTAACCTCTAAGCCTCAGGATCCCCATCAGTAAAATAGAGATTTTATAGCTGCCTGTCAGCAGGCAACAAGAATTAGCTGCTACTAAGGCATGCTAAGTGTGTACAGGTTTTTTGAAGGAATTTCCTTTTACTTTCAGAGCTGATGGCTTTTATGTTTTTCTCTCTGCAGCACTGGGGAGGGAAGTCCAGTCTGACTCGCTGTATTCCACACCTTTCCTTCTCCCGAGGGGCTGGGCAGGCAGCACAGAGCATGCGCCCGGGCACGGGTGGCCAAAGCTGCCCCGGTCCTGGAAGCTGCTTCCTTTCTGCCTCGTTGCCTGCAAACACCGCGAGGCTTTCAGCTCAGGGTTTGCAGGGCGGGCACAGGCAGGCCCGTTTCCTGGGGTCGTGGGAAGGGGGACCAGTTCCTCTTACCACAGTGCTTGGTCTCGGGGAAGGGTGCCAGTCTGGGAGAGGAGGAGGGAGACCCCTGGGGAGGCGGCCGAGTAAGGATCAAATGGTGACGGGAAGGAAGGAGAGGCAGGAAAAGATACACCAAGAGGGGAATTTGAAGGCAAGGGACAGCAGCTGGGTAGGAGTCACAGCTTCCTTTGCTCCTGGGTGCAACTGCTCCGGTGCCTCACCCACAAGGCGCGCTCCACCCCTCGGGGGGCAGGCCACACAGACAGGATGGACAGCCTTGCATGCTGTGCACTTAGACCGCATGCTGGGCAGTTGGGTTAAAGAGCAGTCGCCACCACTTTGGGGTCTAGCTGTGGACTCCCCACTCCACACCGTCCTCACCTCCGGGGCCCCAGGGAGGTTGCCCCTGGCTCCTTCAGGAAGGGAAGGGGTGCAGCGGGGAGCTCCCTGAGCTGACCTCCGGGGGAAGGTCATGGAAGTGTTTCCTCAGGGGACTGGGATCCACAGAGCCCGCAGAATTTTCCGTGTGGAACTGAAATGTGGAGAAGGCAGCGAGGAACTGAGCCCCCAAAGATCCAGGAGCCTTTTCTTTGGTTTCTGATGTCGAAGCTGTTGGCAGGTGTGGGTTGGGAGCTGCAAAATCTGCCCAACAAGGAAGGTGCACCCAGCATGGGGTGCCCCTCATAGCTGGCACTCAGAAACACGGCAGCTTCTGAGACCTCCCATTCAGAGCTCCCCAGCTGCCACGTGTGGGGGGATGGGGCTCAGGAGGCGGGTGTGTGAGACGCACAGAAGCACCTGGGTCGGGCCATTGCTGCTTTTAGAATACCGGTGCATTTTTTATTAAAGAAGAGAATAAAGCATTTGCAAATATATTTCTCTCTTGTATACTTCAAAGGAGATGCTGGTGGGCTGCTACAGAACTGGGGGACAAACAGGCAGGAGCCCTTCCCCCACCCCGACGCACCCCACCCCCAAAGGACAAAGGGCTCCAAGGTGTGTGGACGGAGGACAGTGCCGCCCAGAGAGCAGGTGGCGCCTCGGGGGAGGCCGGCGTGCTTAAGAGGACCCCTGTACCCCTTAGAAACAAGTAAGGCATGAAGGTTCCCGCTGGGCGGAGGCCGGGCCACCGCCTTCCCTGGGCCGTCTGGCTCCTCCGAGTTCTTGGGCCTCAGGATGGGCGGCAGAGACGGGAAGCCCTGAAGAGCGGCTCAGGGCGGGCTGGGGACCTTGGCATCCCTTAGTTGCAGCTGGACGTTCTAAAGCCTTAACCAAAGATTAAGCCCCTGACCCCCGGGTCCTTAAGGCCCCCCACACGGGCAGGCGGTTAAGAGCAGGCTTTTTAGGGGAAGGAGACATGTTCTGCATCCAGGTCGCGTTTCAGAACCGTTCAGGGTGGGGCGAGTCTTGGGCCGCCCAGTGAAGGGGGGACCACGGCCTTGTTGCGCATGCCCAGGATGTTCTGGGGGCAGCAGGTGTGACCTGCTGTGGGGTCAGCTGGGGGGAGCATGGGAGTGAATGAGACACGTTATGGTCCCTGAGGTGGGGGTAGGCAGAGGCCAAACTTGAGTTGCAGGTGGGGTGCAGAGATGGGGGGCTCCCCCCCGCCCAGACCCCTGGAAGGCTTAATGCCCAGAAGGCATTTCCAGGGCTGGAACCCAAGGAGGCTGGCTCTGAGGGAAACGGTGCACCACTCGTGTATGGCTGTGAGGGGTTCTGTTCCCCTCCTCTGATTGGCTACAGATCTGCAGTGGGCTGAGGGTCTCCAGGGAGAAGGCCACCTCACTGGGGCGGGGTGGGGGGAGGGGGGTACTTGAGGCCAGGCTGAGGCTCTCTGCTCTGCATGGCAGGGCCATCTCTGACCTGGGTAGGACCCTGGCGGGGGGACAGCTGGTGCTAAGGGAAGGACAGTGTCACAGCTGGGGAGAAGCAGTGGGTGGTCAAGGAGACCCCTGGAACCGGCCACAGCTGGCTCTGGGGTCCCCCTTCAAGTGTTTCCAGTTGTGGCAAGGGGTCAGGGGGATCTTACATTGCAAATCTCTCAAGAAAACCCAAACTTTGGGGCAAAACAAAAAAAAACAACTGGTCCAGATGGCTTTTAGAAGCCTGGCCACAAATCTAGGGTCAGAAAGCTGGGGGGCTGGGAATCCCCAAGGAAGGGGGGACGTTTGGCTTTGAAACTCTTAGCTGTGCCTTGGGCTGACACAGGACGGTGGAGGGTCCTGGGAGGCCAGGATGTTGACATGTGGATCGCCCCCCACACCTGCAGGGAGCAGCTGGCCCCCGCGAGCTCTCTGGAGCGGCCTCCACTGGGATATATTGCTGCCAAAAGGCTCCCTCACTCACCAGAGGCAGCGGGCCCAGGCTCGAGGGACCCAGAGCCCAGCTTGGGGGAGGCTGCAGGCCGGCATAGGGTTACTTGCTGCTGTGGGTCTTGACCTTGGTGGCATTGATGTCGGCCTTGGTCTTCTGGATCCTGAAGAAGATCTCCTTGAAGAGCGCCTTGTACTCGGGCTGGCTCTGCTCCAGCCGCTTGTCCACGGCCTCCACGTGCTGGCTCAGGCTCTTCTCGCCCGCCTTGGCCTCGCCCTGGCCCTCCTCGCTGCCCCCCAGGTCCCTCCACGAGCTGTCCCGGGAGATGGGCCGCGAGGTCTGCACGCCCGTGTGCCGCACGCCCGCGCGGTGCTGCCGGCACTTGTTCAGCAGCTCCTCGTACTTCTCGAGCAGCGCGTGGTACTGCTCGTCCACCTCGCGCAGGATGGACATGCCCCGCTTGCGCACGCTGTTGGCGTGCAGCGTGAGGTTGCCCGCGTGCCGGCTGGCGGGGTCTTTGGCCACGATGGCGTTGAGCGCCGTGTCGCTGCAGCTCTTGCGCACAGCGTGGCTGGGGGAGGTGGCCGGGGAGGAGACGCTGTCCTGGGCCCCGAACTCGTCCCCGCTGCCTGGCTGGGGGTCATCGGCCTCAGGGGCCTGGGTGAGGGGGGCCAGCAGGGCCTCGGCCAGGTGATCCTCCCGGCCCAGCAGGTAGGTCTTGGCCTGCTTCATCTGCTGCAGCTCCAGCAGCTCGGCCTCCAGCTCCTGCACGCGGAGGCGACAGCCCTCCATCTCGCTCAGCTGCTGCTCCAGCTCCGAGTACTCCTGCAGCACCGAGGCGAACTCGCGCTCCGCCCGCTCCTTGCGCTGCCGCTCCTGGCTCACCTGGGAGCGCAGCACTCCCACCAGCGTCTGCAGGTTCTCGTTCTCTTGCTCCAGGGGCCGGGGGCCCAGCTCCAGGGAGGAGCTGTGCAGGCGGAAGGCATCACTGCTCCTGGGAGGGGGGGGGCAGGGGCTTTGGTCATGGGCGAGGCCCGGGAGCCCAGCCCGGACACTTCCCTCTTTCTGGTCCACAGAGCTGCATATCCTGCTTGTCCCTCTAGATCCGCTCTCCCTTCTCCCTCTGACCTCAAGGGACTGCTTCAGTCAGGTTACCTGGCTCTCTCCTGAGCTCAGCCCACGGGAGGGATGGGCGGGCGGAGGGCAGAAGTGGGAGTGGACGAGGTGGTGGGAATGTCTTCCCCAGGCGCCTTCCTGGTCAGTGCCGGCAGCACCCTCCATGCCTTCCAGGTTCCAGGAACCTCCCTGCCCCGGCCCCTTTGGGCCTAGGGAAACAGCTCCTCACTGTGGCCACCCAGGCGCTGCAGTGTCCGCCCCTCCCCGTGCTCCTATGCCTCGTCCACACCTCTTTAGTAGGCGCCCCTCAGTTACTGTGAGGGGCACTGTCTTTGGCCAGGACCCTTATTGAAACGCCCACCAAATACACCACATGTTACATTCACAAGTCAGCTCCTTGAGGTTTAATGGGACTGCGGTGTAGTGGTAACCCCTCCTGGCTTACTAACAGGTGACCTTGGAAAGACACCTACCCTCCGGGTTCAACGTCCTCATCTGAGCAGCGAAGATGAGAAACACCTCATGGTACTGCCATGACATTAAGCTGCTTAGCAGAGTCATGGACTCATGGCCAGGGCTCAGCGAACGCCAGCTGCGGACTGTTGTCAGCAACGGGACCAGTCTCGCCAATAGCCCGGACGGTGCACCAGCTCTCCTTGCCCACCCTCTCCCTGTTCTCCTGAGTGGCATCCCGGGCACTCCGACGAGTGGCGCCCTCGCCCTCACCTACCGGGGGCTGCTGGTGCACAGCTCCTTGAGGCAGGGGAAGGTGTGGATGGTGCGCCTGCGCTCCCGCTTCTCCCGGCGCACTCTCAGCTGCTCCAGGCCCCGAAGCTGCTCCACCTGGGCCTGCAGCTCCTCCACCTGGGCCTGCAGGCGCTCAATGGTCTCCGTCAGCCTGGGGGTGGGGTGGGGGACACGCAGGGAGGGACTTTAAGGGGAGGGGCCAGCCCTCCTCAGGCAAACTCCCTACCATCCCAGGTCCCCAGCCTGGGCTCCTGGGAGAAGGAGCAGGTGTCACATCCCGGCGTCCCTATGCCCGCAGCACTCCCAGTCCTGGGCCTCCCCTCCTCCCCATAATCCTCCACCGGCCCTCACCCGTGGATCTTCTGCTGCGCAGCCTTGCTCTCCAGCACCAGCTTCTGGTTGGTCAGCTCCAGGTCTCGCGCTGTCAGGTCCAGCTGCTCGTACACTTTGGCGTGCTGCTCATTCACGTGCCGCAGTGTGTCCAGCTGTTTGGTCAGGTACTGGGGGTCGGTAGGGGGTGGTGGGTGAGTGACCTTTCAGAACAGGGTTCGGGAGAATGTCTCTGCCCGGGCTCTCCTCCCACTTCTAGGAACGGGTTTGCTTTGGGGGTAAAGACAGCGGTGCAAGAGGGCTGCCCGGGATGGCTGCGCAGGGCGGGCCTCACCTCGATCTCCTGCACCTGCTCCTCGTTGGTGGCGTACATGTGCTGCAGAGACGCCTCCAGCTCCTTGTTCCTCTCCAGCAGTGTCTTCCCCAGCTCAGCGGCCAAGTGCAAGTCTGGAGGGAGGAGTGGGGGGTGGGAGAAGCGACGAGCAGTGTGAGAAAGAAGCCAGAGAACCCCCACTCATGTTCTGAGCTGGGCCTCGGGGACCCCAAGGCAACCAGGACATGGGGGCTGACTAGGGGAGCCCCCACTTGGTAGGGGATGCAGACCAGGAGCAAAGCCTTTGCACTGGCTGTTGCTTCTGCCTGAATGTCCTCGCCCCGCCCCCCCCAGGGCTCATCCCTGTCTGCCTTCAATGTCCCTTTCTCCAGGACTTCTCCCAACTATTGATTTTAATGGCACCCTCCCCTGTCCCGCACTCCTCCCCACTTAGCTTCTTTTTTAAAAAAAATATAATTTATTGATTTTTTTACAGAGAGGAAGGGAGAGGGATAGAGAGTCAGAAACATCGATGAGAGAGAAACATCGATCAGCTGCCTCCTGCACACTCCCTACTGGGGATGTGCCCGCAACCAAGGTACATGCCCTTGACCGGAATCGAACCTGGGACCCTTCAGTCCACAGGCCGACGCTCTATCCACTGAGCCAAACCAG
Organism: Plecotus auritus; assembly: GCF_963455305.1. Classification (NCBI taxonomy): domain Eukaryota; kingdom Metazoa; phylum Chordata; class Mammalia; order Chiroptera; family Vespertilionidae; genus Plecotus; species Plecotus auritus. Next base: position 4,041,815 of record NC_137774.1, read on the forward strand.
CTAGGACCCCACTTAGCTGCTTCTCCTTAGCACAGATCACCACCTAGCGCACCAAACAGCTTGCTCCCTCACCTTGTGGCCTCTCCTGACTATCAGCTCACAGGGCAGGGGTCTGGCCTGTGACTTCACTGATATCCCCAGGACCTAGGTCAGTACCTGGCACCAAGCAGGTGTATGGATCTTGCTCGAAAGAGTGAGTGAGGAGAGTGTGATGAGACCCAGGGGCAAGTGACTTGGACGACAATAAGGGAGAGCGCCTCTTCCTGGGGCCGGGGGGCGGCTGGCAATGGGCGGCCTTGGAGTTGGGCTTGGAGGGGACTGGGAGCGCGCTGAGCGGTGGCGGGGCGGAGGGGCTCGCTGCGTATTAGAGCTCGGATGAGGCTTCAGAGCGCTTTGGCGCAACATCCTCATTCTATGGATGGCCGGTCAGAGAGGGGAGAATGACTTGCCCAGGGTCCCCAGCTGGGTTGTAGCCACGTTGAAAGCAGAATTCAGGTCTCCTGGTCCCAGTCGGTAGCATGTGGTCCTAGTGACACGTACCCTCTCTGAACCCTCCTTTCCCTGGGAAACAAGTCATCCTCTTCCCCCTCAGCCCTGATTCTTGTATCTGCAGGACTGGAACCTACTCTCCCCTCCCAGCCCGAGGTACATGAACACCTGTCAGAGGCTGGGAGGGGACCTGGCCTGGTTTTGGGGGCGGTGGGGCGGGGGAGGGGCCTATTTGATCTCTTCTGCCAAAATGCCATCCAGGAAAGCTGGATCCTTGTCCCACGATGAGGCCCTCAGTCTAGGCCAGTGGTCGGCAAACTCATTAATCAACAGAGCCAAATATCAACAGTACAACGATTGAAATTTCTTTTGAGAGCCCAATTTTTTAAACTTAAACTATATAGGTAGGTACATTGTTATTAACTTAATTAGGGTACTCCTAAGCTGGCCTTTGCTAAAAACTCAAGGGGCCAAAGAGCCACATGTGGCTCGCGAGCCGCAGTTTGCGGATCACTGGTCTAGGCCGATGGTATAAATCCCAACCCAGAGGCGTGAAGGCAGCTCTGACAGGGCCGAAGGGCTGCGGGCCAGGGATTGAGCTCGGTACCATGTTCCCTTTCCAGAAAGTCAATGATGGTTCTAGGACCCCTAGAGGATGGAAGGCCTCTATACTCCCTCCTGGCAAGTTTCAGAAATACAGTGGTTTCAGCGGGGCCCCTCCCTTGCACCCGACAAGTGGGGGTCGGGTGGGGGGGATTCCTCTTGGAGAGCCTCAGAGAGCAGTGACTCCAGGTGGGCATTCGAGAGCAGAGCCTGGGCTTTCTTTCAGTCAGCTGGGGGAGGACTGACCTCACCTCAGAAAGCCAGAGGGGACTCTGACCAGCCACCAGGCCTGGACCAAAGTCCTAGCCGTCCATTAGGAGCAAACCTGGAATTTGTTCCCACACAGACACACAGAGGTGAGATTTTAAAACGTTTAAAACAGGCGGCATGCAGCCTCCAGGCTGGACCTAGGCCAGGTGGGGGGGGGGGGGCTGTGCCCACATGTCACCCAGAGGAGTCCCTGGTTGAGGAGTGCAAAGCCGCGATCCTGGAGCAAGGCTGCAATGACAATGGCTCAGCCTGGACAAACAAGCCGCTCTCACACCTTCCGCTCTCCTAAACACCTTCCCCGCCTTTCGACAAAATCTCAGCTCAGAACCATTAGCCTGGAGCAATTCATTAACCTTCTGACAATGATGCCAGGAAACACTAGCTCCCTGACAGGAACTAGTGGGGGAGTGAGGGCGCTTGTGGTAGGAATTTATCAGCTGTAAGTTGGACAAGTCCACAAAGTGAGAGGCTAGGTGTTAGGGTTGTGAAACTGCAGCCCTGCGTGCTGAGTGCTCAGTGGGAAGTTGGGAGCCCAGCAAGACCACCCCTAGGGCCCCACTCAGCAACCTTTCCTCCCTTGGGAACGGTCAGGTAGCCTGTAAAGAGGCCATTGCCACTGGTGTCGCCTGCGCAGGTGTGAGGGGACAGGCTCTGTGGGTGGCCCGCGTGGACCCCCTGCAGAGTCCCAGAGGGAGCGCGGGATGGTCATGAGCACCGCCCTCTCTGCTCGTCCTCCCAGGTGAGCATCGGAGCTGTGTGCATTCCTGCAGCAGCGGAAGTCACACTATAGACCAGGGACACGGCTCTGGAAGGCAGTGACTGTGACCTGGGCCGCCTAGTGATTCAGGAATGGGGAAGAAGGGAACAATAGAAGCTCTTGGGGGTGGGGAGAATCTCAGGGACTATCACAGGGAAACTGGATCATAATGCAAGCTCAGCTGGTCCAAGCTGCCAGGAGGGATCTCGAGAAAGGTCTAGAAGGTGCACGGCCAGGGACTGAGTGGAGCCAGTGCCAGGGAAGGGCAACAGCCAACGGAGGGCTCCAGGGAGGGAGGCCTGGGAGTGGGAGAATGGGGGAGGTGGCTAAGCCAGAAGCCAGAGGAATGAACAGCCGGCCACAACCAGACCACTGGACCAAGCCAGGGAAGGTACAGAGCCTCCTGCACTTCCCCGGCCCGGACCCGGGGCTTCTGGGTCTCCTGCAGCGGCTTCAGCGGCTTCCCCCTGGACCAGCTGAGGTGCTGCCCAGGAGCAATGCCCCAGAAGCCTGCGAGGTCACGGCCAGGAGACGGGGATGTCTTTGAAAAGAAATGCTGAAATCCCACTGCGCTCACTGATTGGGGTCTGGTGGGGCCCCACAGACTCCAGAGCAGGGAGGCAGGAAAGGGACAGGGGACAGGCACAGGGAAGGAGAGACAAAGATAATGGGGGGATGGGGGAGGAGGCCATCCACCACCTGGCAGGGCTGCGGGTGTCCCGCTTACAGCCCTCAGGGCCTGAATGTCAGGAACTCTGTGTCCACAGAATTGGGGTCCGGGCACCCAACCTCAGTGCCACGCCGGAGCTCTCGCCGGAGGCTGAGTCTCAAGGTCAGGCGCCCAGGACTTCAAATCTGTGACTCAGCAACGCTGTCTCAGTGGAAAGAGGCACCCACAGGTCTGCGATGGGGAGGAGGGCCCGTGCTTACTAATTCATGGCGTTTTCTATTTTTACAAGTCCTGGCAGGGGGCAGGGGGTAGGGGGAGCCAGGGACCTTGCTATTGGGGCACAACAGCATCAAAGTCAGACAGGATGTTGGTGGCCAAGCTCCAGCGGCCTGCCCTGAGGTGGTGGTGCTGCTCCAGAACCAGGCTGGCTGGGCAAGCTACTTCCCGGGACACTAAGGGGCACCTAGGGAGCGGCTGGGCAGAGAACTGGGGAATTGAGTGTAGAGAAGGGGGCGCAACAGGCATCTGATCCCCAATGGGGCCGACTTTTGGCAAACACTCATGCCACCCTCCAGTTCTCCATGCTGGCCCCCCGGGGGTAGTGCCCCAGTACTTGTGCCTGGGACTTCCTCCAACCCCACCCCAGCTCTCTAAGCCCTACTTCCCATCAGGCATGACCTTTCCACGTTGCTCCATGCCTTGTATAGCGTCCCCTACACCTAGCATGCCCGCCCTCCTCCCTCGGCTCAGGGAGCACCTTCCGCGCTCGGCTCGAGGGCCTGTGTGGGAACCTTCGGGAGTCTGCCTGCCACAGCACCCCTGCGGCTACTAGTTTGATCTCCTTTCTGCCTCCTCTGCTGGAATGTGGAGTCCCCCGAGGGCAGAGGTCACTCCCCAGGCTCAGCACTCATTGGTGTTTGGTCAAAAGCTCCTGACGTCTTCTGACACTGTCTCAGTTCTGGTGTCCCTCCTTGTCCCAGGGCTCTGGGCACGCTACTGAGGCTAGGCGGGGAGGCTGACTGGTGCAGACCAGCAGGGCCAGAGCAGGGGGCCAGCTGGGACCATCCCCCACCCTAACCCAGAGCAGGCACCCAGCCCAGTGGGAACCGGACACCTCTCCCTCTCTGGGAGCAACACATCTCCCCCCTTACTCCCGGGCTCCTTCCCCCCACATCTGGGCCGGGCCTGGTGCCAGAGACTTCGTAAGGGAGCAGGAAAGAAATGAGACAGCAGTAATATCAGCATCTGCCTCCCGGGAGGGGAGGCCATTTTCCGACCTTTCCTTCTAGGCTGCCTCTTCCATGAAGCCCTCTCATTGCATCCTGTCACCTACACTCAATTACAAGTCCACCTCCACCTGGTCCACTTGTGGGCCAGGGCTGGGGCTAGTCCAGTGCCCAGGATAGTGTCTGACCCGTAAGGGGAGCCTGAGAGGTGTTTGTGGGACACAAAAGTAGTGCCCAGGGTTGGGAAGGGGTTGTCACAGCCAGTATTGGGCCTCTCACTCCAGGCCGGGAAGCTGAGGGTAGACTCTGGGGCACAGAGTACGGCAGGGTGCAGCCCAGCACGCCCAGTCCCACACTAGTCCTCAGAGGCTCTGATTACCCCACATTCCTGAGCACAGGACTGAGCCTCACCTACCAGCAAATCTGGCCACGTGCGGATGTGGGTCAGGGCCAGTAACAAAGGCTCTAGGATCTGGGTAGATGTCTCCCCGAGTTGTAAAAGCCAGGCCTTGGGGGCCGTGGGTGGAGCCCCAGAGCCGGGGTGTGTGTGGGTGTGTGTGTGTTTGAGCACACACTCAATCAGACTTGTGTCCACACCTGCCCACCGGGGGCTGTGGTCACTTCTCCTGGACACGCCTCCAGCCCTGACCTCCAGGAATGCGGTGCTCTTGTGGGGGGAGAGGGTGGATTTGACTCCGGTCTCGCAGGCCTTGGCTCTGACCCTTAGGTCTACTCCTTCTTCCGGTCCTAGCAGCCCGGCCCCTACTCTTAGTGATGTCACTTCGGCCACCTCATCACCAGCTTCTCACCCATTTCCAGTCGCCCTCGCTGCTCTCAGATGGAGGGGGGAGCTGGCTGCCTCTAATCTGGGCTCTTGCTCAGAATTGCCAAACCTGACCCCCAAACCATGAGCAGTTTGGGAGGGGACGGGTTTTTTTTTTTGGGGGGGGAGGGCCAGGGGACTCCAAATCTTCACCTCTCCCCTGACTGGGTGCCCGCACCCCTATCCCCTCCCTGGGTAGAGGGGAAGGGAGTTGGGGAAACTTTCCGGGAGTCTTAGAGCTCAGGAATTCTGGCAGGAAGAAGGGTGTCGCTGGATTTGGGATAAGATCATTCTCCCCCTCCCCCTACACACTCCACCCCTCCCAGCAAAACAACCAAGGAGCCACCTCCCGGCCTCCAAAGAATTCCAGCCAGTACTCAGGCCCCCGGCAATATCAGGGGGCCCTGGGCAGTGCCTGCCTCTCAGTTGGGGTGGTCGAGCTGGGTGAAGTATGCCCCTGTCCTTCGGGGAAGAGGAAGACTGTTCCCCCGACTTTTGCAGGTCTTCAAGGGCCCGGGCCGGTCTTCCAGGGCAGCGCGCCCCTTCTCTCCACGTCCCCATTCTCCACACGCATCACCCATCGGAGTCCGGGCCGCGGGGTGCAGCTCAGCCCTCCCGGGGGTGACACCGCCCAACAATGGAGAAGCGGACAGAGGTCGCGGGGCGCACCTCGCTCTCCTGCCCCCTCCTCCGTGCTCACCCTGCTCCAGATCCTGCTGGTCGTACCAGGGCTCCTCCTCTTCTGCGGAGAAGTCCTCCATCCCGGCGGCCCTCCGCATGGCCCTGCGGGGGCTGGCGGGCGCTGCGGCGGCGCGGCTCAGGGCCGCGGTGCGGGGCCCGGGACAATGCGGCGGAGGCGGGCCCGGGCTCCCGCGTCGCGGACTCCGGCTGCAGCGCCCCCGCCCGCGCTGCGCCCCTTCGCCATCGGCCGCTGACTGGCGCCCACAGCGGGCTGATGCGCCGCGGCGATCTGGCCCGGCCGGGGTCCTGCGGAGCCGGGAACTCCGAGCGGCGGCGGCGGCACAAAGGGTAGAGGGGAGGGGACGGCGGGCGATTAGGCGACAAGGAGGGCCCGGACCCGCAGGCAGGTCTGGGGAGCTAAGAGTGCGCGGGTGCCACGGCGGACGCCCCTGGCCCACCTCCGGCCCGCGATGCCCCCGGCCCGCCCAGCGACACCCGGCGCAGCGGCCGCATCTTGGCCGGGTTTGCCCGGCGTTTCCCCAACCGCCTAGAGCTTCCCCAACCGCCCGCTCCACGGGGTGGGGCCTGCCACCGCCGGCCAATCAGAAGGCGTATGCAAAGATGGAGGCGGAGCCTGGGGCGGGATCTCCCTGGTGCCCTGGTTTGGCTGCCACGAGATCAACCCGCCCCTTCCCTCCAGGCTGGGCTCCTTTAGGTTACTACAGGGTCTCACTGTCTGAAATTATTTTGTTTTATTTACCTGTTGTGTTTCTCTAGCTCTGGATCTCCTGACAGCAAGGAACTTATCTTTTGTTCACAGCTGGCTGCTCAGTGCCTAGAACAGGCTGGCGTATCGATACCTTCCATGAATGAGTGTTCATTGACAATTACTGTACCTGTAAGAAGTTGAATGTTTAAATGCTTGTGGCTAGACACCTCAGGCCAGAAGAGGCGAGGTTTGAGGGTGTGTTACGTGCATTCTGGGCCTTCCACTTTAAGGTTCCAGTGCCCTCTCCTTGGGATCCATACCCTATATCCAATTATACCCATTAAAATAAAAAAGTTTCACCTATCCAAGCATTCTTTCCTTAAAGGAGTTTTCAGACTCCAGCATTCATGTTACTCGTTTTTATTTTATTTTTTGTTAATCCTCACCTGAGGATATTTTTTCCCATTGATTTTTAGAGAGAGTGGAAGGGAAAGGGAAAGACAGAGAGAGAGAAACATCAATGTGAGAGAGACACATCGATTGGTTGGGACGGGGATCGAGCCTGCAACCGAGGTACATGCTCCTGACCAGAATTAAACCTTCGACCCTTCAGTCCTCGCCGATGCTCTAACCACTGAACAAACCAGCGAGGGCCATCTAACTCATTTTTATTAGGACCCACTATATGCTGGCACTACTGTGGAAATACCCTGATTATATCCAGCCATCCTCCCTGTGCCCCAGTCCCAGGAGCAGTGCCTGGTCGGGGCGAGCATGTCACCAAGGCTGGATTCTCCTTGCTGCCTGAGCACTAGGCAAGGTCATTCAGGCTGGACCCCCTTAGGTCCCACAAGGCTGGGGTGGGCTGAAGCTGGGCAACCAGCTCTGCCAGGTTTGTGGAGCCTCCCTGACAGCTTCCCAAGGGGACAGAGGATGGAGGATGGAGGGTCAGGTGACTCAGAGAGCTGTGGATGCTGAGGGATGGGGTTCCTGCTGTATACCAGGCCTGTGCTGGGCCCTTTGCCCAATTCGGTTCATCAGAACCCAGGCTCCTTGGCCAGTGGGATCACTCTTGTGCCTTCCAGGCAGATGTAATCATATTTTCTAAACCATTGCATGAGGAGGAAAATGAGATCTGCCTTTGCAGCAGGAAATTCCTTTGTCTTCCTGAGCTCCCAGCCAACATGCCCCGGGATCCATTTCAGGCCTTTTCCTCTCAGCAGCGTTTAGAGCCACGTGGGGCTGGGACTTATAAACCAGCTGATCTTGGGAGCCCCCTGAGCTGGTGCCTCACCTGTGGCTCACACAGACCTATTTCACCATGTTCCTTGCCAGGAGCGTGCAGACGCCTCTTTGACCGACTCAACCTCCCCCAAGCTTTGGGCATTGTGCTTCCCCTGCGGCCGATTTCACACTCCGGGGAGCACTCCCCAGGCCCCATCCGAGGAGCTCCCGGATCCTAGAGGTGGGACTAGAGACCAGATAGGGACCCGTGAGAGCTCGGAGCCCGATGCAACTGCAATGAGGCAAACGCCCTCCCTGTGGGGTGGGCTAGGGACTCTGACGCGACCCTCTGCGGGCACATTGCCAACCCCCAGCCCAGCCCACCGGAAATGACGGCGCCGGCGGTGCTGACGTTGAGGGTCTCGGTCACTCCCAGTCCCGCTGGGGGAGGGCTAGGGTGCCCAGCCCGAGTCTCTGGGCCCCTGCCACCCCTCTCCGCTCCCCTCCCGCTCATCTTGGATTGAGGTCAAGGAATGGAGCGGCACCGGGACACCTTCCTCGGGTGCCCCCACCCCTGCAGGCCTAGCTGTCCCCAGACATTCCCGCTCTGGGCACCGGCTGCACTCAATGCTCTTGTCCCATCTGTCCCGTCCGTCCACCAGTCTGAGGTCAGTGCCTGGCAGGGTAAGGCGCTGGATATATTTGAATGAGTGAGGTCATCTGGTGCCTCTCCCCCTCCACCCCCCCCCCCATCAACCATATGAGTCTGTCCAAGACAAGATTCTCACAGTCCCTGTGGTTGGGAAGTGCTTCCATATGTCTACCTCGAATCCCCGCAGTTATACCTTCCAGGCCTGTCATTTAGGATGCATATGCTGAGTGTCCTCCTGTGGCCTCACCTTACTCTTTTTTTTATTTTTTATTTTTTAAATATATTTTATTGATTTTTTACAGAGAGGAAGGGAGAGGGATAGAGAGTTAGAAACATCGATGAGAGAGAAACATCCATCAGCTGCCTCCTGCACACCTCCTACTGGGGATGTGCCCGCAACCAAGGTACACGCCCTTGACTGGAATCGAACCTGGGACCCTTCAGTCCGCAGGCCGACGCTCTATCCACTGAGCCAAACCGGTTAGGGCCACCTTACTCTTTTTTTAAATCCTCATCAATAATATTTTGCCCCATTGATTTTTATTTTTGTATTTTTATTTTTTTTAAATATATTTCAGAGAGGAAGGGAGAGGGATAGAGAGATAGAAACATCAATGATGAGAGAGAATCATTGATCGGCTGCCTCCTGCACGCCCCCTACTGGGGATCGAGCTCACAACCCGGGCATGTGCCCTTGGCCGGAATCGAACCTGGCACCCCTCAGTCTGCAGGCCGACGCTCTATCCACTGAGCCAAACCGGCCAGGGCTGCCCCACTGATTTTTAGAGAGAGGGAAAGACAGAGAGAAACATCGATGTGGTTGCCTCCTGCACATGTCCCGATCAGGACCAGGGCCCTGGCCCGGGCTGGGAGGAGCCTGCAACCGAGGCACATGCACTTGACCGGAATTGAACCTGGGATTCTTCAGTCTGCAGGCCGCTGCTCTGTCCACTGAGCCACACCGGCTAGGGCTCACCCTGCTCTTTCAGTACCAAGTCATGGGGTTGTTGGGAGGATTCCCCCAGTTAACGCAGGCCAGGTGCTTAGAGCGGGACCTGAGCCGTGGGAGCACCAGTCAGTGTTTGCCGTTAGGGTCATTGATATTATAACTATTTTCACCTGGAGGACTACTCCTCACGACCACTAACCCCTCTCCTGCCAGGGCTCCTGGGTGTCCTGTCCAGGGGCCTTCCCTTCCTGGTAGGGAGCGGGGGCCGAGGGGGCAGGCGAGGCGCTCAGTCCAGGCCAGAGCCGTGGACCTAAGAGACTGTAGCGCAGCCCCAGGCACTGCCAGAGGCCTGGGCTGCCATTGCTCAGGATCCACCTATCAGACTGGGAGCTCCTTAAGGGCAGGCACGTAGCAGGCCCAGCGCGTGAACAAATGAATGCTCTAGAACCAGCGGTGCAGCCAGGTCCCTTGGCCCTTCATGCTTCCCTGTCCCAGCTCAGATCCACCTGCCCCCCCGAAAGGCTCCTCAAAGTACTAAAAACTGAATCTGAGAAACAGTCGGTGAACGTATCGTTCCTACTTCCTGACGTGGACAACCCAAGGGGCTCCATCTTCTACGATCGCCCAGGAGTTACCGTCACTCCCCTGCCCAGGAGGTGATGCCTGTGTCTAGGCCAGTGCGAGGTGCTGGGGTTGCAGGGAGCAAGACAGACCCAGTCCCCGCTCCCACGAAGCGTGCATTTCACCAGGAGAGACAGACATAAACCAAATAAAGAGCCAAACATATTTCTACGGTGGGAAGACCAGGGGCTGAAATAACAACCGCTGGGGATGGGAAATCTGTCAGGAAAAGAGGCTTTAAAGGTAAGACCCACTGCCCTAACTGGTTTGGCTCAGTGGATAGAGTGTCGGCCTGCAGACTGAGGGGTCCCAGGTTTGATTCCGGTCAAGGGCATGTACCTTGGTTGCGGGCACATCCCCGGTAGGGGGTGTGCAGGAGGCAGTTGATCGATGTTTCTCTCTCATCGATGTTTCTAACTCTCTATCTCTCTTCCTTTCTCTCTGTGCAAAAATCAATAAAATATATTTTAAAAAAAAAAGATAAGACCCCTGCCTGGCCGGTGTTGAATGTCGACCAGGAGGTCAGGGTTCGATTCCTGGTCAGGGCACATGCCTGGGTTGTGGGCTCGATCCACAGTGGGGGGTGAGAGGGAATGGTTCTCGCTCATCATTGATGTTTCTATCTCTCTCTCCCTCTTTCTGAAATCAATAAAAAACTTAAAAAAAAAAAAAAAGATAAGACCCCAAGGATGAGAGGGGGACAGGCACACGAAGAGGAGGAGGAGGGCTGTCCCAGGCAGAAGGAACAACCTGTGCAGAGATCTGGGGCAGCAAGCTCAGGGGGTTGAGGAAATGTGGGAAGATCAGTGTGTGGAGCCGGGGACTCCAGGGGAGGGGAGCACATGGGCTGGGAGGTCACCGTGCAGCCTGAAGAAGTTGTTCCCAGCAAAGGACTCGGAGGTGTTTCCAGTGGGGGCGTGTTGTGAGCTGCACTTTACAGCGGCCCGCTGTTCTGCAGAGAAGAAATTTAGAGGGGGCAGGAGTGGAGGCCGCTGTGGATGGGGGACAATGGGGGCTCTGGCGAGGGGGCAGTGGAGATGATACATGTTTGGGGAATAACATCAGGATGCCGTGATGGATTGGCCTTGGGGTGACAAGAGGAGAGACGTCAAGGGTGACACTGATTTGGGGGGAAGTGCCATTTACTGAGATGAGGCTTATAGACAAAGGTCAGGAGAGAGAAGGACGGGGTTTGGGGGGACAAAGTGTGGAGAAGAGAATCACCCACAATGTGGCAGTTTGTTTTCTTGTTTTCTTTTCTTTTTTAATATATTTTATTGATTTTTTACAGAGAGGAAGGGAGAGGGATAGAGAGTTAGAAACATCGATGAGAGAGAGACATCGATCAGCTGCCTCCTACACAGCCCCTACTGGGGATGTGCCCGCAACCAAGGTACATGCCCTTGACCGGAATCGAACCCGGGACCCTTGAGTCCGCAGGCCGACGCCGACGCTCTATCCACTGAGCCAAACCGGTTAGGGCGGCAGTTTGTTTTCTTTACATTTTAAAAATCCTCACATATGTTTCCTGAGGATATGTTTATTGATTTTAGAGAGGGTGGAGGGGAGAGACAGAGAGAGAGGGAGAAACATTGATGATGGGCTGCCGCCAACTGGGTATGTACCCGGACCAGGAATCGAACCAGTGACCTTTCAGTGCAAAGGACTACACTCAACCAACTGGGCCACACTGGCTGCGGCTCAGACACCTTTTCTGTTTTGCACCTTTGGGACCTCACTCTCAGAACGCGGGGCCTTGCTGTGCGATGCCCAGGCCACGCACTGGGTCCCATGCTGGCGATTCCAGCTTCAGCCCCCGCTGAGCCCGCCTTTACGTCCTCCCGACATGCCAGGCGCCCGATGTGTGAGTGAAGAAGCCTCCAGATGATTCCAGCACCCAGCTGTGCCGAGTTAACCCCTCCCCTGGCCATCTGGTCTCCCCTGCGGAGGCCCCACCGCAGCTGAATTACTGCTTCCTCTATAACCATGTTCATGGTTTTACGCCGAGTTTGGTGGGGAAGTAGCCATAGTACCTAGACTCTGCATCCACCTGACAATCAAGATTCCACATCCCCATCATCACCTGCATCCGTAGTCACCATATCACCGGTGACTGCCGAGGTTCAACCCTCATCATCTCTCACCTCCCGCCCCCCACCCCCCGGATTTGCTGTGTTCGGTCACTGTCTTTCCTGCAGCAGCTAGAATGATTTTGCTAAGACATAATGACATTATTCCCCTGCTTCAAAGGCTCCTGTTGCTCAGAGAATGAGATAAAAGCTCCCTGTCAGGATGTCTGCAGCTCTTTCTGCTCTAGCCCTGGCCTGTCTCCAGCTGTATCTCTTGTCACTCTGCCTTCGCCCCAGCGAGGTGTCCCCGCGATCTGGTTGTCCCAGGCTCTCTATGCTTCCGGGCCTTCCTTCTGTTCCCGCTCTCTCCACCTGGCTGGCCGTGGGACACGCTCCCTTTGCCCTTTCCAACCTCCTTCCATTGTCTCCATCTGCTCCAGGCCAGGGAGCTGAAGCTTTTGTGGGCTGCACCTGTGGGTCCTTTGTCTCTTGCTGTCTGTGGGTCCCCTGGTGGCAAGCACCAGCAGGAAATGGAGGGGAGAAGAGTGAAGGTGGGGGATCTCTCGGACAGTGCCCTCCGTTCCAGACCCTGGGAGGCCGCTGCTCCTGTGGGCCTCTCCTGCCGCTGAGCTTTCTTCTGGACTCTGGCAACCAGGCCTCCCTTTGCCCCTCAGGCTAAGGGATGGCCCAGGCTCCCCGCTGCTTCTAGCCCCGAGGGCATCACGGTTCTGGTTGGTTTCCCTCTCCTTCCTTGTAAATCACCCCTTAACGAAAGAAACGCTGCTTGCTCCTGTCTGCACGTTCCATCCGCTTCCTGTTGGGACCCTGACTGGTGCTCTGTCATCCTCCAAACGTAGCCCCGCCTTCCCTACACTGCTTCGCCCATTCCCACCAGGGCTCTGCACAGACTCCCGCTCTCAACCCTATAACTCTCTGTTGCTCCCTCTCCCCTTCTCTCTCTCTCTCTCCAGTAGGAACTTGACTTTGTAGCTCAGGCCCTGGCAGCTTGCAAGGTGCCTGGCACTTAGTAGGTGCTGAGTCAATGTTTGTTGCATGATTGATGGTTGAATTCAGGAAAAAAAAAAAAAAAAAAAAAAGGCTCCAGAGAGGGCTGTGGCAGCCCCAGACTGGCGACTCTTCCTCTATGCTGGGCACAAATGAAGGACACGGCATGCTTTCCATAGGAGAATCGTAGCTAAGAACCTACTAGGGAATCATCAAATGGAGGGCTAGTCATTTCCTGAAACATTCTAAAGCTCTCTTTTACTACTAATATGTTTTCTGAACACACCCAGTCTTCTTTCTTTTTTTTTTTTAAAATATATTTTATTGAATTTTACAGAGAGGAAAGGGATAGAGAGTTAGAAACATCAATGAGAGAGAAACATTGATCAGCTGCCTCCTGCACACCCCCTACTAGGGATGTGCCTGCAACCAAGGTACATGCTCTTGACCGGAATCGAACCTGGGACCCTTGAGTCCGCAGGCTAACGCTCTAGCCACTGAGCCAAACTGGTTAGGGCCAGTCTTTTTTCTTAAAAAAATTTACTATCAGAATTTCAAGCTACTACAAAAGTAGAGAGAGCAGTCAATGAATCTTCACATACCTCCAGCCCAGATGCAACAATGGCCGAGATTCCGCCACATTTGCTCCCCTCCCCGCCCCCCTTGTTCTTCGTCTGCTTTTCTTTGCTGCGGTATTTCCCCAGCCATTGGGCCATAGTCCCTCTACACGCTTCAGTATGCCTCACTAAAAACAACCAGCCGTGCCCTAACCAGTTTGGCTCAGTGGATAGAGTGTCAGCCTACGGACCGAAGGGTCCCGGGTTCGATTCCGGTCAAGGGCATGTACCTGGGTTGCGGGCACATCCCCAGTAGGGGGTGTGCAAGAGGCAGCTGATCAATGTCTCTCTCTCATTGATGTTTCTAACTCTCTGTCCCTCTCTCTTCCTCTCTGTAAAAAATCGATAAAATATGTTTTTAAAAACAACCAGCCGCTTTTAAAAACGTGAGACTCGGTGGAAGTAAGAAGGATGTTAAGTTGAACTTAGAGATGGCAAACAAACAGTGGGGATAAATGGGCATTTTCCCACCTAGATGTGTTATCAGTCATGTTCCTCAAGATGATGCAAATATATTCCCCATACTCTGGGGCAAGAGTGCACAGGGGTCTTGTAAGGTTTCTGGAAACGGACACTAAGATTTTCTGAGGAACAGGATGGGAAAAGACTTCCTGAGACTGGATGAGGACAAATGGACTCATTTATTTATTTATTTATTAGTATAATTTATTGATTTTTTACAGAGAGGAAGGGAGAGGGATAGAGAGTTAGAAACATCGATCAGCTGCCTCCTGCACACTCCCTACTGGGTATGTGCCTGCAACCAAGGTACATGCATGCCCTTGACTGGAATCGAACCTGGGACCCTTGAGTCTGCAGGCCGATGCTCTATCCACTGAGCCAAACCAGTTAGGGCCAAATGGCCTCATTTACATCCATCCCATGAACATCGGTGGAAAGAGCAAGGTCCATTGGTGACCAGTAATATTTCAGTGGCACTTGAAGTCCCTGATTGCAAACCACAGAAATGATGCTGAGTGGTGGGCAGGACCCAGGGCTCACCATTCCTTCCTTCAAATGGCCAGTGAGCATCTGCTCTGGTTTTTTGTTTTTGTTTGTTTGTTTTTCTTATTTCTTATTTTGTTTTTGTTTTTTTTTTAAGTTGATTGAGGTATAATTTAATATACAGTAAAACTCACCCCTTTTTGTTAGTTACGGTATATGAACTTTGACAAACATATAGTCACGGAACCACCACCGCTGCCGCTATCAAAACAGAGAATGTTTATCACCCCCCAAATGTCCTCATACCCTTTGGTAGTCAATCCCCTTAGCCTGCTCCCAGTCCATGGCTAACATGGATGTGTTTTCTGTCCCAATGTTTTGTCTTTTCCAGAATGTCCTATAAATGGCATCAGACAGTTACCTTCTGTGTCTGGCCCATGCCTCTGAGATGGTCCACGTTGTCCCTGCATGTACCACTCGCTGTTCCTTTTGTTGCTGAGTTCTAGGCCCTGTGCATAGCTGAACCACAATCTGTTTATTCATCAGATGATGGACATTTGGGTTATTTTATTTTATTTTTTTTAACATATTTTATTGATTTTTTACAGAGAGGAAGGGAGAGGGAGAGAGAGTTAGAAACATCGATGAGAGAGAAACATCGATCAGCTGCCTCCTGCACACTCCCTCCTGGGGATGTGCCTGCAACCAAGGTACATGCCCTTAAATGGAATCGAACCTGGGACCCTTGAGTCTGCAGGCCGACGCTCTATCCACTGAGCCAAACCGGTCAGGGCCATTTGGGTTATTTTAAACATTGGGTGGTTATGAATGAAATTACTATCAGCAGTACACAGGCTTTTTGTGTGAGTATCTGTCTTAATTTCTCCTGGGTAAATACCACGAGTGGGATTATAGAGTTTTTAACTTTGTAAGAAACTATAAATGCTCCCCATCCTCACCAATATTTGGTATGTCAGTTTTTTTTTTGTAAAATAACCATCCTAATCTATATATATAAAAGGCTAATATGCTAAGTGTCCCTCCAACCATCCGACTGGTTGCTATGACGTGCACTGACCACCAGGGGGCAGACACTCAATGCAGGAGCTGCCAAGCTGTGGTGACTTGGCAGCTGCAGTTCTCAGGTGACACACTGGGAACCAGAGAGGAGGGAGCCCGATTCTAGGGTGCATCACCCGAGAACCACCCTCTTGCAATCCTGGACCCCTCTGGGGATGTTGGAGAGCCAGTTTCTGCTTGATCCTTGCAGGCCAGGCCGAGGGATCCCAACAGTGCATGAATCTGTGCACCAGGCCTCTAGTAGGTATATAATGGTTATCATATCATGGTTTCAATTTGCATCTTTTTAATGACTAAGATTCAGAGTTTTATTTTTATTTTTAATTGATTTCAGAGAGAAAGGGAGAGGGAGAGAGAGAAATATCAATGATGGGAGAGAATCATTAATTGGCTGCCTCCTGCATGCCCCCTACTGGAAATCAAGCCTGAAACCCTGGGCATGTGCCCTGACCAGGAATCGAACCATGACCTCTGGTTCATAGGTCGATGCTCAACTACTGAGCCACTGTGGGTGGGCAGATTCATAGTTCTTAATGCCACTCTTGGCTGGACTAGAGTTGGGTGCTTTGTAGAGTGGACTGGGATTTTTTAAAAATGCCAAATAAAGGTGCCATTCATTCGTTATCTCAGCGATCAGAAGAGCCATGGAGCCTGCCCAGGATTTCATCCAGGGGAGGAAGAGCACACCTCCGGAGCAAGGGCAGACCTGCTCTGTCCAGTCAGCTCACTCAGTGACATGCTCACACCCTGTCCCCTCCTTCCTGCCTCCACACCTGCCCTACTCTGCCTTTGCCACCTTTTGCTGTCTCGATGGTGCGTCCCTCATTTTTCACCGGTGGAATTCCTAGTTAAGCTGAATTTCACCTCCTTTTGAAGCATCTGGGATTTCCAGAAGCTTGCAGACATAGCATGCAAGATGATGTTACAGAAAAAGCGCAACCTCTTTTGGGGTGAGTTGGATTTTTGTTTTTATTTATTTATTTTGCTTTGCACCTTACTAGTTGTGTGACTTTGGGCAAGTAACTTAAATGTTTTGAGCCTCCGTTTCCCCAAATGTATAATGTGGATAATACTTACCTCAGAGGTAGGATTCCGTTGTTAGCGATATTGTCGTCACATTATTATTATTAATTACTACTACTACTATTACTACTATTTTGCCTCTATCAAAGGCTCACTGAAACCAGAGAGAATCATGGCTGATTCTTTTCTTGATTCTCTCCCTAGATAATTGCTCATTAAGAATAGGCCCTGTGACTTCAGCCCCTGTGCTCCTATTCTTGACAGTGTTGCTAAATTCCAGTCCCTCAACACATTTGTTGAAATGGACGGACTTAAAAGGGTTTTCAGAGAAGGCAGGTGGCCAGAAAGGAGCTGTGGGACCCAGAGGGACTCCAGCTCTCATCAGACCGCCGCGCTGCTTTCCTGGAGCAGGCCACTGAGTCCGCCAAGAGAGCAGATGCTAAATAATAGTAATAGTAATAATAACAATAAGAAGAAGAACGGGGAGGACAGGATTGACAAGGAGTAAGCTCAAGGAAGAGAGCTGGCTGAGAAAGTGTGGGCCCGGTGATGGCGTGGGGACCAATGTTGAGGACGGGGACTGGGAGGATCGCGGGCCTGGGGCTGGGGCGGAAATGGGAGATGGAGCGGGGACAAGGCAGAAGGAAGGGCGCGGAGGCATTGGGTCCAGCTGAGATGGAGAGGCAGACTCCGGGAATGGCAGTGCCTGCCCAGGCTGCAGGTGCTGTGGGGGCGGAGCCACCAGGGGCGGGGCCTAATGGGGGCGGAGTCACGGGAGGCGGGGCCGACGCCGGGCCGGCGGGCGGGGTGCCGTGCTCCGCTCTGCTCCTGCGAGAGTAGCGGGGGCCGCGGAGCTGGAGCTGGAGCTGGAGCTGGATCCCGAGCCGGGGCCGGGGCGGGAGTCGGGGTCGGGGCCGGGCCGGAGCGGGCTCCAACGATATGGGGTCGGCCGACTCCAAGCTGAATTTCCGAAAGGCGGTGATCCAGCTCACCACCAAGACGCAGGTGCGCCCGGGACCCCAGCCTCCCCACCCACCTGCCGGGCTGGGGGCTGGGCAGGGCCGGGAGGGGCTGCGCGAACTTGGCCTGCCCTGAGATGGGGGAACCAGCTGGGCCGGCGGGTGATACTGAGGTCAGAGCCAAATCCCTTGGCCTGTACCCGATGCTCCATCCCCTAGCCCTAGTCCCCCACCCCCAGCCTTCTCTCCCGGGAACATCCTCTCCCCGCAGCCGCTGCTGCCACCTTAGGCTGACGTGTGCCTACTTCCCGAGCCGGCATCGCCGCTGTCCACCCCCTGCCCATCCCCCATCCATTCCGTCCCTCCAGTCTTATATCTTCAGCCTCTCCCCGCCTCTTCCCACCCATCCACCTCCCCGCTCCCCTCCCTGCCCCTCGGTGCCCGCGGGTCCCGGACACACAGAGCCGGCTGACTCAATGCAAACAAAGCCGGGCCGGCGTCCGCCCTGGTCGGGGAAACAGCTGGTGCGCGGCGGCAGCAGCCTTGCTGGGCCCAGGTCGATGCCCATGGCAGGAGAGGCCCAGCAGCCTGGCTAGAGGACCGGTTCCCAGGCCCATGGCATCCAGTGTCCCATCTGGGACCACTCCTGAAGGGAGCTTCTCTGAGGCCCAGCTGTGGGGATGGCTGTGTTTGTGGTACCCTCTGTTCAGGGCTGAGAAACCTGCACATTGCCCTTGACCTGCTGGTGTGGGGCCTGGGGGTGTCTTGCAGCTTAGTCCATGCTCCCCCGAGTCCACAAGTGGCACAGAGGCCACCTCCTTCACCCCTCCGCCCCCCAAACAGGTCCTGGCCCAGCAAGACGGCTTCCTTGCCCACCCCTTCCCTTCTCATCCCTTGAACCAGGCCCTTCTGGCCACAGAGATACCGGCCCTGACTCCCCAGATCCCCCACTTTCAAGGGAGTCAGGACCTGCTGCTATCTGGGGCTTTCCTCTCACCCCCAACCCCACCCCACCCACCCCACTGCTCCTCAGTGCTCTGTTCTCTCTTGCTCTTGGCAGTTAGGGTAGGATGGAGGGAGCCATTTCCACAGCCAGCTGGTCACAGCTCCAGAGGCCAGACCACAGGTCCCACCCTCTCCTATTCCCATGAGAGAAAGGCCAGGTGCTGGCCAATGCCCAGGGCCTCTGGAGAGTCCAGCTGGCTGAGGGGCGTGTGATAGAAACCAGACCTTGCTCCTTGCCGCTTCCCCAGGCTCCTGGTTCATCTGGCCCTTGGCTCTCTAGTGGTGGGGCGCCTAGGGCTGTGGGCGGCAGGGCGGCCAGCCCCTCAAGGTGGGGCCACAGAGAGAAGAGGAAGGCAGGCTTCAGTGTTTACCTACCTGCCAGGGAAACACCTTGTTGGAGAAATGAACTATGGGCTGTTGGCTCAGCTGCTAGGGTCCAGCGCTGGGCCAGCAGGAATAGCTCAGCCAGGTCCCAAGGGATCTGGGTGGACTACATTCCTGCCTGCTCCAGCTCCCCCCTCCCCCAAATACAATGATGGAGCTGGCTGAGGCATTGCTGTCCCATTTCCCAGCTGAGGATAGTGCATTGACTTGGGACAGGACTGAAGCCAGAGACCAGCCTGGGTCTCCCTCTGGGGAGCACCGGGGGCCCTGCAGGTGGGAGGGCCTGGGCCGCCTGGAGTGAGCGACCCTCGGGGACTGCCCCCTCAGGTCCTGTGTAGTGACCTGGCTTGGGCAGCTTGGGAGTGAGGACCAGATCCCAGGGAGTCGTTCCAGACCTGGCCCCTCCACGTCTCCAAGGAGATTCAGGCCGGTTGTCCACGGGGCTCTCTCCGGTCCTGGGCCCTCCGACGCTGTGCTGTGAACACAGTTTTGCTGTGGGCAGTGCCAAGCCGGCCCAGCGCCTTTTCCCACGGCTCAGCCTTCCTGAGCTGCATCCTGTTTCCTTCCTGCCTGGGCTGGGCCCGGCCCTGGTTCTGAGGGCCAGGAGCTTTGGCTGGGCTCCCTGCGTCTTTCCCAGGTGGGTGGGGCCCTGGAGGGGGACATTCCTGGACCTGGACCCTCTCCTCGATCCCACATGTTCTGAGGTTCTCTGCTGTTGGGCAGATGGGATCTGGTGGGTCCATGTGTACATGTGTGCACATGTACGTGTGTGTGCATGCCGTGGTGACTCAGTCCTCCAGGACAGGTCACCCTTTGCGGGCTGGTCCTTCCCTCCGCACCCCCCCTCCCCAGAAAGGTTTCCAAAGATGCAGCTGGGCCCTCAAGAGGGGGAGTTCCTGCCTGAGCAGGTCCTGGCAGAGCTGGGGTGAGAACAGCTGGTTTCCCACCAGGTAGCTCAGTCGCTGTGCCCCTGGTGGTGGGGGCCTGCCCAGCTGCTTCTTTTCAAAGAAACTGGCTTGGATTTTAGAGCGTTCTTGCATTGGGTGGAGCCCAGCTGGGGTAACTGAGGCAGGAGCTAAGCCATGTCCCGCCCCTTAGAAGCCTAAGGGGCCCCAGTGACCCTGGCCGATACCTATAGCATCCGGCTAGCCTGGTATGGTCAGGCAATGGTTGCCAAATTGAAGCGTCCAAGCCACGGTGGGATCGGTTGGGGAAGGGGGAGGTGAAAGTGACCACTCTTGAAGTTCAAGGCCAGCTCCCAGCTGGGACTCTCCTCTGTTTCAGGGCTGGCCTACCCTGGGGACACTTGCTTGATGAACTAGGTCAGAGGCCAAGTCTACTTGGTGTTGAGAAGAGTTTCTGCCCCTTTAAGAGGGGTAGTGGTTACCTGGGAGGTGGGGAAGGTGTAGAGATGAGAGCTTTCCATAGGTGCTACCAGATTGGGGAGGGAGGGCTCTTCATGTTTCTGGGCTGTCCTCTCCCACCCCCACTCTGGCCACCCACACTGGGGTGTGGTACCCCTGGGACCTCAGTGAGTGTCAGAGGGCTGTCCTGGCTGAGGGCACCAGGTGCCAGCAAACCCCAGCCCCAGGGCCCCTCCTTTGGCCTCCCACCCCTCCCCCGATTCTCCCCTCCCTCCACTAACTCGCTCTACCAGTTCTGGGACTGAGCGCCTTGGTGCCAGGCCTGTCCAGAGGGCCAAGGCCACATGCTGCCCTGTAGCTCAGTGGGGTGTTGCTTGGGGAGTGGCCTGGGTACACCTGGACCTTGGTGAGCTTGTGACCCACCCCAGCCCTAACTTTGGACAGCCCCAGGTTGAAGGGATCTCGAAGAGTAATTATAGCTTTTAGCTGAACCAGTATCGCCTGAGCATCTGCCATGTGCTCAGCTGCAAGGTCAGGGAGCAAGGGCTGTGGACTAAAGGGGCCTCAGACTGGGGAGCCAGGGACCATGGTGAGTGGGTTGGGAGGGCGTTTCCAAGGTGGGAGCAAGCCCATCTGTCCAGAGCTCTGGGAGACTTCTTGCAAGAAGTGGCTTCAGAGAACACAATTATTATTATTATTATTATTATTATTATTATTTAAACTAATTTCAGAGCTCTTTATTATTATTATTTTCTTTTTAATCCTCACTCGAGGATACTTTTCCATTGATTTTTAGAGAGAGTGGAAGAGAGAGGGAAAGACAGAGAAATATCGATGTGAGAGAAACACATCCAATCAGTTGCCTCCTGCATGTGCCCCAACCAGGGCCCGGGCCGGGGAGGCGCCTGCAACCTAGGTACATGCCCTTGATCGGAATTGAACCCAGGACCCTTCAGTCTGCAGGCTGACGCTCTATCCACTGAGCTAAACTGGCTAGGCCAAAATTATTATATTTTTCTTTATTTATTGATTAAGGTATTACATATGCATCCTTATCCCCCATTGCCCCCCACCCCCACCCCCGCTCATGCCCTCACCTCCCTGGTGTCTGTGTCCATTGGTTATGCTTATATGCTTGCATACAAGTCCTTTGGTTGATCTCTCCCCCTTATCCCCACCCTCCCCTACCTTCCCTCTGAGGTTTGAGCATCTGATCGATGCTTCTCTGTCTCTGGATCTGTTTTTGTTCATCAGTTTATGTTGTTCATTATATTCCACAAATGAGTGAGATCATGTGATATTTATTTTTCTCTGACTGGCTTACTTCGCTCAGCATAATGCTCTCCAGGTCCATCCATGCTGTTGCAAATGGTAGGAGTCCCTTCCTTTTGATAGCAGTGTGGTATTCCATTGTGTAGATGTACCAGTTTTTTAATCCACTCATCTGCTGATGGGCACTTAGGCTGTTTCCAAATCTTAGCTATGGTGAATTGTGCTGCTATGAACATAGGGGTGCATCTATCCTTTCTGATTGGGTTTCTAGTTTATTGGGATATATTCCTAGAAGTGGGATCACTGGGTCAAATGGAAGTTCCATTTTTAGTTTTAGGATTATTTATTTATTTATTTTTTAAAATATATTTTATTGATATTTCACAGAGAGGAAGGGAGAGGGATAGAGAGTTAGAAACATCGATGAGAGAGAAACATCGATCAGCTGCCTCCTGCACACCTCCCACTGAGGATGTGCCCGCAACCAAGGTACATGCCCTTGACCGGAATCGAACCCGGGTCCTTTCAGTCCGCAGGCCGACGCTCTATCCACTGAGCCAAACCGGTTTCGGCAGGATTATTTTTTTAACAAGATATTTCTTTTTCTCAATAGAAGGGTAATGCATAGTACTACGTGTGGATCCATGGGGCTGGCCGGGCCGTTGATCAGCCCTTGCAGAGAAGGGAGAGCCTAGGGCCGTGGTTGGCAAACTGTGGCTCGTGAGCCACATGCGGCTCTTTGGCCCCTTGAGTGTGGCTCTTCCACAAAATACCACGGCCTGGGCGAGTCTATTTTCAAGAAGTGGCATTAGAAGAAGTTTAAGTTTAAAAAATTTGGCTCTCCAAAGAAATTTCAATCGTTGTCCTGTTGATAGTTGGCTCTGTTGACTAAGGAGTTTGCCGACCACCGGCCTAGGGTGACGGGACAAGGGGGATGGTCTCTCTCAGGAAGTGCTCTTCAGAAAGTAAGAGAGCCTGGTGGCCTGGCCCTCAGCAGAGGAACTTTCAAAAGGAAGAAAATGGTAACAGTCCTGCGCTTACAGAAAAGCATAACGAGAAACAAAGACCACTGTTAACACGTCACCTTTGTGTAGGCTTTTGTTACTGTACAATTTAACACAAAACGGTGGCAGTTTTTTACCCTTTTTCACATACCCTGACACAGAATATTCATGAATATTCTTTGAAAACGTGATTCTGATGGATGGCTGTGTAATATCCCTTTGTATGAATGTGCCTTCACTTTTTTTCTTTTTATTATTTTTTCTTTTTTTTAAATTTTAAACTTTTTTAAAAATATATATTTGATTGATATTTTACAGAGAGGAAGGGAGAGGGACAGAGAGCTAGAAACATCGATGAGAGAGCAACATCGATCAGCTGCCTCCTGCACACTCCCTACTGGGGATGTGCTCGCAACCAAGGTACATGCTCTTGACCGGAATCGAACCCGGGACCCTTGAGTCCGCAGGCCGACGCTCTATCCACTGAGCCAAACCGGTTTTGGCTATTTTTTCTTTATTTTAATTTTTTAAAGTATTACCTATAGTAGTACATCTATCTCCTTTTTCCCCCATTGACCTTCCCCCAGCCTCCCCTACCCCCTGTCGCATGCCCTCATCCCACCCCCGCAGTGTCTTGTGTCCATTGGTTGTGCTAATATGCATGCATACAAGTCCTTCGGTTGATCTCTGTGCCTTCCCTTTTGAAAGCACTCCCCTGTTGTTGGTTATTTAGATTGAGCCCGACTTTTTACTGTTGTCAACAATAACACTTCCGGTGGCATCCCCATACATGCATATAACTATTTCCTTGGGAAATATTTCCAGAATATGACCATTCGCATGGATTGCCTGTATAATTCAAAAGGCATACGCGTGTCTAAGGCACGTTGTCTCGGTAGGGCTGGTGGGACTTTGGAATGTGTCAGGAGGGGTGGGCATGCCGGGAAGGGGGGGCAGTCTGAGGAAAGGCTAGGAGAAAAGATGGCCTGGCTGTGTTGTAGGGACAGCAGATACAGGCGTGTGTGCATGCACATGCATGTGTGTGCACACGCGTGTATGCAGGTGTGTAGCATGTAGGTGTGTTTAGGTAAGGTCTGGGCTGACTGGCTGGCTGAGGTCTGGACTCAGTCCTGCAGGCAGGGGGGTTGGAGAAGGTCTCCAGAGAGGTGGGTGGTCACACAGTCCCTCAATGCCCAGCTGACCCCTGACCATCCGTGCCACGTGTCCCCAGCCTGGCTGTGCGGGCTAGGACCCATGGTGGCCACATGGAAGGCTCCTGGGCACCAGCAGGGGTGGAGTCGGGGGGCCATGGCTTACCTCTTGGGAGTTTCCTTGACTACATGTTGGGCAAAGTGTGGGCTCTTTGGCAAGGGATTGTGCAACTCTGGACACTGGGTCCCCCCCTGCCCCCCCAGCCCGTGGAAGCCACCGATGATGCCTTTTGGGACCAGTTCTGGGCAGACTCGGCCACCTCGGTGCAGGATGTCTTTGCGCTGGTGCCGGCGGCGGAGATCCGGGCCGTGCGGGAGGAGTCACCCTCCAACCTGGCCACTCTGTGCTACAAGGTGAGGGGACCTGGCCCTCCTGCCACGCCCAGCTGGGCCATTTACCACCCGCTTGGGGACACTGACGCTGGCCCGCTCTGTGGTCCGAGAGGTCTGGCGGGCTCTGGGTTCTGGGGAAGTGATCACGGGGAAGTGATCTGGGCCAGACCGTGCTGGGCACTTTCCATGGGTCAGCTCAGCTAGCTCGCCCTGTGCGGCTGCCACTGTTGGTGTCCCCATTTTACAGAGAAGGAAACTGAGGCTCACTCAGGCGGGTGGTCGCTTAACAAGCTCTCAGCCAATGAGTGGTGGGCTGGCCCACGTCCCGTCCACCTGGGATGGCTGACCCTGTCTAGAGGGTGGCCCCGTGGGGTCGGGCCTCCACCTTGTGGCCCCGCTGCCTCTCCCCCTCTGAGCCTGGGGTGCCCATCCCGAGCCACGAGCAGGGCCCCAGTCCCCACCCTTCCAGTGTGCCCCTCTGCCATCCCACAGGCTGTGGAGAAGCTGGTGCAGGGAGCCGAGAGCGGCTGCCATTCGGAGAAGGAGAAGCAGATTGTCCTGAACTGCAGCCGGCTGCTCACCCGCGTGCTGCCCTACATCTTTGAGGACCCGGACTGGAGGGGCTTCTTCTGGTCCACAGTGCCCGGGGCAGGGCGAGGAGAGGTCTGTGCCGGGGCAGGGCCTGGGCGGGCGGGGCTGGGTGGGCAGTGGAGTTGTGACAGGGCGGGGACCTGGTCCAGGGCAAGAACCAGGCCAGCCACACTCCTCCAGACCTCTTCGGGCTTTGGGGAGTGGGGGGTAGGGAGAGTGGGGCTCAATTCCTCTCCCTGAGCCCTAACTTCCTCTCCCATGGTCTCTGCCCATACAGCTGGGCACAGCTGGGCACAGCTGGGCACAGGGCAGCTAGGCCTCTCCCTCTGTCCCCCCTCTGCCCTCTCCCCTCTGCCTGGGTTTATCTCCAGGCACCTGGCCGAGGGGCGGCCCAGTGGTTCTCTGCAGGGCTGAGGGGACACGGAGTCTCGGGGACATGCATGGCCTGGCCCCTCCCGTCAGCGGGAGGTTTCCTCCCTGCTCCCAGTCCGATCTGGTTCTGTCCCAGTGACCGCCTGGGCCAGACCCCGTCCTCCTCCTTCCCCCCAAGCCCTGGGGCCGCCTCTCCTTGGCCAGCTCCCACTGAGGTGGCCCTGGGCGCCGTGTCCTGAGCAGGGAGAAGAGGATGACGAGAATGCCCGGCCCCTGGCCGAGTCCCTGCTCCTGGCCATTGCCGACCTGCTCTTCTGCCCGGATTTTACTGTCCAGAGCCACCGGAGGGGCACTGTGGTGAGAGCCGGCCCCCTACCCCCCGCCCCCCTGGGCTGGGCGGGCTCTGGTTCTGGGTCGGGGCTGAGTGAAGTTCTAGGGCAGGGTGTTCGGGGGACAGGGCTGCATGGTCCCAGGGAGGGGGTGGTGGCTGGCACAGCTGGAGTGGAGCCACCTGGTGCCCGGTCACGCCCCCTGCATCCGGGAGGCTGGGCACAGGCTCCCATTGTCTCTGCCTGGGCGGTGGGTGGGCTTGGGCACAGGAGGCCTGGCCTTTTCACTCTCCATCAGCCCATGGACTTGATCTTGAGTGCTTCCTGCCCCCCATCCCCACCCACCACCAGACACACCCAATTCCATTCCCCTCCCCCCGCCCCATCTCTCTCTCTGAGTCTCACACTGGACTGAGCAAGTGAAAGAGCCAGGCTGGAGGGCATGAGCTTTCAAGAGGCTGAGAACATTATTTCTTCCTTGTGCATTAGCGCCAGGGGCCTTTGAGAATCTGTCTTTGGGGTAACACGAGGGACAGGGGTTGGCCATCCCCAGCCCGATCGCTCCCTGACCTTGTCTCCAGGACTTGGCGGAGGACATGCACTCCCTGGACAGTTGTGAATACATCTGGGAGGCGGGCGTGGGCTTCGCTCACTCGCCCCAGCCCAACTATATCCACGACATGAACCGGTGAGCTTTCTTGGGCCCAGAGCACGGGGCTGCTGGACCCCAGGCCTGGCCCCTGCGCGG
Organism: Plecotus auritus; assembly: GCF_963455305.1. Taxonomy (NCBI): domain Eukaryota; kingdom Metazoa; phylum Chordata; class Mammalia; order Chiroptera; family Vespertilionidae; genus Plecotus; species Plecotus auritus. Next base: position 4,067,800 of record NC_137774.1, read on the forward strand.
CTCAGGGAGGGAACCAGCCGCGGCCTTGCCAAGGGACGCTGCCCACTCACGACCCAGCGCAGCCTCACAGGCATAAAATGGGGCCATTTCTTTTCATGGACCTGAGCTGGGGCTGGGCAGGGTGGGCACGCCCTCCCAGAGGAGAACTGGGATCCTCAGGGACTGCACCCCCTCCCCAAGGACGGAGCTGCTGAAGCTGCTGCTGACCTGCTTCTCTGAGGCCATGTACCTGCCTCCAGCTCCGGACAGTGGCAGCATCAACCCGTGGGTGCAGTTCTTTTGTTCCACCGAGAACAGGTGAGGGCCCCCCGCCTTCCTTTCCCTTCTCTTCCTCCTTGTTCCAGGCAGCAGAGCTGAGGAGCTGCAGGCGTCCTCAAACTACGGCCCGTGGGCCACATGCGGCCCGCCGAGGACATGTATCCGGCCCGCCGGGTGCCGCTGCCTGTCCTGCTTAGCAGCTGACTCGTCCCGGGCCCGCAGTGCACATAGGAATTTGTTCATAGTTGTTTTTATTTTTAAACTATAGTCCGGCCCTCCAACGGTCTGAGGGACAGTGAACTGGCCCCCTGTTTAAAAAGTTTGAGGACCCCTGAAGGCCACGCTGCAGCCCTGGAGTCTTATTTGGCGGGAGGTGCTGCCCCCTGGTGGTGATGACCTGTAACAGCCACACCTGCCAGTGCTGTCCAATGTCCCTCTGGGGTCCCTGGGTGACAGGTGCCTGAATCCTCCATCTAGTAGAAATAGAATGCGAGCCACACATGCAATTTAAACATTTCTACTAGCAACATTTAAAAGTAAAAACGAAACAGGTGAAGTTAATGCTAATAATATGTCTGATTTAACCCAACCTAGCCAAAATACTAGCATGTAACATGCCATCAATATACACAGTGATTGAGATGTGTGACATGCCCTTCTCATGCTGAGTTTCCAGGATCAGGTGTGTAGTTCACACAGCACCTCCCAATTCGTACCAGCCACATTTTAAGCTCCTGGGAGCTGCGTGCAGCTTGTATCGGGCAGTGCAATTTATTTATTTTTTGGGGGGGAGGGTCAGTACAATTTAGACAATGGGGGGGGGCATAATGAATATACCCTGAAGGTTGGGGAAGCCCGGCCCGAATGGGGTGCTCGCTCACGGGCCATGGGGGCTCATGTGAGTACATGAGGTGTCACATGGTGAGACGGAGTATTTGGAGCAGAAACAGGCTGTTCGGCTGTGCAGCTCCCGCTGTGCCCAGGGCTGTGCTGGCTGCACCGGAGTTCGTGTCCCCGAGGTCCTGGCTCATCCCCTTACTTCCAGACTCTGGTGCCCACACGGCACGCCTCCTCCTTTAGATTTTCCTGGCGCCCCGCCCAACCTTCCCCGCCCCCCAGAAGGGAGCCCAGGGGACTCCTCCGCCAGCCACAGTCCGGAGCCAGCCAGTTTGCTCCGTCAGCAGCCTTATCAGGCAGACGGCCGCCCGTGCCCCTCGCTTCACCTCTCTGGGTCTCCGTTTCCTCATCTGTAAGATGAGGAGCTTGAACCCTGACATCTCACGAATCTCTGAATGGAGCCATCCGGGGCCTGGGAACTGGGTGACTGAGCGTGTGCTCTGCTTCCCGAGGGGAGGCTCACCTCCCGTGGGCCACCAGCCCCACTCGGAGCCCCGAGGGAGGGTGCCTGCGCCTCACAAACCCAGGGGCCACATCATCATCCATTTGCCCCAGCCTGTAGGCTGCCCGGCACCGAGATGGAGCCTGATGGGAACTGAGGGTTTGGTGCTTCTGATGTGTCGATGCAGGCCTATCGATTGTGCACTGGTGGGGAGCCCGCATGTGTGGGGCGGGGGTGTGTGGCACATCTCTGGACCTTCTTCAATTTTGCTAAAAAATAGTATATAAAAAAAGAATAGGCTTCTAAAAATAGTATAAAAAAAAGAATAGGTTTCATGTCCGGCGGACGTGACTCAGGGGTTAAGCATTGACCTATGGCAGTGGTCGGCAAACAGCGGCTCTGTTGACTAATGAGTTTGCTGACCACTGACCTATGGTATGAACCAGGAGGTCACAGTTCAATTCCCGGTCGGGGCACATGCCCAGGTTGTGGGCTCGATCTCCACTGTGGGGCGTGAAGGAGGCAGCCAATCAATGATTTTCTCCCATCATTGATGTTTCTATCTCTCTCTCCCCCTCTCCCTCTCTGAAATAAATAATAATAATAATAATAATAATAATAATAATAATAATAAACTAGGCTTCACCCCTGGCGGGAGGAGTCTGAGGGATGTGGCCCTGACTTCCTACCAAGAACCCCTCCTGACCGGCCATCCCACCCTGGGGAATAAATTCCTCCTGCCGCGGCCCAGCCTGGTGCGGGTCCCGGGTCCGGGTCCCGGTGCAGGCAAGGACGGGGAGGGCTTCTGCAGGAAGGGACGAGCTCCGGGCTCTGAGGCCCGGCCCCGCCCAGAGCTGGCGCTGAGACTCGTGTTGAAGGAGCGGATGGCAGTGAGGATGGAGGAGGGCTGGGTCTGGGGGGTCTCCCAGTCCCCTCGCTCCTCTCCCTGCAGACACGCCCTGCCCCTCTTCACCTCCCTGCTCAACACCGTGTGTGCCTATGACCCTGTGGGCTACGGGATCCCCTACAACCACCTGCTCTTCTCCGACTACCGGGAGCCCCTGGTGGAGGAAGCTGCCCAGGTGCTCATCGTCACCTTGGACCACGACAGCGCGGCCAGTGCCAGCCCCACCGTGGATGGCACCACCACAGGCACTGCCATGGACGACGTCGATGTAAGAACAGGAGCGGGGACGGGGCCTCTGGCCAGGTGGCACCCCCTCTAGCAGGGCTGGGCGAGGGATACCCAGTGGGCACCTTGTGGTGAGCCGGGGGGTCGGGGGGCACAGCTGCCTAGGCCTGGGGTAGGGGCAGAGGGTGGGGGCACCTGCTCATCCCGGCTCCACCCTCAGCAGCCTCCAGGGCCCGAGAACCTGTTTGTGAACTACCTGTCCCGAATCCATCGCGAGGAGGTGAGCCTAGCGCTGCTCTTGCTCGGGGCGAGTCTCGATGCCCACCCCACAGGGTTATGGCCTTGCAGGGAGTGCGGGGGTGCAGGTGAGATGGGGGTGGGGGAGTCCTGACCCCTACCTAAAGGAACCATAGTCCCCATGGTCTCCGGCCACTACAGTAAGATAGTGACAGTAGGACTGTGAGGGTTTCAATCTGCAGAAAAGGGCCAACTGGGTGAGGGTAACTGGGAAGGCTTCCAGGAGGAGGTGGCTGTGATGGCAAGTTTCTCAAAGGTCAAGGGAGGAGAATGTAGTGGCCCTAAAGGCCAGGCAGACCCAAGTTCATGTGTCTGATGTGATCCCAAAGCCCTGCCCGCTGCAGCTGCAACAGGGGGCCCGTCGCTGTTCCCTGGCCTTGTTGTGAGGATTGAGTGAGAGCATAGCACAGCCCGGCGGGGAGTGGGTGCTCCGGGAGTGACCCTCTTGCGGAAGGGAAGGGCCCCTCCAGGCCAGCCTTGGACTTGGTTTCCGGAGGGGCTCACCCAGAACAGCTATTCACGAAGGTGGAATCCGGGGCCTCAGGCTCTCGGGTGGGGCCAGGCTCTGGGGAGGGAGAGGCCTTTGTAGGGAGGGAGCCAGACTAGACAGACCCCTGCTCTCCCTCCCAGGACTTCCAGTTCATCCTCAAGGGCATAGCCCGGCTGCTGTCCAACCCCCTGCTCCAGACCTACCTGCCCAACTCCACCAAGAAGATCCAGTTCCACCAGGAGCTGCTGGTCCTCTTCTGGAAGCTCTGCGACTTCAACAAGGTGGGCCAGCTGCAGGGCCAGCCTGCGGGCAGTGGTCTGCCCTCCTGCGGAGCAGCTACTCAGGCCAGGCCGGGCATGGGCACAGTGTCTGGGGAGACTCCCGGAGGGGGAAAGGGTGGACGGAGCTGCCCCTCCCTCTGACCCTGCCTGCCTGTTCCCTCCTCCCTCCCCCAGAAATTCCTCTTCTTTGTGCTGAAGAGCAGCGACGTGCTGGACATCCTGGTCCCCATCCTTTACTTCCTCAACGATGCCCGAGCAGATCAGTGTAAGGAGGGGTGTGCATAGGATGGGAGGGGCACAGGGTGGGAGGGGTCCTTGAAGAGGGGTGGTCTGGCCAGTCCGTCCACCTCCCAGGAGCTCAGACCCCCCAGGATGGTGGTCCCTGCCCATGGGCTCCCTTCCTTCCCTCCCCACCCTGTGTGGTGACCCCTCCCGTGCCCCCTGTCACAGCTCGTGTGGGCCTGATGCACATTGGTGTCTTCATCTTGCTGCTTCTGAGTGGGGAGCGGAACTTCGGGGTGCGGCTGAATAAGCCCTACTCCGTGCGCGTGCCCATGGACATTCCGGTCTTCACGGGTACCCATGCTGACCTGCTCATTGTGGTAAGGGGGCCTCTGGGTGCATGGGGGTGGTGTCCTCTTGGCTGAGTTTGGAGGCAGAGGGGACCCCATGGCCGCCCCTCTGCTCCCCCGCGCAGGTATTCCATAAGATCATCACCAGTGGGCACCACCGGCTGCAGCCCCTCTTCGATTGCCTGCTCACCATCGTGGTGAACGGTAGGGGGCCCCCCCGGAACCCGCCTTCCCGCTGCTCACCACCAGGTGGCGCTAGGCCACAGGCTGACTTGCCCGCCACTCCCTGCTTCAAACCCTTGTCCCATAGAAATGCAAGGGCAGCCACCTGTGACCCCCATCAACTCTCTAGCGGCCACATGAAAAAGGAAAGAAAGCCACAGGTGGCAATAATTTTATCGTAGACTTCACTTAATCCACTATATCCAGAACGCCATCAGCTCCATGTGCAGCCAAGATACTTTACATCCGTTCACATTCAGGCTTCAACATCTTACGTATGACTCACACGTGCACTGCCTAGCAGTTAGGACTACCCATGTTTCCGTGCTTAACAGTCACACGTGGCTCATGGCTACTGTTTTGGCCAGTGTGGGTCTGGACCAGCTCAGTCCTGGATGCCCTGATGCACCCTGCCCACCTGGAAGGACTGCGGACAGCTGCCTGGGAGGGGAGGGGCTCAGGTTGGCTGGAGAGCTGGGCCCAGCAAGGGGGCAGTGGTGGCCTGGGGCAGGATGACTTCAGCGTGGCTGCCTTTTGGAGACCATGGTCCCGGGTGGGTGGGTGGGTGGTACAGGGCCTCTAGTTCCACCGTGAGCTCGGGGGCCTTCCCTAATTGTTCCCTCACTGGCTCCATCCGCAAATCTCAGCCGGGCACTGGCTAAGTGGGGCCAGCTCGGAGAATGCATCTGTGAGCCAGACAGCCACTGTCCCTGCCCCAGCTGCTGAGGGAGGACCTGAGACAAGGAAGCGCACAGGTCAATCGTGTGTGACTCCAGGCTGTGTGCAGCATTTCATCCGATCCCCCCCTCACAGGCTATGCCACAAATACGTGTTTAATTCTATGGAGAATATCACTTTGATGTGCTAGCAAGACCTAGCGATCCCGAGTTTGTATCCCTGTCCAATCGTTTTACAACTGCGGGACTTTGGGCAAGTCTGTGTACCTCTCTGAGCCTCCGTGTCCCCATCTGTAAAATGGGGATGGTTTCGTCTGTGTCCCACCTCCTGCTCAGGGGGGTGGGGAGCAGTGGGCGGGATGGCGTGTGTGAGTGGTTTGGTAAACAGGACAGCTGTCCACACGGTGGAGGGACAAGAGTGGAACTACACTGCTCTCAGGGTGGCCTTGGCCTCTGGGGGTGTCCTCTTCCTGGCTTTTCAGGAACTTTGCAGGCGGGGGGGGGGGCTTGGGAGCATTTTGTCCTGCTCCGGCCCAGGATGTGCCCGGGTGGCTGGTGGGGCGCAGGGGTAAGCTGAGCCCTTCCCGCAGTGTCCCCCTACCTCAAGAGCCTGTCCATGGTGGCGGCCAACAAGCTGCTGCACCTGCTGGAGGCCTTCTCCACCACCTGGTTCCTCTTCTCGGCCGCCCAGAACCACCACCTGGTCTTCTTCCTGCTGGAGGTCTTCAACAACATCATCCAGTACCAGTTTGATGGTGAGGGCCCCTCCCACCCCCCCTCGCCTGGCCTGGTGGGGCGGGGGGGGGGCCAGGAGGTGGGTGGGCCGTGGGCAAGGATACCTTCCTGTCTAAGGGGTAACAGTCCTCTGCCCCCTGGTTTGTCCAATGGGTATTTATTGAGCACCTGCTGTGTACCAAGCCCTGTGCCGGGTGCGGGGGACACGGTGGAGAACCAAGCAGATTGCTCCCTGCCCCGTGGCGTCCACAGCTGGGATGGAGGCGGGGAGGGCGGCTTTAAACAGATGGCCAAACGGACAGATTGTCTTAATCTGGGGAGAGGGACGTTCTGACTGGCACGACCTTGATGGGGGTCACAGATGCCGGCCTGCCTGGTGTCAGTTAGGGCCTGGGCACTTGGCTGTGGACGCATAACCTCTCTGAGGCTCGGTTTCCGATGGTGAGATGGTGCTCCTTCCCCACAGGCAACTCCAACCTGGTCTATGCCATCATCCGCAAGCGCAGCGTCTTCCACCAGCTGGCCAACCTGCCCACCGACTCGCCCGCCATCCACAAGGCCCTGCAGCGGCGCCGCAAAGCGCCCGAGCCCTTGTCCCGCACCAGCTCCCAGGAGGGCACCTCCATGGAGGGCTCCCGCCCCGCCGCCCCCGCCGAGCCGGGCACCCTCAAGACCAGCCTGGTGGCCACCCCAGGTCTGGCGCTGGCAAGCAGCAGAGGGTGTGGACACCGGCATGGGTGGGGGCTGGACAGGGTCTTAGGGGGGTGTCACCCCATCTCTGGCACAAGGCATGGGAAAATGAGTGGGTGGGGATGGCAGCTGAGGCGGCAGAGATACCGGAGTCCAGAGGGGAAGCTGAGTGGGGCAGTAGCCTCACGCCTGGGTGTGGGCTCTGGGAGGGGTGCGGTCAGGGGTGGGGGCATTGGGAGATCAGGCACGGCGGCTCTAAAGTGGGGGGGGGGAAGAGGGAGCCTGGAGGGGGCGGGGCCCGGTGGAGACGCTGCCCAGGAGGGCTCTGGGCAGGGGTCCTCACGCCCACCTGGGCCCCCCAGGCATCGACAAGCTGACGGAGAAGTCCCAGGTGTCCGAGGATGGCACCTTGCGGTCCCTGGAGCCTGCGCCCCCACAGAGCCCCGCGGACGGCAGTCCAGCTGAGGAGGTGGGCGAGGGGCTCTGGCCTCGGGGGTGTGGGCTGGGCCTAGGCCGCCTGGGTCGCCCGCAGCAGAGGGGCAGGCGCCCGCTGAGTCTCCGTGGAGGGGGCTTTCCCAGACCCTCCCTTTTTTATTGGTCATGGGCTTAGCCCTTGGCCTTCAGACTCCTCATCCATCAGCCTTATCGGAGGCTGGGCTGGCCTTTACCCTAAACCTGTCACGGGCTGGGCTGGGTCGGGCAGGGCCTGGGGCCCAGGGCCCAGGGCAAAGGGTGCGGGCTGGGCTGGCCCCCCCGTTGGGAGTGAGCCCCCCAGGCTCCCGGACCAGTGGGGAGACCTCACTGCCCTCCCGGGTTCCAGACTGTGGAATGGGCTGGAAGAGGGGCTGCTACTCTGCCCTCTGCCCTCACCCTGTACCCATGCCTCCCACCCTCACTCCCATCCCTTTCCTGGGACCAGGAGCCCAGCCAGACGTGGCGGGAGCAGCGGCGACCGTCCAGCGCGTCAGCCAGTGGGCAGTGGAACCCCACGTCGGAGTGGGTGAGGGTTTGGGCAGGTGGCACCCACGTGGGGACTGGGTCAGGGGCCCTGGGACTAGCAACAGCTCAGTAAAGCCTCGGTGGGAACGTGTCCAAGTCCCAGGACTGGCCCGGGAGCCAGACTCGGGACCGGTCCTCCTGGCCAGGTGACCTTGGCCTCCCTCTGACCCGGGGTGGAGCTTCAGTTGCCCACAGCACTGATTTTCCCAATGAATCACCCTTCCACCTTCCTTCCCTGGATTGCCCATCCCTGTGTGTCCTGAGGCCACACTCAAGGCGCTTGCATGGGGGTAATAAACATTCCTGCCTGAGCATGCCCTTGTGAGGGTCCAAGGGGGCCGTGGCTGGCATATAGGATGTCTCAATGCCAGGCCACGGCTGACCATGAACAGTCACTGTTGAGGGGTGCGGCCCGTCCAGGCCTTGTGGAGTGATCTGGGACACTTCTGGCCTTGGGGAGCCTGCAGTTCTGGGTCAGGGTCAGGCTTCCCCAGCGCCAGGAGCCCTGGTCCCTCCCCCAGGTCCTCTCCTGGAAGGCGAAGCTGCCGCTGCAGACCATCATGCGGCTGCTCCAGGTGCTGGTGCCCCAGGTGGAGAAGATCTGCATTGACAAGTGAGGCTCGGGGGGTGAGGGTGGGGGTGGGGGGACAGGTGGGCTCTGAGGAGGGGCCGGTCCAGGCTTGGGTGGGGTATGATGGGGGGCACAGGCCTTGGGGGTCCAGCGTGAGCCCCATGCTCCCCTTGACCTGCATGGTGGGCTTTCCACGTGAGCACGTTGAAGACACCCCCATCCCTGGCAGGGGCCTGACGGACGAGTCGGAGATCCTGCGGTTCCTGCAGCATGGCACCCTGGTGGGGCTGCTGCCCGTGCCCCACCCCATCCTCATCCGGAAGTACCAGGCCAACTCGGGCACGGCCATGTGGTTCCGCACCTACATGTGGGGCGTCATCTACCTGAGGTGGGCCCCGTGAGGGGTGGGGCAGTCACCGGCTGGGTGGGTCCGGCGCAGGGGTGGGCAAACTTTTTGACTCGAGGGCCACCATGGGTTCTTAAACTGGACCGGAGGGCCGGAACAAAAGCATGGATGGAGTGTTTGTGTGAACTAATATAAATTCAAAGTAAAGGAGCGGAGGGGAGAGCAAGAGAACCCTCCGCTCTTTGGCTCCGCGGGCCGGATAGAACAGCCGAACGGGCCGGATCTGGCCCGCGGGCCGTAGTTTGCCCACGGCTGGTCTGGCGTCTACCTGAGGGTCTGCCCAGTGGGGCTCATCAGCGTCTCAGCACTGGGTCCCACCATCGTAGTGGGGTGAATGCCAAGACAGTTAACGGGGGCGGTCCTGTCTGGTTGAGGGTGGGCACCCAGGGTCCAGGGTGGGACATTGGGCTGGGCATTGGGGTGGGAGGGGTCTGGGCGGTATCACAGCCCAGCATCTCCCGGTCTTTTCTGCGAGGCCTCCCAGTGCCCAGTGACAGCCCACTCCCTCCGCAGGAATGTGGACCCGCCCGTCTGGTATGACACGGACGTGAAGCTGTTTGAGATCCAGCGGGTGTGAGGATGGAAATCGACAAGGATCAGGGGCCAGGAGAGGGTGGGGGGCCCTGGTCCCCCCCATCCTCCTCCCCACACCCCGACCCACTGACCGTTCTGAGCTTTAACTTACTATGATCAGGGCTGGGGGCTGGCAGGGTGACCGAGCCCTGGGTGGCAGCTCCCAGAGGCCCCTTACGGCTGGGATGCTGGGGATCGGCTCTGACCTTCCCCAAACTCCCCCCACCCACTCCTGGAGCGTCCTGTCTCCCTGGCCAGAGCCCCACCTCCCTCTGCTCCCCCTCAAGACCTGTCTCTATGCTGACCCTCGGTGCCCGCCCAGCTCCCGGAGGCCACCTGTGCCCTATGCGTTGCCTGAAAGGGAGCTGTGGGCTGTTTCTTGAGGCACCTGGGCAGGGAGGGAGCCTTAGCCTCCTACCTGAAGCCACCTGTGCGGCCTGGCTCGCTGCCAGGGCCTGAGGGAGGAGGGTATGTGGCCAGGGGGCTTGAGGAGGCTGGGGGCTGGCTGGCTGCAAAAGCCAGGCTGGGGGAACCCCTTGCATTTTAGAGGTTTGGCGTGGGGTGTCGAAGGTATCCTGGTCAGTGGATACAGCCTGGCCCCATCTTATATCCAGTAACGGGGGCAAAGGGAACGAGGAGGGGGCAGCTGTTCAGTCCTCCCCACCCCCACCCACTGCCTGGAGGACCTGTGGGGGGCAGGACGCCACCCCTCCATCCTCCCCTTCGTCCTCCGGGCTCTGGCCTCTGGCCTCCCTCACCCCACCTGTGTCAGTACAATCTTTGCTGTGTACAATCGGCCACTTTACACAATAAACCCCTGTCCACGCCCTGGCTCTCTGTGCTTGGAGGGGAGCTGAGGATTCTGCCTCCCAGAGTCAATCCCCAGAGGGCCCAGGTGCCTGCTGGGAACCCCTGTTGGCCATTTTCTTGGGGGTGAGGGGCTGGAGAATTGGACCCCTGGGCTGTGGCCACAAAGAGAAAGAGCCCACAGGAGAGGGGAGGGCCTACCTCCCAGCTTCGGGCGCGACCCCCATGGGCTCTGCTGGCCCCAGGCAGCCACTGAAAGGGGGTGGGGGTGTCCTGGGGCCTTGCCTGTGCTTGCCAGTGCCCAGCGTCACGGGGAGGGGCCTGGGGCCGCCCTCCCTGGGCCTCACCCGCCTCACCCTGGGCCCGGCCCGGTGTTTGCACTGGGCTCAGGGAGATGGATGGGCTGCCACCTCTGCCCTTTCTTCCTGCTGGCTCAGGGACCCGCAGGCCTGGGGACCCGCAGCCCCGGCCACGGCCCTGTGGGAGCCAGCTCCGGAAGTCCCCTGGGGCTCGGTGTCAGAGAGGGTGTGCTTATAGGGGGGCGGGGATTGAGAGCACTGGCCCCCCTCTCTCCACCTCCTCCCATGATCAGATAAGACCTGGTTTCAACCTCTGCTGGCCCAGAAGCAGGACCGTCCCAGCCCCACAGCCCTGCCCAGGACGGTCCCTTCCCACCGTACCCGAGTGGCAGCCTGTCCCTGGGAACAAATGCCACGCAGCAGCCCGAATGTAATCAATCAGACAAGCAGAGTTTATGGCAGCGGGAGAGGGCTGTTGAGCCCTGCCTGGCAGCTAATTAATGAGCTCATTAAGTTGTGTGGGGAGGAAGGGCAGGCTGCCTGCCGAGCTGTCTGCTCCCAGGGTGCCCTGGGCTGCGCTTGGACCACACGCCCTTCCTCCAGCAGGAGGCAGACCCCAGAGGCCTGGCTGGGTAGGGGCGCCCCTCTCCAAGCTCCCAGACTCAGTCATTTAGGGCTGGCCCTCCCAGAGTAGCTGTGGGGCTCCCTGGGGCAGGGCGGGGGAGGGGGGGCACAGGGGCAGGCATATGTCCTGTCCTCATTGTGGGCATCAGAAGCTCAGTATTCAGGCTTTGCCCTTGGTCTTGGGCTGTGAACAGTAACCCACTCTCTGCCCCCCACTCCCCTTAGCGAGGCTCTGGGGAAAAGGAGGCAATGGGGGAGCCCCGGCTGCACTCAGTGCCCCCTGGAATGGGGCATCTGCTCAGACTCTGGGCTACGTTTTCCCAGCCTTGGCATTTTGGGGTTCTGCCAGGGGTGGGTTCCTTGGGCAGCCTCAGGCCCCCAGGTAGACCTCCACCAGCCCCCCGACAGAGTGCATGCGGTAGAAGACGCCCAGCGGCAGGCCGAAGTTGACGATGGTGAACCACGTCCGGTAGCCATAGAAATCCTTCTCCAGTCCGTTCTCAAACTCGGGGTGTATGCCAAAGGCAGGCATCATCCACAGCTGGGGAGGGGAGGAGAGGGGGCACTCGGCTCAGGGGAGGCAGGCCCCGAAGCCACAGCTCCTGCAGCAATCCTCGCCCTTGGCCTTCAGAGCCAGCCCTGTCCCTCCTGATCCCTCTCACCCACACCTCAGCTGAACTCCGACGGGTCCTGAGACCCCCGGTGCCACCACCCGTGGTACAACCTGCTCTGCCAAGCTGGGTACCCCTGTGCCTTGACCTCAACCACCTTCTTCTCCTGCTTCATTCTTCAGCTGGTCTCTGCCCCTCGACCCCGGCTCTGCCTCCGTCCAAATCCTACCCATTTCTCAAAGCCCCGATCAGACTTTCACGAAGCCTTCTTGGCCACTCGGGCCCACACTTCCTGCCTGGAGGCCCGACTGCTCTTTAGGGCCAAGTCAGGCCTTGTTATCTGCCTGGACCAGGGGTTTCAACCCCGGAGGTGTGTTTCCAGCGCTGCCCTTACCAACACGAGCTCCAACAGCCCTGAGTTGCCCAGCACTGCCACTTGGGCTGCGGGACCTCGGCAGGTCAGACGACCCAAGCCTCCGTTTCCTTGTCTGTGACCCAGGACAGCAGTAGTGCCTGCTGCATGGTTACCGTGATGACCCACGAGATGCTGAGCTATTGCCTGGAGACGAGGACATGGGATGGAGCGACCATCCTCAACACCTACCAGGGACTCTTTAGAGAACCAGGCACTTGCTGACTGAATTCAGCGGGCCGTTCATTATTCGGCAATTCCCTAATGGTTCCCCTGGTGTCTCCCCAACTGGTCAGGGAGCTTCCTGAGGGTAGAAATCTTACACATCTGTTTACGAAGTGCACTTGGCTGTGCCACGGCACGCTCATTCGTGCCAGGTACCCTGCAGGGAGCTGGGGGCCACTCCCTGCTCTCATGTGTCCTAGAGCTGGTTGGAAAGAGGCATGTGTCCCTGACAATCAAAGGGACAAGCCAATCACCCTTGGGACAGTCATTGTGTTCTGAGTGCGCCTTAAACCATCCCTTCCTGGATGAGGATCTCTGGGCCAGCTCCGCCCCTATGCCTCCCGGGTACCACTCACTGTGATATTGCAGAGGATAAGGAAGAGCGAGATCTCCTTGAGCGCCCGCCGCTTCCAGTTGAGGTGGCTGTAGGAGTGGATGTAGGCCCGCGAGGCCCGCCGCAGGTCCTGGCCCAGCTCCAGCAGGGAGCCCCTGCGGTGGGGCTCGGCCTCCGGCTTCTCCGCCAGGCCCCCGGGAGCCGCCTCCCAGAGCGGGCGCCGGTGCAGGCCCTCGATGATGAAGAGGTTCTGGGCGATGTGCTGCAGGATGAGCAGGACCGAGTAGGCCAGGATGAGGCGGTTGAGCAGCTCATGGGGGCGCGTGGCCACGATGGCCACGATGGAGAAGTAGGAGATGCCCATCTGGCCCAGGGCCGCCCCCATGAGCAGCACCACGTCCACGCTGCGGGTGGGGTTCTTGAGCGTGTCCAGCTCTCGCTCCTCCAGCCCGTGGATGGCCGTGCCCGCCAGGCAGGCCAGGCTCATGCTGGGCAGCACAGCTGCGTAGAAGGCGTAGTAAAGGGTGAAGTACTGGCGTGCGATGGAGGGGCCGCTCGCTTCGATCTGGAAAATCACGAAGACACACACGCCTGCCACCAGGGCCAGCAGGCCCAGCAGCGGCCCAAAGATGGCCCCGTGCAGGTGGAAGGACGGGGTGCCCGGGTGGGCGCTTGCGTGGGGGGCCAGGCGGCGGCCCACGTTCTTCCACATGACGAAGAGCACAGCGCAGCAGATGAGGCAGTACTCGGTGCTGAAGGGGTAGAGCATCAGGTAGCCTTTCCGGAAGACCTCGCACACCGTGGCGTTGAGGCACAGGCAGGTGTTGGTGTCGTTGCCTGGGGGAGAGAGGGAGGGAGGGAGAGGGGGGAGCAGGTGGGCCTGGCTCTGAGGGAACCCGCTGCACAAATCAGTCCCTTTCATCCCCTGGAGTAAGCCAGAGGTGGAAGGCACCCAGCCACCCATTTCACAGGTGTGGACACTGAGGCCCGGGGAGCAAACTCAGAAATCACAAATTACAGGAAGGTCATTCCTTTACCGAAGGATTCCAGGCTTCATGTGTCAAGCTTATGTAAAGCATGTACTGCCTGGGTGATGGATATATCTTGTTCTGCTCATCTCTATGTTTGAATTTTTAATAAGAAACAATCTCTGGTGGTACTTGCAAAAAGTTCTCTCTGCACAGCCCCTCTGAGAAACGTATGTAGTGGGTAGAGTGTGCAGGGGGCACAGTGCGCAGGCGTGCGTGACTTAGACGGTAGGTGTGTAAATGCATGCTTGTGTGTGTGTGTGTGTGTGTGTGTGTGCTGGGAAGGCCTGGCTGTACCCAGGCCAGGATGGCGAAGCCCCCTGGGGGGCTGTATGCACACAGGTGTGGCTGAACCCCACAGACAGGGATGTGCCCACGCAGGCTTATGGGACACAGCCTCTAAGGGGCAGACCGTACAGGTGGGGATTGGGAACATGGAGCTATGTAGGGGGTTCTTTCTCCCCAGAAATTTGCTGTCCCTTCTGATACGTCCAGGCACCCCCAATTGTACTAGGAATCATGCCTTTTTAGTTTGTTGCAAGCAAAATGCAAACATCAGAGGTGGGGCGCTTACCTGACCTTATCAGTGAGTAGCTCAGCCGGGCTGAGTGGCCAGCTTGCTGACAGCTAGATGGGAGCCCGGAGTAGGGGTGCAGGGTGCCAGCACCCGATGGGCAGGCACAGAAGGGGGCAGGATGGGTACTACTGGCAAATGTCTGCGTTCTGTTTAGCCATGATCCAGCCTCTGGAGTTTGCTCGAAACTCTACAGACTCACTGAGCCTCGCCCGATGGAGGGAGTGGGGGTGTGAGTGTGCGCGCGCACACATGAGCCATCCAGCGGTGGGGGTGCGTCATGGTCTCTTCGTACCTGAGAACTTTTCCATGAGGGCACTGAGCTCCGCCTCGATCTCACGGTGCAAGGAGTCATTGGTGACGGCCAAGACCCACATCAGCAGGTTTGTGGCCAGGGTCAGCATCAGGCCGCACCTGGGGGAGAAGCCACACTCTGCCCACACCGCTGGCCAGCTCCTGGGGTGCCCAGCCCTCACCGCCACTGCATCTGGGGTGGCCCCTCTCTCCCCAACCCAGATCCCGTCTGCTCTGGGACTTCAGCAGAGGCAGCCTAGCGGGCACCTAGGCTCACTCCCAGACCAACCGGCAGCCCAGGGCCACCCTGTCGGGGAAGCTGTGGGGAGCATGCACTAGTTGGGGACAGGGAGCCCCAGGAGTTGCTGGAGGGAGAGAAGGCACCCCTCTTACCTCGTGAAGTTGGTCTGGACCTGAATACAGTCCTTACAGTGTTTCCAGAGGACCCAGGTCTGAAAGAGACAGGGCCTTGAGCCCAGCGGCAGGGGCAGGGGTGGGCGGGCAGCAGGGGCAGGGGGGGGCGGGGGAGGGGAGGCAGGGGTGTGCCCCAGCTGCTTGTGTGTATTTTCAGTGGAAGACACAGTGAGGAAACCTGGGTTGGAATCCTGGCTCGTGTTTCCTTGCTGTGTGGCTTTGGGCCAGTGGCCAGGTGTCTCTGAGCCTCAGTGTCCGCAGCTCTAAGAGGGAACTAAAACGCCTACCTCTCAGGGGAATGCCCGCTTATTGGGGAAATAAAAGAGATCACACAAATGAAACGCAGTGCCTGGCGCAGGACAGGGGGTCAGGAGGGAGCGGGTATTCGGCATTAAGGGCGCGCCGTGATTTAGGTAGACGCACAGCGGATGTATCTGCAGGTGTCTGCGCTTCAGGGACATGGTGTGTTAGTGCAGTATATGTAGGTGTGCATGGAGGAGGTACGCAGGCAGGCGTTGGTGGGGAGCCAAGGTGTGTGTACATACTCTAGGCCACGTAGGGATTTGCCCAGGAGGCTGTTTCCAGGCATAGGTTGGGATGTGTGCACGTGGCCCGGGCAGGGAGAGTGTGCCCGTGGCCTGGGCAGTGAGTGTGCCCAGGGCCCGTTCAGGGAGAGTGTGCCCGTGGCCCGTGCAGGGAGAGTGTGCCCGGGGCCCGGGCAGGGAGAGTGTGCCCGGGGCCTGTGCAGGGAAAGTGTGCCCGGGGCCTGGGCAGTGAGTGTGCCCAGGGCCCGTGCTGGGAGAGTGTGCCCGTGGCCCGTGCAGGGAGAGTGTGCCCGGGGCCTGGGCAGTGAGTGTGCCCGGGGCCCAGGCAGGGAGAGTGTGCCCGGGGCCTGTGCAGGGAGAGTGTGCCCGTGGCCCGGGCAGGGAGAGTGTGCCCGTGGCCCGGGCAGGGAGAGTGTGCCCGTGGCCTGGGCAGGGAGAGTGTACCCAGGGCCCGGGCAGTGAGTGCGCCCGGCCTGGGGGCGGCCTGTTACCTGGAGGCCGGTGAAGATGATCTCCAGGGCAGGGAGAGTGTGCCCGGGGCCCAGGCAGGGAGAGTGTACCCAGGGCCCGGGCAGTGAGTGCGCCCGGCCTGGGGCGGCCTGTTACCTGGAGGCCGGTGAAAATGATCTCCATGGCCGGGAGAGTGTGCCCGGGTCCCGGGCAGGGAGAGTGCGCCCGGGACCTGTGCAGGGAGAGTGCGCCCGGCCTGGGGCGGCCTGTTACCTGGAGGCCGGTGAAGATGATCTCCAGGGCAGGGAAGATGATTTCCAGCTGCGACTTGCAGTGGATGTGGCTCACGTCGTAGCCCACGCGGAAGACGTTGAGGCAGATGGTGCAGCTGCCAAAGAGCAGCAGGGAGCCTGGCTGGACCAGCGGCCATTGGCACCTCCCTGGAACGGGCCCGCCCTCCCACCCTCTCCATCTACCCAGCGCCCCCATACTCACCCCGCACCCAAACGGGTCCCGCGTGAGGGTCCCGGTAGAGCACGGCGTGCGGCCGGCGGGTGGTGCCCGCCACGTAGCAGAGGAGCCAGAGCAGGGCGAGCGCCTTCAGCACGGCCAGCAGGATCCACACGTCGCCCAGCGTGACGGCCACGTTGTTGAAGATCATGCTGCAGATGAAGGCGCCGCCCAGGAACACCACGTTGAGGGCCAGCAGCCCCGAGAAGAGCTGCCCGGCCTTCTGCGCCTGCCGGTCCCGCCGCAGCAGCAGTGAGAAATGCCGCACCAGCCAGGACTTCTGGCCCGGCGAGGCGGGGGCCCCGGTCTCCTCGGCCTCCATGTCCACTGGGTTCTCTTTGGCCGGGGCCGCTTCGGTGTCCTGTGCTCCCGTGGAGGCCACTGGTGCAGCCTCAGCAGGTGCTGGGGAAGGAGAAAGGGTCCTGGTTGGCTGCCGGGCTGTCCTGGGTTCAATTCCATCTCTGCCCCTAACTACTGTGTGCTGTAAGGCAAATTAAGCAACCTCTCTGGTCGGAACATTGGAAATAACAGCAGCTGCCCATCTACCTTACAGGACCCTGGCGGTCCAAACAGGCCAGGGGCTCTGGAAACCCTCTGTGCTCCACATTAACACAGACGATTTCCACGGGTTTGAGGACCACACCCCCCCCGCCCCGCCCCGCACTGCCTGACTCAGCGCCTGATCCTGAGATGGAGTAATAATGTCTGTCTAGGGAGCCAGGGGCGCCTGCATGGTGCCTGGCCCCCAGGCAGTCTCCGGGGCTGTGACGTTTTTGCCATCAAAAGGCAGCTCTTGCCGCACTGACTTCTGGGAGGAAGTTCACTCCCGAGTGAAAGAGCGAGTAGGTGTCCTCTCTTGCTCGAACTCTGATTCATAGGTAACGGGCACCTAGAGTGTTGTGTTAAGAAGGCTCCTGAGGCTGAGTGTTGGCTTGGTGGGAAAGAACACTGTGGTCGGAAATAGTACTCTATTATGGATACTAGAGGCCCAGTGCACGAAATTCATGCACAGGTAGGGTCCCTAGCAGCTGCTGGTCGGGGCCTCCCTTTGTTCCCTGCCACTCCCTGGTGTTCAGCACACATCATAGCCTGTGATCAAACTCCTGGTTGGTCAAACTCCCGAGGGGACACTTTGCATATTAGGCTTTTATATATATAGATATGAGTGTATATGAAATGATGGCCTCTCCATTCCCACGTATTTCAGTAGAGAAACAGGCATGCTCCTTGCTTCTCCCCTCACCAGTCCTCCTCTCAGGCCCCAAGCCTATCCATTCCAGCCCACGAATTGCTCTTAGATCTTTCTTGACCTCAACCACTGCCCTAGTCCAGGCCCCCACCCTCGCCGCTCCTGGACTGGTCTCCCTGTCCACCAGGCCTCTCCCCTACTGTGAGTCCTGCAAAGGCCACGTGTTGCCTTCGCATAAAGTCCACACTGCCTAGCGTGCCCTCTAACAACGAAACGAGGCAGAGTGTGTGCGGTGTGAGCTTGTAGTGCAGTATATGTAGGTGTGCATGGAGGGGCAGGCGTTTGTGGGGGGCCATGGTGTGTGTACATACTCTAGGCCACGTAGGGATTTGCTCGGGAGGCTGTTTCTAGGCAGAGTAGCTGCTGCCACTTCCTGGTCTGGCCTTGACTTCCATCTCCAGCACTGCCCTCGGACTCCCTGGCCCATGCCATCCTGCTACTGTTCTCAGAATGCCCTGCCTTTGCTCACCTCCCTGTCTGCCCACACCCCACACCCCACCCTATGCTATAATGCCCCTTCTTGCTTTGTAGCTGACTGCAGCTTGTCCTTCAGGACTCAGAAGAGCCCCACCTCCTGTAAGTGGCCTCCCCTGAACCACCCCCCGCAAAAACTGGCTTAGGTGCCCGCTCTTGGCGCCCCCACCGAGCCCTAGGTTTGTTTCTGGAGCCTCACCTGTTGAACTCTATGTAATTGGCTGTGCTTTGCTCTGTCTGTCCCTTTGAACTTGGAGCTTCAGAAGCTTCAGATTTTCCCACTCTGACCACCAGAACACCCTCATCTCATTTGGCTCCAAAGTGCCCCCATTCTCCCATGTACAACCTGCTTGATATTTATTCCTCTACTCTTCTCTTCCAGGGAAAATAGAATAATCAAACGTGGGTAGTCGTTGAGGTCAAGAAAGATCTGAGAGCAATTTTAAAGGTTCTACAGGATTTTCTCCCCCTTACCTAGTCCTTCCGGTCACCCTCGCTCCACTTCTGCCCTCTCCCTGTCCAGCCCCATCATCACACTCCCCACACCTGCCCCCCACATTCCTCCATGCCCAGCCAGAGGGATCCGCATTTGTCATGTGGTCTCCTGCCTCCCACCATTGCTCCTGGAGCCCACTGTGCTTTCTGCCTCCCCTGCTTCCCTCCACATGGGTCTCACCCATCCTCACCACCCACCTTCAGGGCCTCTCCTGGGAAGCCTTCTCTCTCTGCCCAAGAGTGGGTGTGCATTGCTGTGGGTGTGGCTGGCTCCCCTCAAGGCCAGGAGCTCCTCCAGGGCAGAGACCAGCTCCTTCTTAAGCCAGACCCCCCCAAACTTGGCACAGCATGCCATTCAACCAATGTTGGCTGACGACTCTGGCATTTTTCCGGGAACTTTCAGCACTAGAGCCATGGACAGAGACCCTTCCCATGAAACCTTTTCCATCTTCGCCCAGACAAAGAGATTTTTTCAGACGATCTTTATCTTTCCTCCTAGTCTCCTCCGCCCAGGTTGAGCAAGCCTGACTCCTGGGGACACACCTCTCTGCTCCTTTCTCCCAGGCCTAACTGCTCCATCTCACCTTTCCCAGAATCTCCCCCATCTTCCCAAGGCCTGAGGATGAAGAGGCCAGATTCTGACACCTCCTACCTGTGTGATCTTGGATAAGCTACTTAGACACTCTGTGCCTTGGTTTCCCCATCTGTAAAGCAGATATACAACTATGGAATATACCTGGTATTTAGTAGCTGTTCAGTGACAATTTCTTGAATGAATAAATGAAGGAATTAATGCATAATACCTAGGCCACAGGAGTTTATAAAAATGAAAAGATTTAATTTATGCAAATGAATGCAGATCAATGTCTGGCACACAGAAAGCTCTCAGTGTTAGTGATGTGAGCATTTTCTTCCAGTTCCTTCGAAATCCTGGGATTACTGGTGAGTTTCAGTGGACTGCAAGCGTAGAGGGGACCCGGGAGGACAAGGTTGGGGGTCCTCTCCTTCTAGGGTCCTCAACCTACATCCTCGCCCTCCGCCCGCAGGGTTCAACCCTCCGACAGCCGCTAGAGGGAGCCCTCAAATTGGCGGATTCTGTCCGCCCAGGGAGAGGGTGACGGGTCCGCGCAAAGGGGTCGTGGGAAGAGGGCAAGGGCGCCCGGGAACCGACAAGGAGGAACCTGCCACCCTCTGGCACGCCCTTCGGCGCGACGCCAGCCCAAGGGCGGGCCCGCGTAACTGGTTTGTGGGGCACGGTCAGAGGCAGGTGATGAAAGCGGCGGCCGTCGGGGCGCGGCGCCCAGCCTGGAGCGCAGCGTCTGCTCCGGAGGAGGCCGCTGAGCGCGGGCCGGGAGCTGCGGGATTTCTTTCTGAATCTTTCGGGGGCTGCGGAGCTGGGGCAGCCGCTACACACCTGTTCCTCAGACCCGGCGCCCAGGCAGCCCCAACCCACTTTTTTTCTGGCCGTCCTTCGGGTTTTTCCCTTCTTTCTGCTCCCCCTTTCGGCTGTGCGCACCCATCCTTGGAAAGGAGGTGGGGCGCGGAGCCGGGCTTGGGGTTGAGGTTGGGGACCGAGAGGGGCCGGCGCTCGAGTGGTTGGCCTCCCCCGAGTCACCCTGCCCTCCCGCCTCAGTCCCTGCAGCCCCAGGTGTCTGAACCCCGGGACGGGGCGGGGGGGGGGCGCGGAGGAGGAGGTTTGAGTGTCCAGGTGGGCTTGCCCGGAATGTCCCGCACGACATCCAAGGGCGCTCCGCGCGGCCCCACGGGCGCCGCCGGGGGAGGGGAGCCTTACCTGAGGCCTGGGCAGCCATCGCTGCCCGCTGACCACCGCCCGCGGCCGCAGCACCGACAGTCCTTCCAGGTGAGGCCCCAGCGCCCGGACTGACGCCCCCGACGCCCTCCCCAGCGGGACTGCGCAGCCGCGGCTCGGGCTCCCTGGCCCATCGATTTTTCTGTTGACTTTGGGGATGTCATTAATCCTTCGTTAATTACCCCGCCAGAGGCTCCGGCCGGGGCACAGCAGCCAATGGCGAGGCGGCTGGACGGGCGGGCGGGCGGGCGGGGCCGGAGGCGGGGCGGCGCGGGCGCAGGGTCAGGGGACCCGCCGGCGACCGCCTCCGGGGTGGGGTGGGGTGCATGTCCTGAGGTCGCAGTATTGGTCTTGCGGGGGTTCAGGTCACACTGTCCTCTGGCTTCCAAGCAGGGGGTGGAACCCCTGGGTCTGGGGTCGCCTTTTCCTCTCAGCATCAGGCGGCTGCAGCCTCGCAGCAACCTTGCCACCCCCTGTCTCAGAGCCCTCTCTCCCAAGTCAGCGGGGAACTTGGGGCGAAGAGACCCCGTTCGGACAGGGCAGGAGGCGGGTAAGGTGAGAAGTTGCCCCTCCAGCCCTCTTCACGTCTCCGGTGGCTCCTGAGACGTGCCCCCCTCATTCTGCTGGCAGGCATTTTCCTCTGGAGCCCCCCCCCACCCCCATGTCCAGTCCTGCTGGTCCCATGCTCTCCTCCCACCCAGCCTACCCCGCTCTCCACCCAGCCCCACCCTAGCCTGTGGCCCCCTGCCCCCAGCTCAGCTGGCACCAATCCTCCCCCCTCTTCCAGCTCCTGAGCCTCTTTTCCACCGTTTGTGGTCTCAGTCCCTCTCCCTGCTGAGCCCATCTCTCTACCTTTTGTAGAGAAGTCTCAGGGACCCCCAGGGAGTGGGGGTGCTGAGGGAGAGGAGGTCCAGGGGGTGAAGGGCTGTTTCCCCAACTCCTGTTAAACTAGAAACGTGGAAAATGTGTTCCCTTGAGGGTACAGGGAAGAAGGGGGCAGCTCGGGGACTCTGTCCAGCCACCCAGGTCGTGGTGTGGACCTGGTTTGTAACTCAGACTTGGTTCCACCACTGAAAAGCTTAAGACCTGAAAATCTCCAGGGGCCCTTCCAGCTCGGACCCCCAAGATCCTCTCGTGTGATCATGTCACATGGGGTGGCTGACACAGGCAGTGGGGGCAGGGGGCGAACTGCCGGTTTAATGGTTCCCAGCTCCAGGCAGCAGCACTGGCGGGTCACAGGGCTGGGATTAGGGGCGGAGCGGAGCCACGGACACTTCCCGATCTCACCTGGTTCGAGAAACGCTTTAGGGAGAGGTGTCCCTGCCCCGGAGCCCCATGCACCAGGGTCAGGCCGAGGTGGCTGGGCGTGTCCTGATTGCAATTTAAAAACATCCTGAAAAAATAGCTTTTGTGACAATTCCACTCCGGGGCCAGTGGGGGAACGAGCGGGTAATGTGCCAGCCTGGGGCTCACTCCCGAGGGTCTCTGGGTGGGCGCTTGCTGAGTCCCCCTCCCCGTGTCTGCGGGGGGCCTCAGGCCAGCACGTAGACCTCCAGCAGGCTGGAGACGGCATGCATGCGGTAGAAGATGCCGAAAGGCAGGCAGATGTTGACGATGGCGGCCCAGAGGGAGTAGCCATAGAAGTCCACCTCTACCTTGTTGCTGAAGTGAGGGCGGGCCCCGAAGGCAGGCATAATCCACAGCTGTGGGGGAGAGGGTGCGTCAGGACCCGGCCGGACTGGCCACATCGGTGGGCTTTGCTGGGGGTCCCAGGCCTGCAGTTGGGTGGACGGCAAGGGCTGGGTGTTGCTGAGTGGGGACCGCCCACGTCTTGGGAAAGGACTGGTGCTCTCTAAGGAGTTCGGGAAATGTGCCCAACTCAGCTTGCCCACCCCCCAGAACTCCCCCTGTGGTCACAGCTCCCAGAGGGAGGCCCCACTCGTGGGATGGAGAGAGGGAGAAGAGGTTTCATTAGATGATAGGACAATTTGATACACATTTAGAAATGGCTAAATCAGAGCTGGAGAGACGTGTGGCAAATCAGACTGGCCCAAGGCAGGAGGGGTGGGATCCAGCCAGAAGGTTCTGGTGTGAGCTCTGAGGCAAACAACAAAGGCTTCGGGGCTAACCCCACCCTCCCCATCCCCAACGATGTGTCATTGGGCACATTGCAGCCCTTCTCTCAACCTGTTCCTGTCCTATAAAACGATGTTCTCAGAGCTGATCCAGGCTCAGATACCTGGAGCAAAAACAGCCTTCCCACAGGTGACTCCCAGCCAGTGGGCGGGGCCGGCAGAAGGTGAGGGCGGGGCCAGGGCTGGGGCCAGGGCTGGGGCCCGGCTCAGGATACATTCCACGGGGAGGTGGGAGATCGCCCATCCCTCTTTTTCTGTAGACTACCTTTAGGACGCGCAATATTTACAGTGGGGACTTCACTAAGAGTGCACCTCAGTTTAGGGTGGGTTGTTGGTGTTTTCTTTTCTTTTAAATTTTATCCCTTTTCTCCTGTTGGTGTTTTTCATGGGGTGGGATCTCTCTGGAGATTATTTTACATTGACATACCCACATCAAGGCTGTTTCTATATTATGAGTATTTTTTCTGTTGAAGGTGAGAGCTGAAAGAACTACATTCATATCGAGTGAAATTTCTCCAGAGGTGTGTCTCTCCCTGGGATGTACTCACATGGGCACATGTTTCTGTGTCAGAGATTTCCCCTGGGCATTAGGTCTGACCGGTGGGGTGGTAGCTACATTAGGGTGCTCCTCTATTGGGGTGCATGGTTGTGAGGAGAGTTTCCATGCACGGCGCATATTTGTGTTGGGTGAAGTCTGCTGGGGTCCAGAGGAGTTTCTCTTAGTCGGGGGCTTTGCTGAGTCACGGGGGCGGGGGTGCTGTTGTGGGCGCCCCCCTTCCCGGCCAGAGCTCGCACTTACACTGCTCTCCGCTGCTGCCTGCGCTGCCCCAGTTATTCTAAGCAGCAGGCTGGTCACAGGTTCCCAGGAGCAGTCACACCTCCCACCTGAGGGTGAGGGCCCCCACTCCCCACATCAGTTCTCACAGCTGCCTCTCCTCCTCGGCCCAGCCCCCTCTCCCCGCCCTCCCCCAGCATTCCCTGGGACGCTCCGGCTCCTGTGGTGGCTGCCTGGATGCCAGAATGCCAGAATGCCGGGACTCCGTCCTCTGGGTGCCGAGATGCTGTTTGCCCAGCTGCACCTGACCCTCTCGGAACCTACTCCTTCCCTAGACAGACATGGATTCTCGAGTAGGCTGGGCCAAGATGGAGAAGGCCAAGTGACTAAATCTGAAAGCACCTTCTTCCTGGCCTTCCCCCCCCACCCCCCACCAGCCCCCAGCCCCCAGCCCCCACGCACCGCCCCCCCCACCCAGGTACTCACAATGATGTTGCCGAGCAGAAGAAACAGAGAAATGTCCTTCAGGCACCGGCGTCTCCAGTGGGCCCTGGGGGCCAGCATGATGGCCATGGCTTCCTGAGGGCCCACCAGCCTAGGAGTGGGTGGGCAGGTTGGCAAAGTGTGGAGGGCGTCCGGGTTGGCGAAGGTAAGGCAGGGTTCCTTGGGAGGGGCATCATGGGGCTCAGCCCCCGGCGGGCCCCGGTGGAGGCTCTCAATGATAAACACGTTCTGGAAGGTGTGCTGGGCAATCACCAGCAGAGCGTGGGCTAGGTTGAGCGCCCCCAGGGTGTCCCGGGGTATGCCCACCACCACGGCGACGATAGAGTAATAGGAGATGGCATACTGGCCCAGGGCGGCGCCCATCAGCAGCGCCACATCCAGGGTGCGTGTAGGGTTCTTATGGTGGTCCATGGCCCGGCGGTCAAAACGGTAGATGACCGAGCCGCTCAGGCTGACCAAGGTCATGAGCCCCAGGCAGGCGATGTTGAAGCTGTAGTAGATGACTAGGGCCTGCTGGGTGTGGCCCCCGTCCCCACTCACTTGGACCTCATAGATGACAAAGACGGCCAGCCCCACCAGAAGGAGCATCAGGCCCAGGACTGGGCCCACAAAGAATGTCTCCCGGAAGAGGCTGACCCGGGATGGGGTGTGGCCGTGGCCGTGGCCGTGGGTGGAGGAGGCCAGCAGCCTGCCCACGTTCTTCCACATGACGTAGAGCATGGTGGAAGCGAAGAGGCTGTACTCGATGTTGAAGGGGTACAGGTAGAAGTAGCCCTGCTCGAAGATCTGGCAGACGGTCGTGGCACAGGGGCAGTCTCCTCCCGCCTGGCTGCCCACGCGCTCCGCTGTGGGGAGAGGGGCACAGAGCTGTACTGCCCACCCCTCTTCCTGGAGGGGCCCCATCTGAAAAGCCTCACCCCTAGACTGTGACCTCTCTGTCTGCCACACTCACTACCGTATCCCAAACGCCCACGCTGGGCTTGGCATGTTCATTCACACCACACATGTTTATTGAACACCTACTGTGTGCCTGAGACTGCGGGACACATCAGCAAACAATAGCCAGTGCTCAATTAAAAAAAAAAAAAAATCGCCCTAACCAGTTTGGCTCAGTGGATAGAGCATCGGCCTGCGGACTGAAGGGTCCCAGGTTCGATTCCGGTCAAGGGCATGTACTTTGGTTGCGGGCACATCCCCAGTAGGAGGTGTGCAGGAGGCAGCTGATCGATGTCTCTCTCTCATCGATGTTTCTAACTTTCTATGCCTCTCTCTTCCTATCTGTAAAAAATCAATAAAATATATTTTTAAAAAAAAATCTGAACTGCAAAGCTGCCCCCTTCACCCCATTCCATTCCTTCAGGAAAACACTGTCAATCCATCCCCCCAGGAATGACCCCTGGCTGCCTGACATCGGCGAGGGTCTGGGCCTGTAGAAGGTGGCCCGCTTGGAAACCCCTGAAGATCCAGCTTCCTCTGAGCTCTCCCAGCATCTGACGCAGCCCAGAAAGCCAGCTGCTGGGCCTAGGTCTGGACCCTGACCTCCGTCACCTGGGCTGTACCACACTAAAAGGACCCTTGTCCTGCACCCAGACCGTGCTTTGTAGGGCGCCTTGGGCCTTGGCAAACATCTCTTTTGACCCCCAGCACGGTGCCAGCTGGTTTTGCAGATGGAGAACCTGAAGGTAAAGTGTCTTGTGATGGCAGAGCTGACGCACATGACCTGCCTCTGAGCCCGGGGCAGGTACCTCCCCAGTGTGCCTCTCTGAACCCCCGCAGCCCCAGCACATTCCGTTGGCTGCCTCCCCAGGTTGGCTTTTGCCACCCTCAGGAACCCCCTGTGTGTAAAAGGTGGCCCTTTGTCAGTCTTGCTGGGCTGGGGGTCTCAGGGGGGTGGGGCGCGGGGTGCGGGGCTGAGCCCATGCGTTCCCTTCCTGGACTCTCCCAGCCTGGGGGGCGTGCTGTGTCTTCAGGTCAAGTCCAGATGGACTTAGTCATCTAGTCTGGCCCTGACTAGTGGGGGGCCCTAGAGAAGTCCAGAGAAGTAGGACCAGGGGGACGGTACCCCATTCTTCCTCGGGGTAGCATTTTGGTTAAAAGTAAAGATGGATCTGAACACAAGTTGTCCGATTTCAAGCTCTGTGACCTTGGGCAAGCTATACGCCCTCGCTGTGCCTGAGTTTCTTCCCCCCGGAAAGCGGGATATTAATATTACCGTCTCGCAGGGAGGCTGTGAGGGTTGAGTAACATGAGGTTTAACACACTGGGCACGGCTCCTGCATGCAGAGCTCAGTGGATGGCCACCGTTGTCACGTGGCTGTTATTTCTAGCGTCTCCTTGCGGGCTCTCCATCTGAGCCCCTGCTTCCGCCATCAAGACACTCTGCTCCCTTCCCCTCCCTCCAGTTCCATCGCCCTTGCCCTGTCTTCTGGGAGCCCAAGCCCCTTCTTTAGTGGAATGGGGACCTGGACAGTGGGACCAAGGCACGTTCTCCAGGAGGAGAAGGTGCCCCCCACACTGGGCCCTCCTGTGTCACCTACGCCCACAGGTCAGCGTCAGAGCCAGAGCCTGGAGCAGGAGGTAGCTCTCCTGGGAGGGCGCAGAGATCCACTCTACAAGCCAACGAAGCCCCCAGCCCGAGGCCCAGGGTCACGGGCCAGGGGGGCATCTGGCGTGGCACTCACGGTCGGGAGCCAGGCGGGCGTGGCTGGCGTTGCTGTGGGAGCGGGCCTGGTGCACGGACTCGTCCACCACGGCCGCCATCCAGTTGGCCAGGTTGGTGCTGAGGGTGAACATGAGGCCACACCTGTTTGGCAGGGAGAGCAAGAGGCCAGTGAGACCCTTGGCTCACCTTGGGTCGCTGGCAAGATGGAGAGAGGGTCGGGAGCTACAGTGGGAGGTGGTGCTGAGACACAAGAAAACAGTCAGGCCGCTGTGTGAACAGGAAGCTGGGTTTGGAAGAAACAGCGTGGCAGGGATGCAGGGATGCGGGGGGGAGGGGGGAGAGGACCCAGGGGCTCAGGCCACCCTGCTCCCTCAGGTTGGTAGCCCTCATCTCTCACACAGGGTGGTGGGCAGGCCCTCACCGGGTCAGATCCAGGTGGACGTGAACACAGTCCTTAGCCGAGACCCAGAGGAAGTAAGTCTGCGTGGAGAGAGAGTGGCGTGGTCATTGACTCTCAGAGCAAACACAGCTGAACTCAATGCCCACGCCCACGCCCTGGTGACTTCCCACTGGCTTTGGCAACACCCCCTCCCCATCTTCACCCTTGGCTGCCCTGCAAGGCCTCCCCTCCTCTGGCTGCCGACCAGTCCTTGCCCAGTGGGGTATCTGTGCTTCCCTTTCACCTGAGTATTCTTCAAACCCACAACATGCAAAAGACTGAAGCGACATGAATTCCAGTCAGAAATGTGCTGAACTGTGGACAACTGGCCCCGGGGACGATGGGTCAGGGGAGGAACCATACACGGGGTCATCCTGGTCTGACAGGGCTGGGTCCGTCTGGTCCCAGGAAAGGCCAGTCCTGCCTAAGCTTGGTAGAAAGGTCTTTCAAAGTGTTATACGTGCAATAAAAAAAATATATATCTGAACATCTAGGAAAAATCCCAGGAACAGCATATGCTATTCCCTGAACAAATACACACTATAGGGGCCAGGGCTGAGGCCGACCTGGCCATGCCCAGGGCGGGACCTGGGCTGAGACTGATGCCCTCCACGGGCACCCAGGGAGGGCAGGCCAGGTTCTGGGAGACAGGGTGGCTGCCACGCTCACACCTCTCAGGTGTGAACTGGTGGCACTGCTCAGGCTGAAGTGAAACCACAGGGCCCCCGAGTGGGCCCTCACATTTGGATATTACTTCATTATCAAGTCATGATCTCTACAGTCCTGTCCCCACATTCTCTGACTGTTCAGGGTAGACTAAGAGTGGAGCTCAGCTCTCCTGACCCCATTCCGGGTGCTGGTTTCTGTCCACCACATTCAAGGACCCTCCTCCCACCCACCCACCCACCCACCTGGACAATGACAAACACAGCCTGGGTGAGAGGGTGCAGAATCTTGATGGCCGACTGGCACTCGAAGAAACTGGAGTAGTAGCCCGTCTTGAAGACATCCATGACCAGGGTGCAGATCCCAAACAGCACCAGCCCACCTGGAAATGGGGCGGGGGGGGGGGGGGGCGTGGATCAGAGAGGTGGGAGAGGAGGCTTATGGATCTGAGGAGAGATGACTAGATGAATGGCTGGTTGGATGGTTGGGTAGATGGATGGATGAATGGGATCCAACAGCGGCTGGCTGGCTGGCTAGGTGGATGGATGAGTAGGTGTAGAGGTGAATGGATGGACTGAAAGATGGGTGGGTGGATGGAAGGATGAGTGTGTGAGTGGGTGGGTGGGTGGATGGAAGGATGAGTGTGTGATTGAGTGGGTGGGTGGATGGAAGGATGAGTGTGTGACTGAGTGGGTGGGTGGGTGGATGTCCCACTGAACGCCCATCTCCTTAGGGCTAAGCAGATAGGGAGAAGGGCCCTCAATGAGCTCCTCTGGCTGGTGCTGTCACCTCTTCTCTCATCTCCACCAGAGGCTCTCCCAGGACCACCCTTTCTTGATCTTTAGACAGGGCCAAGAGGTTCCCCTTCATGCCCCTCCGGGACCCTCTCCCTTCCTCTTCTCCCTCAGCCACAGCCCACCCTCCCTCAGCCACATCTAGTCTTGCCAGGGGAACGTCTAACCCTCTCCCTCCACGCACTCCCCAATTCCCCGGAGAGCCCCAGCGTCCAGCTCCCTGCCTGGCCCACCCCCACCTCCGCCTTCGCTTTCCCCGGCACCTCGGAGCCAGATGGGGCCCGCGTGCGCGTCGCGATAGGGCACGGCGTCCGGGCAGCGCGCGGTGCGGAGCAGGTAGAAGCCGATCCAGAGCGCGGCCAGCAGCATCATGGTGGTGAGCAGCGCGAACACGTCGGTGTCGTACACGGCCACCTTGTTGAAGGCGCCGCCGCTGACGAGCGTGCAGGCGAGCAGCAGCACGTTCACCGCCAGCAGCACCGACAGCAGGCGGCCGCCCTTCTTCCACACCTCGCGGGGGCCCCGCGGGCTCTCCTTGGGGCCGGCGGCCGGCTCCTCGGACATGGCAGGGGCGACGGCAGGAGGTGGGCGGGGTCACTGCGGGGAGGAGCGAACAGGCCCCCAGGTTCGTTCCCCCCAGCGTCTCCCTGAATTTGGGACCAGGGACTTCCTGACTCGGAGGGGGCTGCGGGGGAGGGGCGGGAGGTGGTGGAGAAGGGGATGGAGGACGCGCCGGGAATGGGGAAGAGCAAAGCGGAGATGCGGGTCTTGAGCGGAGGCAGCCCCATTGGACCCCGTTCCCGGTCCCCACCTCCCAAATCCGTGCGCCCCTGGCCCGGGCACCCACCTGGCTGTGCCGGGAGCCCGCGCTGAGCTGGGGGTCAGAGGGTGAGGGTGGCAAGCGTCGTCTCTCTCCCACGCTGGGCTGGACGCGCGCTTTATAGCGGGGCAGGCAGGGTGATTTACAGCGCACGGAGCTCAGCTCCATAAACCTCTCAGTCCCACTCACATGACCCATCTTTCCTCCGAGCTGAATTTAGGGAAGAGCGCGGGAGCCAGATAAGGTGAGATTTATATTTACCCGTTAAGAGGCGCCCCACCCCACCCCCACCCCCACCCCCACCCCGGCCGCCCCGTCACCTCTGTGGGGCCAGGCTCGGGCACGGCCCCGCAGTGCGGCACCCGGGCCCACCACGCCCTGGCACCCTGAACCCTGAGAACTTATGTTCAGGGGACGCCCCAAGGACCTGGGGGCATCGCAACGCCCTCGGGGCGCCCTGTGCCTTTGTGCGCCTCTGTTGCTTCCCCATCTCTGGCCCCTCGTGCCCCTTTCCCCGCGCCCTCTCAGTGATCTAAGTTCCCTCTCCCTCCTTCCCCTGCCCCCCTTCCTCTGCTCCGCTGGATGCGCCCAAGTCGAGCTCGGATACAAGTTCTCCCGTGACGCGCGGAGTCCGCGCCGGTCTCCAGCGCCCCCTGCTGGAGAGGGTCTCGCTGACCTCGCGGGAGCGGACGGCGGACGGGACCGCCGGGTTCTATTTGCTGACGGTCCCGCGGTTGGTCCTAATAACCTTCTCCGGCCCACTGTCCCAGGGGTCGCGACTGCCGCAGACACTCCTCCCCAGCCCTCGGTCCGTTCCTGGGATGCGTGGAGACACGGGAGCCGGCACCCGGGCTCCAGTGAGGACAGACCTCGGACTGCCCCTAGACAGGTCCTCACTGCGCAGGGAGCTGGGGTGGACATTTTTGGGGAGAGGGCAGGGCCTCGCCCGGTCACCCCAGTGCTCTCGGACCCAGGGTGTTTAGGACCCAGGGGCAGCCGGGGGCGGCTCCCTGGGCCGCGGAGATCCTCCCCCTCCGGCCGGTGCGCGGCTCAGATGTCGGAGTAGCGGCGGCTCTGCGCTCCGCACCCACCGTCTGCGGCAGCGGGGCTGGCGGCCCCGGCCCCTGCCCGGCCCCCTCCCCCCACCCCATGCCTCAGTCCTAACCCCGAAAACCTCCCCCGCGGGGGGCCTTTTCCCGAGCCGCTGGCCCGCCCCGTCCAAGTCGGGAGCCATGAACGACCAGTACCACCGGGCGGCCCGGGACGGCTACCTGGAGCTCCTCAAGGAGGCCACCCGGAAGGAGCTGAACGCCCCCGACGAGGATGGCATGACCCCCACTCTCTGGGCTGCTTACCATGGCAACCTGGAGTCGCTGCGCCTCATCGTGAGCCGGGGGTGAGTGCCCAGCCCAGTCCCTAGGGGAGGGGGCAGAGCGCCCGCGCTCTCAGCCCCCAGCCCCGCCCGGGTCCCAGGCCGCTCTCCTCTGAGCCACTTCCTTCCCTGGGGACGGACCCTGGGGTGGGACTTTGGGGCCTGGCCGTCGTGGGAGGGAGGGGGACACCGGCTGAGGCATGTGACACTTGTGACCTGGATATGGGGCTAGGAGAGGAGGGCTAGGATTTGGGGGTTCATGATTGTGGGAGGGGCTGCAGAGGGAGGGGGAGGTGGGAGAGGTCTCCTGCGTGGGTGGCACCTTGCAGCAAGTGTGAGAGGCACAGTGAGAAGGGAGAGAAGGTGCGGAAGCCTCAGAGGGGACAGGGGGGCTAGGAAAGGAGGGGTCCCCGCTGCCCACCCAGCCTGGATCTGAGGGCTCGCCCAGAAGTGTGCCCCTCCCCCCCCAGGGTGGGCACACACTCTCTCTCTTGGCTCACTGCCGGGATTTATGGGCATTGCCCACAGCACCAACTGTCACTGGGTTCAGCCACCCTACAACTCCCGCTGCACCCCTCCCCCACGGAAGGCTCCCTCTTCCTCCCTTTGGAATTGTCTAGGGGGAGGGGGAGCATAGAGCCCAGGCGTCAGGGCCAGGGAAGGGGTTTGGGGGTAGCCGTTGAGGAATGCAGGGTTCAGGGACACTGAAGGGGGCTCCCGGGGCTGAATGGCATTGTGGACAACTCCCCCGCCCCCAGCAGATTTATAGAGAAGTCAGGCTGAAGTGGACAGACACCAGGGCAGCCTGGACAGAGAGAAAGAGGTGGAGATGCCCCAGGAGGGTCCTGGGAACATGGTGGAGGGCCAGGGGCCGGCTGGCCCTCGCGCCAGGTGCTGGTCTGTGGCCCGAATATGTGGTGGGTGGGGGAACCCCTTGCCTTCCCTGGGTGGCTGTTCCTGGGGCCCAGCAGGCGGGGGCAGCCCCTACGACCAGGCAGTGGAACCATGTTCCAAAAGGCTAAGACTGGCCCCTCTCCACGCCAAGAGGGCACACGTGATCCTGCCCTCCTGCCCCTCCCTCAGAGAGACTCATTTCCCTCCAATGCCCCCACCTCCAGCAAGGGGCACGGGTGTGGGCACCAGATGCCAAGCAGCCCTCCCCTCATGGCCCTGCGGGACTTGGCAACTTGGGAGGGACGTGAGGAGGGGTTGCTCAGGGAGCGGTAGTGACAAAGGGGTGATTCTCCAGCCCCGAGGGGTGGCCTTGTGGCCTCATTAGCCTGAGGCAGAGGCACTGAGCTAGGCTCCTGCGGGAGGAGGGAGCTTGGAGGAGCCAGCGGGAGCCTGCCCTGCCTGGTGTGGAGGGTGCTGCAGACCTGGGAGGGTCCCGTGGACAGGCCTGCCTCGCAGGGCTCCTAGTGATGGGGCAGCGGGGCGGAGAGGGCGCTGGGCCCCGGTGGCAGACTTCCCTCCTCCTCCCTCTAGTCCTGGCTGCCCCCACGCTCCCCTTCTGGCCCAGGCCAAGACCCGACACCTGCTCTCACACTCGGGCTTGCCAGGCCTGGCCCTGCTCCCTGCAGACATGGCTGTGCCCGCCGCCACGCAGGCACACACCCTCACGCACACGCACTCACCCAGGGCTCAGGCCCAGCACACACCACCCCTCATCCTCCTGCGATCACTCCCGCACACGCAGCCATGCTCACCACCACGCCTGCCTAGAGACCCAGACGCCCCTGGCCCACCACCTCTCTGGGCCATCTCCCCACTGGGCCGCATGAATAATTCACTCCTTTCTCTCTGGGCATCAATTATTCATCCCCTGAGATTCCCAGCCCTCAGTTCTCTTGGGGAAAGCCCCGCCCTGGCCCCGCCTTCTCTGTCGCCCCACCCCCTGCGCACCCGGGGCGCCTCTACGTCCGAATAGTGGCCCAGGGCTGCGCGTCTCCTGGTATCAGGAGAGATCTCAGGCCCTCGGGTCCCGCTGGTGTGCCCGTGGGGGAGGCTGGGAGCTCCCCACACCCGCAGCCACAGCCGAAAGCCCGCCTGAGCTGCGATGGCTCATCACCCCTCCCCACGTGTTCCCACTGCAGGGGCGACCCGGACAAGTGTGACATCTGGGGCAACACGCCCCTGCACCTGGCCGCTTCCAATGGCCATCTGCACTGCCTCTCCTTCCTGGTGTCCTTCGGGGCCAACATCTGGTGCCTGGACAACGACTACCACACCCCGCTGGACATGGCCGCCATGAAGGGCCACATGGAGTGCGTGCGCTACCTGGACTCCATCGCGGCCAAGCAGAGCAGCCTCAACCCCAAGCTGGTGGGCAAGCTGAAGGACAAGGCCTTCCGCGAGGCGGAGCGGCGCATCCGCGAGTGCGCCAAGATGCAGCGCAAGCACCACGAGCGCATGGAGCGGCGCTACCGGCGCGAGCTGGCCGAGCGCTCCGACACGCTCAGCTTCTCCAGCCTCACGTCCAGCACCCTGAGCCGCCGGCTGCAGCACCTGGCGCTGGGCAGCCACCTGCCCTACTCGCAGGCCACCCTGCATGGCACCAACAGGGGCAAGACCAAGATCCAGCGGAAGCTGGAGCGGCGCAAGCAGGGCGGCGAGGGCACCTTCAAGGTCTCCGAGGACGGCCGCAAGAGCGTGCGCTCGCTCTCGGGCTTGCAGCTGGGCAGCGACGTGATGTTCGTGCGCCAGGGCAACTACGCCAACCCCAAGGAGTGGGGTCGCTCCCCGCTCCGGGACATGTTCCTCTCCGACGAGGACAGCGTCTCCCGTGCCACGCTGGCGAACGAGCCGGCCCACTCGGAGGTCAGCACCGACTCAGGCCACGACTCCTTGTTTACCCGCCCGGGCCTGGGCACCATGGTGTTCCGCAGGAACTACCTGAGCAGCGGGCTGCATGGGCTGGGCCGGGAGGACGCGGCGCTGGACGGCGCGGGCACGCCGCGGGGCCGGCTGCAGAGCTCCCCCAGCCTGGACGACGACAGCCTGGGCAGTGCCAACAGCCTGCAGGAGCGCAGCTGCGGGGAGGAGCTGCCCTGGGACGAGCTGGACTTGGGCCTCGATGAGGACCTGGAGCCCGAGACGAGCCCGCTGGAGACCTTCCTGGCCTCCCTGCACATGGAGGACTTCACCCCGCTCCTGCGGCAGGAGAAGATCGACCTGGAAGCCCTGATGCTGTGCTCAGACCTCGACCTCCGCAGCATCAGCGTCCCCCTGGGGTCCCGCAAGAAGATCATGGGGGCCGTGCGGAGGCGGAGGCAGGCGCTGGAGCGCCCACCGGCCCTGGAGGACACGGAGCTGTGAGTGCCTGCCCCACCCCCACCCCCACCCCCGCAATGGGCCGGGAGACAGGCGGTCGAAGGGGGAGGGGATCTGCTTTTCCCGGAAGTGAGGGGTAATACCGCATTTCATAAAACCCAGTCCCCACCCATCACATGAGGCCCCACTTCTTTTCTTTACCCCCAGTTCAGAAAAAGAGGCTGCCAATTTGGTGAAGCCTTATCACAGCGAATGAAAAGGGCACCTTGGTTTTGGGCAAATCAAAATGTGGGGAAATGGGTGTCTTAGTCTGGGCGAGACATGGGGGTCACAGTCATGGCAGCCCTCCCAAGTCCCGGCTCCTTGTTCTTTCATTTCATCCTCCCCAGCTCCCCAGCTCCCCAGCGCAGGGCTAGATCACCCCCATTTTCTAGTGAGCAAGTGGGGGCTCCGAGGGTTTGAGGAGCTCACCCCGAGGGCCTGCTGGGCTGGCTCCCTGTCTAAAGCCTGGGACTGGGTGACTCCCAGGAAGGGCAGCGTTGTCACTTGCGTTCAGGAAACCTCGGGGCGCTCAAAGCTGCTGCCACACTAGCCGAACCGTGGCCCGTCCCTGCCCCGACCCCTCCCCCCTGGCAAACCACAAGCCCTTTTGGTAACTCCAGCCTGTTCCCTACATGTGTGGGCAGGGGTGGATGTGGGGAGGCAGTCTGGTTTAGAGTTTGGGGTGTGGGGTGGGCACCCCTAGGCAAGTGTCCCCATTCCTGACCATCAGCCTGCCCAGCGGTAAGTTGTCAAGTTGTCCAAATGGCTAGTCTTGGTTTAACATGTCTCAGAGGCTCTTCTCTGAGGTCTGTTTCTGTCTCTTTCTCTACAGATAAAGGGGCCTCCTCTCCCAGACCAAAGTGAATTGCAAGTTGCCACAACCTACGGTGGGGCCACAAAGCCTCCACAGTTGCCAGCCCTGCAGCCCCAGGCCCCTCCCCGGGGGCAAGGACTCGGAAGTAGAGGGTATGGCCCGGAGGCACCCAGAAGGGTCCTGGAGCCCTTGAGCCACCCCCATTGGAGTGGCCCTAAAGGACATGTGGATTTGCAGGAGGCCCGGGGACTAGACGAGGTGCCCATGAGAGCGGGTGGGAGTGGGTGCGTGGGGGGTGGGCGCAGCCTGTCTCAGGGGCCGCTGTCTCCCGCATCCCTCCTCCGGGGATCCCGTTGCTCAGGCTCGACACTTGCTCACGTCCTACATTTTTGGGAAGAGGAGAGTTTGGGCTGCCTCCCCTCACACTCCACAGAAGAGGTCCTGGCTCGACTCTTCAGCCAAATGCCCTGACCTCAGCCCTCACCCGTGCCCCTAGCACAGCCAGCCCCCTCCCCTTCTCCCACCAGCCATGCTGGGGAGTTGGAGTGCCAGGCTGGAGTGTGTGTGTGTGTTGCGGGGGGAGGAGTGACTGGTGCCCTTCCCAGCTTACCCTGGGGTGGAGCCCAGTCTGACTCTGCCCTCCCTACCCTGTCCTCCTCCACCTCCCCTCTCCTTGGCTTTGTAGCCTGGCCCCCCAGGGACCCCAGAGGGTCAGGGCAACAGACGCAAGGTGCTAGAGTAACCGGCTGCAGTATTATGGCCCCAGGCCCGAGACAGGTGGAGGCTGGCATGGCAGGGAGTCCAGCCTAGTGTGGGCAGGCCGTGGTGCGAACGCTGGAGCAGCCTGCGGAGGTGGATAATCTAAGCTGCTGATTGTCCCCAGGGCTCTGTGTGCCAGTGTTGGGGGTTGGTGGGTGGATTTCCCTCAAAGCCTGGGAGCGGCTGGGCGGCGGCCTGTTCTGCATGAAGAGTGGGTAAGGGAGAGCTCGAGAGCTCCAGAGCTCGCAGGAGAAAGGCCAGCCCCTTAAGGTCCTCAGACAGGTGTCCTCAGAGCTCTCCAGTCACCGAGGTCACAGATGTGGGCGTCACTCAGGAGCTCACACGCATGTGTGAGCACATGCACACCCCCATGCAATGAACCCCAGCCCCCGACCTTCAGCTTGGAAGCAGCTTCTGCTGGGAGCACTGCCACAGCTCCCCCCGCCCGACTCCTTCCCTGGCTGGGGCAGGGGAAAAAGAACCCCCAAAGAATGCCATGGGCCTCCCTTTGGGTGTGAGCCCTGTCCGGCCATGCCCAGAGCTGGGGGTGTGATGGAGGTGGTCTGTAGTGCCTGGTCCCACCCGGAGGGCTGTGCTGCCTGCCACTGCCACCCTGAGCCCACCCCAGTCCTCCTCCCTGTTCTCGGCCTGAGCCTGGGGCCACCCCCAAGTGCCGACTAGATTTCCTCGGAGCCCCAGGTGCTGCCCTTTCTCCCCTGTTCCTGGCTGTGCACTGCCTCAGCCCCTCCTGTTCTCCTGTGCTGGGGCGGGCGGGCTCTGTGACCCCCACCCTGTGCACAGCGCCCCTCCTGCAGGTTCATTATAACTTTTACAGAGTATGTTCTGCATCATTGTCATGCCTGTGTCCTGTTCTTTAATCACGTGGGGGTGGGAGAGGGTTGGGATGAAGAGGGCAAGGGGGTGGGGTAGGAGAGGGAGAGGGTCTTTTTGTGCCTTCGAGGACTTGGACCTATTCCTTGCAGGGAGTCCTGGGATGGGCGGTTGGGCGCTCCTCCCTGGGCATCTCTGCAGGGCCTCCACCTGCTCCCTGGGCCCAGAATTTGGAGCTGATGGAGAGGGAAGGCTCAGAACGGGGATGAGACAGCCCCCAGCTGCTGAGTGAGGAGGCCGCCCAGCCGCCAGCCCTGTTCCCAGGGCCTGCAGCTGCTGAAGGTAGGACCACGCTTTCTCTCCCTCTCACCGGGGTCTGCCCGGGCTTCTCCAGACACGGGCAGGAGCCGAATCCAGCACACTGCCATCCACCACCTGGGCCCCATCAGCCCTGAATCAAGGCCCCCTCCCCCCAACCCACCCCTGGGAGGCCTCCCAGGCAGCTCTTGGGGCAGCCCTGTTTAGAACCCTCCTTTCTTCCAGCTCCCCCTTAAGCTGCAGGACAATGAGCTCTGTTTTCTCGGTCAAGTTTGGGAAAGGGCTCTGGAGTTTTGTTCCATTCCCTCAGGATGCTGGTCCAAGTGCTTCTGCCAAGGGGAGTTCAAGACAACCCCCCTCCCTCCAGCATCCATCAGAAAGGTTCACAGGACCTCGGGGCTGGAAGGTTGCCTAGCAACCATCTAGGGGTTCTAGGCCACCTCCCTCCACTCTACAGATGGAAA
Source organism: Plecotus auritus (assembly GCF_963455305.1). Lineage (NCBI taxonomy): Eukaryota > Metazoa > Chordata > Mammalia > Chiroptera > Vespertilionidae > Plecotus > Plecotus auritus. The sequence goes on from NC_137774.1 coordinate 4,104,862, forward strand.
AACTGAGGCTTACCAAGAGGAAGGTCCAGACCTGACACAGGCCTCCTTTCCTCACCCTGGGTCTGTCAAGGGGGCCAACAAGACGTGAGAATTCGGCCTCCCATGCTCCACGGGGTTCATCAGCCCAGCGACCCCTACTGGCCATCCTGGTCACTGCACCTACCTCTGGAAAGACCGGCCTGTCCGGGCAGCGAAGCAGGTCCAGGGACGGACATGGGGATGAAGATTTGCAATGACAAGAGATCAGAGCATCAGCGTGGAGGCAGAGACTAACCGGAAGCAGTGGGGGCGGAGGTCTCCAGAGGTCAGTGTGGCTGAGGGTGGAAGCCCGGGGTGAAGAGCCGGTGGCTCTAGAAGTCTGGGGAACACACAGAGTGAAGGGGAGAATTTTACACCAGACTCAACTTTCTCCACGCATTCCCCTAAAAATTCAGATCGAGTTAGGGAGTCTTCCTACAAGGTTAGGGTAACCAGTGATGCTTAGCCGTTGGGGATTAGAATCTGATGATAATATGGACACTTTCCCTGGAAAATGCGCATCCGGCACACACACACTCAAGTGCACTTTCATTCACAACTTCAGGCCGTTCACGGAGCCCCCAGAGGCCCAGGGACCCAGGTTACGAGCCTTAGTTAGCCTGCTGTGGGTCGTATCGTAAGTGGGATTACTGATGGATGGAGATGAGGGTGGGGAATGAATCAGAGGCAGGAAGGGCCTCCGGGTATGACGTGAAATTCTGCCTCCCATGCTCAACGGGGTTCGTCACCCCAGCGTTCTCATTTTACAGACGAGGTTAATTAAGGCCAGAGGGCAAGGGACTGGCTGAAGGTCACAGAGCAGCCAAGTGGGCAAAGTAGTACCAGGTTTCCCGATGCTTTCCATGGTGCCAGCTGCCTCCTGTGCCCACGTTAGCCAGCCCTGGACAGCGTGACACTCCCGTTCTCCCAGCCCGTGCCTGCGTCACATCCTCTGAGATAAGCCTGGGTTTATGGGAGGCGGCAAACCTCTGGGCAGCAAAACCATCTCCGCCCCTGTCTAGCTGTATGGCCTTGGATAAGTCACCCCCCCTTTGAGTCTGTAAAATAGGTATTATAATTCATTATAATGACAGTGTTAATCCCACAGGTCATTAGGGGGGTGAAATGATAATGGGGCAAAGCACTTCACGCATAGCAGTTAATAATGATCGTGTTTATTGGTGGCCTGAAACAGACCCATTGTTCCTGCGGTCCCAGCCCTACCCAGTTGGTGAGCCCTAGGCAGTCCCAGGGTGCAGTCTCTTGAGACGGAACCCCTCCCCCACTAAACACCTAGAGGCATCTTCATCTGACCAGCAGGGGGCGATGACAACCCAGCCTGACCTGGTGGACAGGAATCTGGAGATGAGGAGGGTTCATGGGCATCCGCCAGGCCTGGGCATCCCTGTGCCCATGGCAGAGAGAACTGACATGCTGGGTGGTCCCCAGACTCCCCTTTCAATGCTCCCCACACCATCTACACAGCGTGGTCATACTTCAGAGCTGTGGGAGGAGTCACCATGGCCCTGAACCTCAGCCCTACACACACGCGTGCGCGCGCACACACACACACACACACACACACACACGGAAAACATGGGCAAGGAGGAGCGGGAAATAGGCAGAGAGAGCATGTTCAGGCCCTGTTCCTGCTGGAAATGGAAGCCACGTTTTACTATCATTATCTATCATCGATACCAAAGGGTATCAGATTTAAATCATATCAATATTCAACATAACAATAATTACAATTGCACAAGAACTGTCATCAGTGATAACTGTATCTACCACGAGCACTTGCCCTGTGTGGCCCATTGGTATCCATTCTACAGAAATGATCTTTTCTGGCTGGTGTGGCTCAGTGGTTGAGGGTCAACCTATGAAGCAGGAGGTCAAGATTCCATTCTCGGCCTGGGTTGCGGGCTCGATCCCCAGGAAGGGGCGTGCAGGAGGCAGCCGATCAATGATGCTCCTCTCTTATTGATTTTTTTTATCTCTCTATCCCTCTCCCTTCCTCACTTTCTAAAAATAAATAAAAACATATTTAAAACAACAACAACAACAAAAGAAATGATCTTAATACTCTGCCCAGAGAACTGTTAAGGTAACTGGTGTCGCCTTCATCTACTCCGAATCACCCTCTCAGGAAGTGACCTGCCTAGGGTCACACAGCAAGGACTGGAACCTGGGTGTGTCTGAGCCCAGAGCCTCGCTCTACACACGGTTCTGGGCCTCCATACTGTGTGAGAACCCCGGCTCTCACTCCCAGCCCTGGCACCAACCCCGCCAGGCCCAACACACTCCCTTAAAGGCGAACCCAAATCCAGAGTCACTGGCACACACTGGACCGTGGTGCCAACCGGACTCAGAGGGAGCAACCAGGTGCCCCCTGGGGAACCTCACCAGCCAGGAGTCTGGGTTCCCAACATCCCAGCCTTGGGTGTTCAAGGACCGAACTTGCTGTGTATTTTGGAAAGGTAGCCTGGGCCTCCGTTTCCGTCCTGTAAGGTGGGGACAGACTGACAGCGCTGGGAGCCTCAGCGGTGTCCCCAGCAGCACCAGGCTGGCCCCCTCTCCCTCACCCCCTCACTCCCTGACCAACCTGGCTTGGTCCTGGCGGGATGGCTGGCAGCCTGGGAGGGCGGATGGAGGCTGCAGGCAGCTGGGGCAGGCCAGGGGTCCGGTCCTCGGAGGGTGAGTCTGAGGCACCCTGTCCATGTGGGCCCGCCCTGCTGGAGCCAGGGGAGCTTGGGGTGCCAGTCCCACTCTCAGATGACCAAGATCTGAGCCAGAGGCTAGGCTGCTGCTCCCCCAGCTCCCTGGACCCCACCCCTGTGAATAATGCCGCTTGCCTCATGGAGCCGGCCTCACCAGGCTTTGATGACCGGGGGTGGGGGTGGGGCGGGGAGGGTGGCATGATGGGTGGAAGACAAGAAAGGGTTAAAGACCCAGCCACCCAGGCTTAGAGCATAGAAATGGTTGCATTGCTGGAAGAGGTGTTCTCCAGCCTCCCAGGTCTCCAAACTCTCAGGATCCCCCTCCAAGCCCTGGGGTCAGGGCAGCGCTCCTCCCCCCCCCCAACCCCAACCACAACAATAATTAACCCCAGTGAACCCCAGCAAATAAAGATCTGAATCACAAAAAGGAGGAGGCATCGCTGCCCCAGGGTGGGGAACTCCGGAGGTCCCGGGAAGGCCAAACCTAGCGTCATGTGACACCCCACTCCCCACACCACTGCTAGGCCCAAGGGCACCCCGTCCACTGGGGCCTGGAGGAGGGCTCACCTGTCTTGGGTTTGGACCAGAGAGAAGATTAAAAATAAGATAAATAAAAAAATGAAAATAGGAAACTGTACCTGTCTCTTCCCTGAATATTCTAGTATGTCCCAGGGGGAGGGGCTCAATGGCGAGATAGGGAGGGGGTAGGGCACCGGCCCCTTGTCTGATTGTAACACCTCTGATATAAACAGAAGATCGTTGGGTGTGGGAGCCAAGTCCTGGGCTGGAGTTCTGGCTCTTTCCTTTGGTCCCTGTGGGGTGCGTGTTGGGCAGATTAGTTCCCGTCGCTGGGCCTCCACCGATTGAAGTGGGATGATGCCAGGCTCCGCAGCTGTGGGGAAATCCCACAACCTAATACGGATGTGAACATCATGGTACCTTCCAGGAGCGGATGTGTGTGTGGGGAGAACTGGTCTATTAGGTTGTAAGCCCCTTAGAATACTGACCCGATAAAGAAATCCTGCCCTTTTGTAAAGAATTGGGAGGACAAACTCCTAAGAATTCATGAAGGAAAACAGAAGGAGATGTCTCTCTCCCTCCCTCCCTCCCTCCCTCCCTCCCTCCCTCCCTATGCTGGTCTCATCACCCCTCCCAAAGGTCTCCTGCTGAAAGTGCTGCTGCCCTCACCATACCAGACCTCATTTCACCCCGAAAAGTATATTTTTATTGTTTTCAGAGAGGAAAGGAGAGGGAGGGAGGGAGAGAGACATCCATGATGAGAGAGAATCATTGGCTGCCTCCTGCGCGCACCCCCCTCCCCCGCCCCAAACACACACTGGGGATCCAGCCTGCAACCTGGGTATGTGCCCTGACCAGGAATCCAACCGTGACCTCCCGGTTCATATGTTGATCCTAAACTGCTGAGCCGCGCCCACCAGCCGGGCCCAGACCTCCCTTTTAAAGGGACTTCAGGGTAAGACCAGGGAGAAAGTACAACAGAAGCAAAAAGGAGAAAGCTGAGAAGGGTGTTTGCAGAGCACAGTGGCTCCAGCCTCCAGCCCTGCTGGGTGGGGACCTGGGCTGATGGGAAGGGGCTAGGACCCAAGTCTTGGGGGGAGGGGGGTGGGAGATGTTTGCTGTGGCCTTGGCCTTGTTCCTGGGTCCAGACCTGGACACCCCTGAGTGAGTGAAGGATCCCACCGGGAATGGTGAAGTCTGGATGTGTTTCCTCTACAGCTCTCTCTGTCACCCCAAAATCACTGGACTGACCCTGGCCGGTTTGGCTCAGTGGATAGAGTGTTGGCCTGTGAACTGAAGGGTCCCAGATTCGATTCCAGTCAAGGGCACATGCGGGGGAGGGAGGGTTGCGGGCTCAATCCCCAGTGGGGGGCATGCAGGAGGGAGCAGATCAATGATTCTTTCTCATCATTGATGTTTCTCTCTCTCTCTCCCCCTCTTCCTTCCTCTCTGAAATCAATAAAAAATATATATATTATTTAAATATATTTTATTGATTTCTTACAGGGAGGAACGGGAGAGGATAGATAGAAACATCGATGAGAAACATTGATCAGCTGCCTCCCGCACACCCCCCACTGGGGATGTGCCTGCAACCCAGGTACATGCCCTTAACCAGAATCGAACCTGGGACCCTTCAGTCCGCAGGCCGACGCTCTATCCACTGAGCCAAACCGGTCAGGGCTAAAAATATATTTTTTTAAAAACTCACTGGACTGGTGGGCCAACTCTCCAGGGGTCACGTGTCTGCCAAGTGCTACTAAGAAAGATACTCAGGCTGTGGAATAAAATCCTGCAACCGGAGCTGGTGAGGGGACAGGAGTTGTTTGAGGTCAGGCGGTCAGGGACCCTGGCGGGTATCCGCGCGTCCCCCTGCGCTGGTCCCCTCTACTCTGGGGCTCCCAGTCTCCTCCCCACCCTCCCGCATCTACCCGCTCCTCCCGCGGAAGTTCTGGTCCAGAGGCGCTCGGTGCCCAGCGCGAACCATCACACGGGGCGGGTGCCAGGCGCGTGACTCCGCCCCGGCCCGCCCCCGCCCGTGCCCTGCGCCTCGCTGGGCCCCGCAGACGCCGGTGTCTTCCCAGTGGTCCGGAGCCCATGGAAACGGCGGCGGCGCGGGGAGCGCCCGGAGGGAGCGGCGGGGCCGAGCAGCTGCTGGGCGAGCTGGAGGCGCGGGTTCAGGACGTGGTGAGGGCGAGCTCGTGGTGGGAGCGCCACGGCGTGGATTGCTCCATCCTTGCGCTCAGCCTCCTCGCCCTGCCGCCTGGTGAGGGACACGGGACACGGGACACGGGGACACGGGGACAGGGCGACAAGGGGCCGGCTGGGGGGAGGGTGCGAGGAAGGGAATGAAGAGGGCTGGGGGTGGAATAGGGGAGACGCTGCGTGCTGGGGACCTCAAATCTGACCGTCTGTTTGGGGTGTCCTGCCCTGTGTCCTCAGAGGACCTGGGCCCGGGGTGAGGGGGTGGGGGGGAGAGAGAGACCAGGCATGAAGGGCAGAGGAGGGGCAGCTGAGAGGGGTGGGGAGGCTGGGAGGGGTGAGGACCCTAGTCCAGGGGAGGGGAGGAAGTTCCGTGGGACCACCAGAGATGGGGTGAAGCGGGAGGGGGTTTCCCTGGACTTCCCCTGGTCTGGACCCCCACCATGCCCAGCCATTGCTGCTCTGGCTGGGGCCCAGGATCAAGACTCCTGGAATCTCCTTGAGGAGTCAACGGGGCTCTGTTTTGTCCCCAAATCCCGATGAGAGAGCCCTCCCCTCAGGCCACAGGGGGACCCGCCACACCGCTGCCTGTGGTGGCCCCCAGGGCTGGGCTCACGTTGGTCTGGGCTTCCCCGGGTTTGGGCCCAGATCTCCAAAAGCTGAGAAAAACCTTGCTCCCCTCCCCCCTCCCCCGCAGGGTTCCTGTGCCTGCGTTCGGAGAATGGCCTGGTCTTTGTCCTGGGCATCACCATCCTGGGTGTGTGCCACTACACGCTCACTGTCAAGGGCAGCCACCTGGCCACGCACGGTGCCCTCACTGAGTCCAGGCGCTGGAGCAAGATCTGGGCACATTTCTTCGTGGAGGTGAGCCTGGGAGAGGGCGAGGCAGCTGCTGGGCCAGGCGGGCACCCTCCTTGCTCGGTGCCAGTGTGCAGATGTGTACAGCTGTGTGCCCACGTGGGCAGGTGGCTGCAGCTGCTGGGATGTGGGTCCACGTGTGCAGCCTGCACCACAGTGTGTGTCTGTGGGTGCCCTGGAGGGTGGTGGTACCTGTGGGGGGAGAACTGTATGAGGGGATGTACGCGTATCTATGGCAGTGGACTCGGCCTGGGTACCCCTGCTTCTCCGGGGGCACCCGCTCAGCTCTCTGCAGCCCTAGCCCAAGTGGTGACGGAGCTTCCTCCTCCTACTACACCTGTGCCTGGCAGGTCTTGGCTACAGCCTTTGGGGCCTCCTGGTTTTGCAATCAGGGTTTAAAATGTGAGCCGGGGACGGAAGGGGGCGGGAGGAGGTGCCTGGTGCCACAGTGTCCCAGCTCCGGAACACGTGTCCCTCTGATGCCTGGTGACGACTGAGCCATCCTGAGAAGGCCCCTCCCTGCTCCCCCAAGTCTGCTCCAGGAAGGTCCCTCCTCTCTCCTGACCCTGCGCCCCCTCTTCCTGCCCCTCCCCATCCTGCTTCGGCCTTCTCACCCTGACGCTCGGGCAGGGCCAGGGAGGCAAAGGGTTCTGGCCAGGTTGGCTGTCTCTCTGGCCTGGTCTCAGGCCTCTCCGGTTCCTCTGTGGAACTTGCTCCCTCCTCGCCTGCGGCCTGGCCAGCCAGGCAGGTGACAGGGCAGGGCAGGGCCTTGGGAACTGCCCTCCCCGGTGCATTCCCAGCCCCACTGGCCGCCTGACCTTGGGCATGCTGTCAAGTTCAGCATCTAATCAGGGGTCCTCAAACTTTTTAAACAAGGGGCCAGTTCACTGTCCCCCCGGACTATAGTTTAAAAAAAAACTATGAACAAATTCCTATGCGCACTGCGGGCCCGGGACGCGTCGGCTGCTAAGCAGGACAGGCAGCGGCACCCGGCGGGCCGGATACATGTCCTCGGCGGGCCGCATGTGGCCCGCGGGCCGTCGTTTGAGGACGCCTGATCTAAGTGTTCGCTTCCTCATCTAATAAACGGGACTGACTGCATTACCTCCCTTGAAGCCAGTGTGGGGATTCACCGAGACCTTGACGTAGGGCCCGGACCTGCTCTTCGATGCTTGTTAGTGTCAGCTGTGCTTTCTGTACTCCCGAGGGCGCGTGCAGCCGTGGAGGGTGCGTGCAGCCGTGGAGGGCGCGTGCAGCAGCGAGGAGGGGTCAGCAGTTTTTGTCGTTTGTTCGTGTTGTTTTGAACGGAAAGGTTGATGCAGTTATGCAAAGCAGACAGAACTGTGTGTGTGTGTGTATGTATGTATGTATGTGTGTGTATGTGTGTGTATGTATGTGCATGTGTGTGAATGTGTCTGTGTGTCTGTATGTGTATGTGTGTGAATGTGTATGTGTGTCTGTGTGTATGTGTGTGTATGTGTGTGTCTGTGTGTCTGTGTATGAATGTGTATGTGTGTCTCTGTGTGTGTGTGTATGTGTGTCTATGTGTGTGTGTGTGTGTGTGTGTGTGTTGGGGGGCCGTTGGTTGTGGCTCTGGCCCACCACCTGTTCTCTGCGTTGCACAAAGGACCAGCTCCTGCTGCCCAGGACCCTCCTGGACCCCTGCCTGTCCACTTCTCCCACGTCCTGCGGTCACTCTTCCTGCTGGGTGCCTGAGTCTCCCAGCACCGTAGAATAATCTAGTCCTCCGCTCCGCAGCCTTCGGTGTCAGCTGAGTATCCTTGGCTTTCCTGGGGCACCCAGTTTTGCCAGGTTCGTCTCAGGGGCTGCTGGCTCCAGATGGGGGTGGGCAAGGACCTCACCCTCTCTGACCCACTCTCCCCATCGGGGGGAGGGGCAAGCAGTGACGCTCCAGGTGGTTGTTGTTTCTCCACCAAAGTGTCCCAGTCATACGCACCTCCCCACACAGCAGGAGCCTCCCTCTGAAGACCCGCTTCCGGTCCACAGTCTATGTGAGGAAAGTTCCAGTCCTCCTAGCCGCCCTCTGACCCTCACTCCAGCCCACTGATAACCTGCCTTCCCCTGCAAGAGCGCCTGCCCCTTCCTGTCCGGGGGATGTCACAGGGACTGCTGGTGAAGGGCCACAGGAAGGTGGGGGGAGGTGGGGGAGGCGGGGGGGAGGCGGGGGAAGGTAAGGGGAGGTGGGGGGAAATGGGGGGAGGTGGGGGAAGGTGGGGAAAGGTAGGGGGAGGTAGGGGGAGGTGGGGCCACCACCATTAAGTCCTGAAGCTCGGCAGGGATTAACCCCTGAACTGAGAGGGACCTTAGACACTCCCCTCCTGTCCCCCATGGATGCTCCCGGAGTGGGAGGGAGCAGGCTGTGCCAGGTGCTAAGCTCCGCTGTTTCTCTGTTTCTCAACTTCCGGGGCGGGCGAGTCCCAGCTGCTCCAGAGCCAGCGCAGCCCAGCTCTGCGCCCAGGAGTCTCACCCACGGGGAGGCCCCACCTTCATCCAAGGCCTTTGTGGTGGCGGAAACAGAGCCAAGAACCACAGCCTGGTCTTCATTCTCAAATGTTCTCTTCCCACGAGTTCAGTGTGGCCATCATCCTCAGGGCTGACTCTGACCTTCTCTCTGCCTTTTCCCACCTGAGCCCCGAGGGGTGTTAGACTGCGTAGGCTCAGCTATGACTTAAAAAAAATTTTTTTTTTTTTAGTCCTCACCTGACGATACTTTCCCCATTGATTTCTAGAGAGAGAGAGAGAGGAAGGAAGGGGCGGGGGGGGCGGGGGAGAGAAACATTGATGTGAGAGAGACACATGGATTGGTCACTTCCTGCAAGCACCCCCACCAGGGCTGGGGAACCTGTAACCAAGGTACATGCCCTTGACCGGGAATTGAACCTGAGATCCTTCAGTCCTTGGCCTTATGCTCCAACCACTGAGCCAAACCGGCAGGGCTATGACTCTTTTCTTATCTTTTTAAAATTATATTTTTATTGATTTCAGAGAGGAAGAGAGAGATAGAAACATCAAAGATGAGGATGAGGACAAATGTTAATACCTTAATCAATAAAGAAATTTAAAAAAAAAAAAACATCAAAGATGAGAGAGAATCATTGATCGGCTGCCTCCTGCACGCCCCACACTGGGGATGGAGCCTGCAACCCGGGCATGTGCCCGGACTGGGACTCGAGCCGTGACCTCCTGGTTCATAGGTGGATGCACAACTACTGAGCCATGCCAGCTGGGCTATGACTATTTTCTTAATTTAAAATACTAATTTAGAGGACAAACGCAGATCTGCAGTCCAAAATATACTTTTGTAAAAACACACACACACACAAAACCAACCCCAGAGGCCCTCAGCACTCTGAAGCCAGCGTGACAGGCTGCCCAGCCCCTGGGAGTCAGGGAGAGGAGCTGGCGGGGGGTAGGGGGGGGGAATGGGAGCTGGCAGACTCCAGCCCGGAGTCCGTCCTGCCCGAGGGACACGCGATGCACAGCCCGCTTTCTCATCCTGTGCACGCCTGCTGCCCTCCGCTCCTATGTCCACCTCCGGCGTGGCCCTACCATGGCCCTGACCCTAAGCTGGACACCTGGCCTTGTCCCTGATTCCTCTCCTCTCCCAGCCCTCACCTTTCCCCCAGATCCTGCCTCCGGACCTGCCCGTCCGCCCTCACCATCTCGCATCTCCCAGACCAGCAGCCTCTGGCCAGTCACCCTCCTCACCCTGTCCCTCCCCTTCCAGTCTCAGAGCGTGACTTATTTGACACCCAACTTCGGTTGCGTCATAATTTTATAATGATGGTGTTTAATCCTGCAAAGTATTGTCTGTTTGCGAAATAAAGTAAAAGGAAATATTAGAAGACACTTCAGGGATCGGGAGCCTCCCTTACCCCTTAGGGCGGCTCAACCACTGAGCCACACTGGCCGGACTTCCTTTTTTTTTTAATTTTATTTCCACCCCCCAACCCCTTCCCCTTTGGCAACCACCCATTTATTCTCTGTATCTTTGAGTCTGTTTTTCTCTGATTATTCTTTTTTTAAAAAAATATATTTTTTAATTGATTTTTTACAGAGAGGAAGGGAAAGGGATAGAGAGTGAGAAACATCAATGAGAGAGAAACATCAATCAGCTGCCTCCTGCACACTCCCCACTGGGGATGTGCCCGCAACCAAGGTACATGCCCTTGACCGGAATTGAACTTGGGACCCTTCAGTCCGCAGGCCGACGCTCTATCCACTGAGCCAAACCAGCTAGGGCTGATTATTCTTTTTTTGGTTTAGATTCCACATATCAGTGAAAGCAGGTGGTAGTTGTCTTTCTCGGACTGACATACTTCACCTGGCATAAAGCCCTCTAGGCCATCCAGGCTGTTGCAAATGGCGAGTTTTCATTCTTTGCGGTGGCTGAGTCACAGTCTACCGTATGGGCGCGCCGCTTCTCCTTTGCCCACTCCTCTGCTGATGGGCACTTGGGCTGCTTCCATGGCTGGGCTATTATAAACAACGCCGCAGTGAACATAGGGGTGCATAGATTTTTTTCAAATTAGTGTTTCTGTTTTCTTCTGATAAATACCCAGAAGCCGAATTGCTGGATCACATGGCAGCTCTAGTTTTAATGTTTTGAGGCACCTCCGTTCTGCTTTCCACCGTGGCTGCGCCCGTCTGCATTCCCCCCACAGTGCACAAGGGTTCCATTTCCTCCACGTCCTCGCCAGCACCTGTTAATGGCGGTTTACTGATGATTCAGCTGGTATTTCTTTTTTTAAAAATTTCTTTATTGATTAAGGTATCACATATTTGTGCTCATCCTCCTCCGCTGGCATTTCTTTTTTTTTTTTTTTTAAATATATTTTATTGATTTTTTACAGAGAGGAAAGGAGAGGGATAGAGAGCTAGAAACATCGATGAGAGAGAAACATCGATCAGCTGCCTCCTGCACACCTCCCACTGGGGATGTGCCCGCAACCAAGGTACATGCCCTTGGCCAGAATCGAACCTGGGACCCTTGAGTCCGCAGGCCGACGCTCTATCCACTGAGCCACACCGGTTAGGGCTCTGCTGGCATTTCTTGATGAGAGAGGCAATGCAGGAGGACTGACCCTGGGAGAAGAAGGGCACAGAAGGAGCAGTTACAAACAGTTGCTTCTTCCACCTGGGACACAACCGTGAGCCTCGCAGCCCCTGGTGCCCGCCGCCAGACTTCTGCCACTGACTTGACCCAACCAAGGAGCCCCAATGGGTGTGTGCTCTTGAGCAGGCGGGTCCTCGAAGACCAGCAGGCCTGGGAGAGATGTCACTTTAAACCACGATACCCTCCCACCCTCTCAGGTTCTGTCCCTGTTGCGAGGTTACAAAAAACAGAGAGCACAGCCCAGCCCTGGGGGTTACGCCATCTGAGAGCAACGCAGCCGGGCCTGTCTCCGGGGACTCCGCAGCAAGGCTGCCCCGGAACCGGCATCTCCCCCCGCCCCCCACCCCCGCCCCCGTCTACCTTCCGCGGACAATGCAGCAGCGACGTGCCACATCTCCGGTGGCTGCTGTAAAACTGCACAGTGCCATCATTACCTGTGCCCCTCAGTGTTCTTTATATATATATATATATTAAATATTTTTATTTAGCCCCAGCCAGTTTGGCTCAATGGATAGAATGTCAACCTGCAGACTGAAGGATCCCAGGTTCGATTCCAGCCAAGGGCACATGCCTGGGTTGCGGGCTCGGTCCCCAGTAGGGGGCGTGCAGGAGGCAGCCGATCAATGATTCTCTCTCATCATTGATGTTCCTATCTCTCTCTCCCTTCCTCTCTAAAGTCAATAAAATATATTTTAAAAAATACATTTTTTATTTTAAAAAATATTTTTTATTGATTTCAGAGAGGAAGGGTCAGGGAGAGAGATAGAAACATCAATGATGAGAGAGAATCACTGATTGGCTGCTTCCTGCACGCCCCCTACTGGGGATTGAGCTCACAACGAGGAATGGAACCACCACCTCCTGGTTCATAGGTGGATGCTCAACCACTGAGCCATGCCAGCCGGGCCTCAGTGTCCTTTAGATGGGGCTTCTGGCTCCATTTCGGCTCCATTTCGTTCCAAAGGAGTACGTCTTGGCACAGTCTGGGCACAGTGTCCTTCGCTGTCTTTCGATTTCTCCTGGCTTTGCCTGGCCCCAGAGCCTGGGCCCTGCTCTCTGGAGTGAGAGGCACGTCTCAGGGGTCGTATGGCTTACCTTGGATGAAAGCTGGGTTCAAATTCCACCTCTGCTGCCTACATCGCGGAGGGAGCTGGCTGCTCACGTGGCCTCTCTATATCCGTTTCCGCTTCTGTCGACAGTGGGCAGTCACAGCCCTGACCCCGGCCTTGGAGATTAGCGCGGCCCGCAGAGTGCAGAGCGCTGCGTGCTCACCGAAGGCCTCCTGCTGCCTGAGAGGCTCTCGGTGGCTGGCTTCGGGGACCCTTCCCGCTCTCCCGCACACGGGCAGGCAGTGTCCGCAGCACAGTTAGCAGCATCTCGTGGCCTGGATAAAACGCGGGAAGAGGCTGCCGTCTGCGTGTTCATCTGCAGGCCTCTGCACAGGAAGCACCTGGGCCCCTCTTTTGCGTCCAGAATGGCTGCTCTTGGCGTCAGAGAGCAGCTGCTCAGGACCGGCTGTGGAGAATCCCCCAAATGCTATAGAGGAGTCACCCCAGGGAGCAGTTAGCCCGGCACCCTCACCCCAGGTGCCACCCGCGTGGACAGCCCAGGACATGGCCTCCCTTCACCCCTGACTACTCCCACACCGCCCCCTCCCTGCGGCAGGCTCAGGGCGCAGAGGGGAGCTCTGAAGGTCCAGATCTTTCCAAGAGAAACACGCACCAAATGATGGCAGTCTGATGCCAGGAGTGGGCCTTGTCCAGGCCTCTCAGGCTGGCAGGTTTTCTGGATGGTCAGGGGCAGCGTGGCAATCTGGGGGCTGGCCTCGTGCCCCAACACGTTGCAGCGCCACACCCGGTGGACACAGTTACTCTGACTGGCTGCCACTCTGCGCTCACAGACACCTGAGAGTTGATGGTCAAGGCTGATTAGCTGGGGCTGTGAGCGAGGCAGGAAGGCCCTGGAGGGTGGGGCGTTCTCGAGGCTCCCACAGGTCCTGCTTTGCTGGGCTGTGCTGACCTGGATCCGGGGCCCTTTCCGGCTCCCTCCGCTAGGTGTGCACGGCCTTCCCCGCCGAGGACGCCCGGTACGGGCACGTCAAAATGCACCACGGCTACACCAATGTGCTGGGCCTGGGGGACTCGAGCACCTGGAGGCTGCCTTGCCTCAACCGCTACGTCTACATGTTCCTCGCGCCTCTCTTGATCCCCATCATCACGCCCCTGGTGGCTGTCGGTGAGTGTGCTGGGCCTGGGTCCCGAGTGGCCTGCAGAGACCTGGTCTTCCCTTTTCTTCCTCCCCTCCTCGAGTGTGGAGGCTGCCCATGGAGGAAGTGAGGAGGCCTGAGCTGAGACTGGACAGGAACTTTCTGAGGCAGCCAGGCTGGGTGGGAAGAGCTCAGACCTGGGGCCAAGCCTGGCTTAGCCGCGTACGCGCTGGTGACCTCGGGCAGGTAACTTAACCTCTCTGAGCCTCCGGTTCTTCCCTGCTCAGCACGATTACCTCATGAGATCACAGACGTTAAAACGCTTTGAAAATGCCTCGCACTGTATTGCATGTTAGACTTTTTATTTTTATAAAAGAAACTTTTTTTAAAAAAATGTATTTTATTGATTTTCTACAGAGAGGAAGGGAGAGGGATAGAGAGTTAGAAACATCGATTGGCTGCCTCCTGCACACCTCCCACTGAGGATGTGCCCGCAACCAAGGTACATGCCCTTGACCGGAATTGAACCTGGGACCCTTCAGTCTGCAGGCTGATGCTCTATCCACTGAGCCAAACCACACAGGGCTAAAAGAAACTTTAAAAATTTTTTTTCATTGATTTCAGAGAAGAAGATTGATTTCAGAGAGAGATAGAAACATCAATAATGAGAGAGAATCATTGATCAGCTGCCTCCCACACGCCCCAGTGAGCCCGCAACCCAGGCATGTGCCCTGACCGGGAATTGAACCGTGACCTCCTGGTTCATAGGTCAATGCTCAGTCACTGAGCCACGCCGGCCGGGCACATGTTAGAATTTTTAATATCATGGGAGCAAATCCTCTGGTGGAAGGACAGGGGCTGGGGGCGGCAGACCTGGATTCAAGCCCCAGGCCGCCAGTCACTATCAGAGTGACCCTGGTCAAGTTGCCTAATGCTCCATTTCCTCATCCCTAACGTGGGTGAATCTACTTTCGGGGCTGAGGGTGGATGACCCAGATCGCCTAGTTAGCACCATTGGGCCAGCAGGGAGCCAGCTGAGATGTGAGCCTTGCCCACCCGTCGCTGTGTTTCTTGTCTTCTGGCAGAGCGGCTGAGGAAGGTGAAGCTCGGGGTCGCTCTGCGGGCGCTGGGCCTCATCTCCCTGGGCCTTTATTCTCACTACTGGCTGCTCCGGCACGTGTCTGGCTTCCGGAGCCCCGCCTCAGCCCTGGCCTGCATGCTCTGCACCAGATCCCTGCTGGCCCACCCGTACCTCCACGTTAACGTCTTCCAGGTGAGGCCTCCCCCGTCCTGGGCGCTGGGGACCACGGGGTACCCAGGCCACGCCCCTCACTGGGGACCACGGGGTACCCAGACCACGCCCCTCACTGGACAGATGGGGAGAGAGGCCCAGAGATGGATGAGACTGAGCTCGGGGCTCAGCCTCTTCAGGCCTCTACCAGGTCCCGCCCGAGTGCGAGTGAGGGGGGCAGAAGGGCCCACTGATCCCCGAGTGCCGGGTGAGGACACCGGGGCGGGTGGGGAGGTGCAGGAATGGCTCGGGCCGTGACCCGCGTGTCTGTCACAGCACATCGGGCTGCCCATGTTCTCCCGGGACAAGAAGCCCCGCCGGATTCACATGATGAGCCTGGGGGTGCTTAACCTGCCCCGGCTGCCCGTACTGGACTGGGCGTTCGGCCACTCCATCATCAGCTGCCACGTGGAGCACCACCTGTTCCCCAAGCTCTCTGACAACATGTGCCTAAAGGTAGTGGGGGTCGAGCTGGAGGGCTGGTAACCTTCAGCATCCGCCTGAACCCTGCGTCCCCCAACTGGCCTGGTCAGAGGTCCCCAGGGGGGGGGTTTCCGGTCAGAGACACGTGCGTTTCTTATTAGCAGTGCGACTCAGCAAGCTCATGGGCGTCTCTGAGCCTCAGCTTCCTCATCTGACCTGGGCAGATGAGGAGCACGCAGTGCTTACATTCACAGGCCTTGAGCAGGAAGTGGAGAAATGGATCTGAGATGCTGGGCACACAGTAGGTGCTGCTAAAGGGAGCCATGGTTTGTACCCTCTGTGCCAGGAGGACTGTCCCGTAGTTGGGAGCCCCGGGGGGTGCTGCGAAGTCCGCCCCCCTGTCCCTTGCCTGCTGGGAGGGGAGAGGCAGGAACTCTGCAAGCCCCCAGCTCCTCCGGAGCCTGTGGAACTGGGCAGACAGGCGCAGGCGCTGGGAGGAAGGAGGGCCCTCGGGGAAGGGCCGGCCCGCAGTCCGCAGGCCGGCTCAGCGCGCCTCCTCCCGCCCACCTTCCGGCAGGTGAAGCCCGTGGTGTCCCAGTTCCTCCGGGAGAAGCAGCTGCCTTACAACGAGGACACCTACCTCGCCCGCTTCCGGCTGTTTCTCAGTCGCTACGAGGAGCTCCTGGTGCACGCCCCTCCCATCACTGAGCTGGCGGGGCTGCAGTGAGGGGTGCTGGCCAGGACCCCTGCTCCCCTGCCCGGGGCCCAATCCCGGATCTTCTTTTTCTGCTTGTCGCTCCGGGGGCCGGAGGGCACGGCCCCTCCCCAGTGGGTGTGGCTGGGTGGCTGGTGGCGGACCAGGAGCGCGGGGCTCTGGGGGTGCAGGGAGCTGGTGTTTCTCTGGGCGTTGAGGGGTGTGTGGAGGAAAGGACTAAAGGTGGGCATTCTGGGCAACTTCTTCTCAGGACTACACAGCTGGGGTCCTCCCCGACTTGGCCTGAGCCTTGTGGGGCTAAGGGAGGGTGACCGGGTGAGGAGAGGCCTGTGCAGGGGGCAGGCAAGGAGGGGGCATCGAGAGAGCAGGGTCAGCCCGCAGCTAGGGTCTGTCTCCCTGGCACTGGGAGAGTCGTATGCGTAGCTGGCCACTGCTTCTTCCGTGCCCAGGAGCCCCCTGTCCTCTGAGGAGCCCTCTCGCAGGGGCAGGGACCACGGGGAGGTGACTTTGGCGGGACCTTCCGGCTTCCCAGCCAGAGGTGCCTGTGCAGGACACGGGCTCAGCAGCTCCCAGGAGCCGCAGCCTCAGGGAGATCAGAGCGTTTGTGCTTTAGAAATAAAGAGGACATTCCAGGGTCTGGAAGTAAGGGGAGAAAGAGTACAAATAGCTTTGAGCATGATCTTGGCTAGCTCCAGAAGTCTGCCTTGTTCCATGACATTTAGAAGGAGAGGACCTGGAGGAATTATCATTGAGAGAGAGAGAGAGAGAGAGAGAGAGAGAGAGAAGGTAACAGGTAGGGGGTGATGGCACAGGGTCTGGAGGGCAGGCACTTTAGAGAGGAAAGGAAGGAGAAGGAGGTGGGGTGCAGACATAAGAGCTGGGAGTCCAGGGCTGGGCTGGGCAAGCATCGTCTGCAGCCCGGAAGCCAGCCTCCATGGGTAGACTTGAGAGAGGGCCGGAGCTGCCCTGGCTGGGGCTGGAAGAGGACGTGCAGGAAGGGCCCAGCTGGAGGCCGAGGGAGGAACAGAGAAGGGGGCCGGAGCAATCAGGTTAACCAGGGTTTCTCCCCTCCGCACTGTGACACTTGGCCGGAGAATGCTTTGTTGATGGGGCCTGTCCGGTGCATTGCATCCCTCACTTCTACCCGCTGCGTGCCAGGAGTCCAAGTGGTGACAATCAAAAATGTCTGAAGACACTGACGAAAACCACCCCTGGTCGACAGCATAAGGCCCGCGGGCCACATGCAGCCCGCCGAGGACATTTATCCGGCCCGCCGCCTGTCCTGCTTAGCAGCCGACTCGTCCCGGGCCCGCAGTGCGCATAGGAATTTGTTCATGATTTTTTTTTTAAACTATAGTCCGGCCCTCCAACGGTCTGAGGGACAGTGAACTGGCCCCGTTTACAAAGTTTGAGGACCCCTGGCATAAATCAGGATCTGAGTGTAGAACTGCCTTGGTTTTCAGTGAGGGCCTTGGGCGGGTGAAAGGCATGCGGACCCTGCTGATGGGCTAAGTCAGCCAGCGGGGCTGGGCAGAGGGGTGAGATGGCAGGTGAAAGGTGTTCTCTACGCCTGGTCCGTCCTGTCGGAGAACCCACCAGGTGTGGCCTGAGGTGGCTCTGCTGGGTGGCTGCCATTGGCCCCTCCCCATCCTTCCCCCCTTCTCTCCACCCTGCCTGCCGCACCCTCTCCTGCAGCTACAACTCTCACTACCTCCTCGCAACAGCCCCTTCCTTCGCTCCTTTGGGGCCTGGGGTGGGGGTGGCTTCCAGCGGTGGGTAGCCCAGGGGTGCTTCACTGGTCCCTCAATCCTGCTCACACCTCTGTACAAGGTTCCTTTAGTGAAGCCTCTACCAGTGGGCACTGCCAAGCGTGCCCTCTGTTTCCTGCTGGGAGGCTGGCGGACCCAGCAGAGCTTGGGCTCCAGCAGCCCTCTTGGAGGGAGGCCGGCTTGGCAGCCTCCCCAGCCCGCTGCGTTGCTACAGTTTCCTGCTGCTCCTTTGAAAGGCATTAGTAGCTAGAAATGGCCTTCAGGTCCAGGAGTGCGACTCCTCAAACTGCCAAATCTCCACATGAAAAATGCAGCGTCAGAGAAGGCCCCGTTGCCGAGTCCTGGCTAATGATTAAAGCCATCCTAATACATAACCAATGACTCAGGGTTATTGATCTGGGCCTGAGTGGGGCGTGGGCAGCGGCTGGAGGCCCTGGAGCAGACCTGGCTGTACCACAGGCGCCTGGGAACAAGCCACTTGCTCATTCTGAGACCTGATGTTCTGTTACTCAGAGAATGTGGGCTGGGATGCATGGGGCTTGTGAGGGGAGGGGAGGCGACAGGAGGGAATGAAGCCCTTCGCGGGCTCTGCGGTGACCTAAGACCTAATTTACACAGGCCTGTCAGAGGAGATAATATTGATGAGGATGATGATAGTTGACATGTATTTAAAACATAAGGCACATTTTTTTTTGGTAAGAGAACATTTATTTATTGGGTAAATCACAGAGGTAGAAAAAGTAATTCCTAGAAGAAAGGGGCTTAAGAAATGAGTTATGGAGGTAAAGGAAGGGCCCTTGGAGCTTGGGAGTGGAGAAGCTAATGGTAATGTGCCTGGGGGTGGCGGGGGTGGGGAGCAGGGGAAACAGGAAGAGAAAGAGAAAGTCTCCCGGGAGGGAGAGGCACTGGTCCTCCATCCTAAGGGTTTTAAGGGCGGAGATTTAGGGGAGGTCCCAGGGGAAGATCTTAATAGAATATTCAGCAGCTTTCCAGGTGGGTCTATTCAGGATTGTGGTCTCCATGGATTGAGTGGCGGGCATTAGGGCAGGATGTCATTATTCGATGCAGCTGGGCCCGAGGTCAGCCATGGCTGGTTTTGCTGCCTCTCTGGGCCGGGAGTTGAACTACAACTGAGGCCTAGATATTATCTTAAGGCAGATTTTTTACTATCCCATTTCATTTTAATCTTTACAAGCACTTGACTCTATTTTTCCTAACGCGACATGTTGTGAGGAGAAGTCTTGGAGGGATTACCTTTCTCAAGGTCATACAGCTGGTAAATGGTGGAAGAAGGATTCGAACCCACGTGTCCAACTCCAGCCTCCCTGCTCTTAACCACCAAACACAGTGCCTCTGGGAGGGGAGCCTTAGAGGGCTTTCAGTATATCTGATCCTGCATCTCCTTCTCTTCCTCCCATGGAAAGAAGAATAAATGATTTGATCATTAAGACAAACTCTTGCCCTAGCCAGTTTGGCTTAGTGGCTAAAGCATCGGCCCGCAGACTGAAGGGTCGCAGGTTCGATTTCGGTCAAGGGCACTGGTCCGGCCCTGGTCCGGGCATATGCAGGAGGCAACCAATTGATGTGTCTCTCTCACATCGATGTTTCTCTCTCGGTGTCTTTCCCTCCTCCCTTCCAGTCTCTCTAAAAATCAATGGGAAATATCCTCAGGTGAGGATTAATAATAATAATAATGTAAAAAGACAAACTCTTTATGTGCCAGGCACTGTGTGCAGCTCTGGGGATATAAGAGTGAATGAGATTGGGCCCCAACCTCCAGGAGTTTACAGTCGAGTGCGGGAGTTAACAAACTTTTTGGAAAGGACCAGATAGTAAATATTTTGGGCTTTGTGGACCATGTGGACCCTGTCACAAATACTCAAAATTTTGTGTGCCATTAAAGTGTGAAACAGCTATAGACATACATAAAGAAATGAGCACGAGTGTGTTCTAATAAAAAATTTTGAACTTGTGTAATTTTTACATGTCACAAAATATTACTCTTTACATTAAAAAAAAAACACACTTAAGAATGTAAAAACCTGCCCTGGCTGGTTTGGATCAGTGGTTAGAGCGTTGCCCTCGCACTGAAGGATCTCTGGTTCAATTCCTGTTCAAGGGCAGGTTTGATCGCTGGGGCTTGTGCGGGAGGCAGCCAATTGATGTACTTCTTTCACATCGATGTTTCATTCTCTCCCTCTCATTGTCTCCCCGCCCCTCCCTTCCACTCTCTCTAAAAAAAAAATCCATGAGAAGAAAATATCCTTAGGTGAAAATTAAAAAAAAAAAAAAGTGTAATAGCCATTAGCTTGTGGGTAGTACAAAAATAGGTGTTGGGTAGGGGTTGGCCTGCAAGCCATAGTTTGCCCACTCCTGTCTAGGAAAACAGGCACAAAATGCAATGGCTTATCAGAAATTAGGCCGTAGCCGGGTTGGCTCAGTGGATAGAGTGTAGGCCTGCAGACTGAAAGGTCCCAGGTTCGATTCCGATCAAGGGCATGTACCTTAGTTGCGGGCACATCCCCAGTGGGAGGTGTGCAGGAGGCGACTGATCAATGTTTCTCTCTCATCGATGTTTCTGCCTCTCTATCCCTCTCCCTTCCTCTCTGTAAAAAATCAATAAAATATATATTTAAAAAAAGAAAAAGAAATCAGAACATTAGGAGGGAGGGGAAGTGATGAGAAGGGGCATGAGGGGCTCTGGGGGTGCGGGCCATGTTCTACTCTGGGAGTGGTGGTTACAGGATAACATCTTGTGATAATTCATCAAACAGTACACTTCTGCTTTGTACACTTTTCTGTTTGTTATACTTCAATTAAAAATAATAATAATGGGGTCGAGTGTTAGAAGATAAGAAGGGGCCCTACACCAGCTTGGGAGAGGATGGGTCAGGGAAGGTTCTCCAAGGAAGGGTTTGATAAGAGGGCCCTCGGGAGAAAAGGAAGCTGAAGCTGGTATTAGGCTTGCTGGGTCAGATGGGACCACGGATCCTGTCATTTAAAAATATACTTTGCTCACCGTGTGTGTGTGTGTGTGTGTGTGTGTGTGTGTGTGTGTGTGTTTTGCATTAATTTTGCTCTTTTAAAATGTTGCATTAAATTATTATTTATGTTGATCACTGTGGTTTTTGGTGCTCTCTTAAATTTTGCACTGGAGGCCAGTGCCTCCCTCACCGCACACTATTCCAGCCCTGCGACAGGGTCAAGATCTGTCCACAGCACCTGGGGCAAATCGCTCCTTCCATTTCCTCACCTACGTAAAGGGAAGGGACGAGGCAGGACAAGATCTCTGTGGAAGAAAAAGGGGTTCTACAGGGTGATTTGATCATAAATTCCTAAATGGGCAGTCTTGGTGGGTAGTCATGCCCCAGGCCTATAGCTTCTTCAGTAAAACGTTTTTAAGCCAGCCCTGTCCATTGTTTTTGTGCATATAGATTAACACATTTTTGAAATACCATAAGTAATACCTCTCGAAGCTGTAAGCACCCTCAAGAGAGCACATGCATGAAAGAAACGGCAAAACTCACTCTCGGGAGCATCTGAGATCTTGCTTCCTGGCAATTGTCATCAGTTTTGGCTCAAACACATTTTTATAAAAATTCTCTACAGGTTTAGACATTTCTTATGTGGGCAACTTGGCGGGGTCATACCTGTATAGCACGCTGCTAAATGAAAAGAGCCGCCAAGTTCCAGGCGGAGCCCCTTTTTAAGGGACTTCCGGGTTTGCTTGCGTTCACTGGTGATTGGCTAGCAGGAAACCGGCCAGGCAGGAAGTACCTATCAAAAGGGAAAGGCTCTTTGCGTCATCAGCCAGCGACGAGAGGCTAAGTAAACTCCTCTCTAATTGGTTCCCTTCTTCAAGAGGGATTGAAACAGCGATGGGCATTTGCTCTTTTTTAACTCCGGACTTCAGATAACGGGAGAGAGTGTGAAGATTGGGGAGCAATTTATTAAGTCACGCAGGGACCGGAAGTCTTGGGGGCGGGCCTTCAGCAGAAGGGGGTGGATCCAAGGGCGGGCTTCTCCTTTGGGGGCGGGATTCTTTCCGGCATGGGGGTGGAGCAGCAACGCTGTGCTTTCCCAGAGCGTGGGAGGCGGGGTTTGGGGCGGGCGGCACCTGTAGGCGGGGTCAGGGCGGGGCCAGGTCGAAGCCCGCGCCCGGCGCGGAGCGGGGCGGTCATCGGCATTAGTTCCGCAGGCTGAGTGCAAGTCCCAGCCATGGCTCCCCGCTGCTGGCGCTGGTGGCACTGGTCGGCATGGCCTCGGACCCGGCCGCCTCCCGCCGGGAGCACTCCGAGTAGGAGCTGGGCACCCCTGGGACTGGATGGGAACGCGGGGAGGAAGGCCTGCGAGCGCCAAGTGGAGGGGTTGGAGCCCGACTGGGGCAGAGCTGGAGAGGGACGAGAGAGGAGACGGGGGCGAGACTGGAGGCGTCCACTCACAGGGACAAGATGGGGTGGTGTACGGGGGCAGATGGGAGCCTGTGGGGTGAGGTGCCTAGGGTGAGACGAGGGTCAACAAAGGTGAAAGGGGGAGACCATGATTCCACAGGTGGGAGAAGGGGTGAATGAGGGTGATATGGAGGTCTGTAGGGCAAGAGAGAAGTCTGAGGCGAAACGGGTCGATAGGAATGAGGCGGTCTATTGGGGAATGTAGGTTCTATGGAGGGAAGATTAGAGAGATAATTGGAGCACTGTGGGAAGATCCACGGGGAGAGATTGGGATGAAACGGGGTCCGTTGGAAGGATGTGACATTCTAGCTGCGTGGGTAACCCCGTAAGAAAAATGGAGTACTGTGCAGCGCAACTTCAGGGGTGCGTGGGTGGGGAGGTTGTTGAGTAGGTCATCTTCTGCGACATAGTAAGTTCATGCGTGGAATGTGGGGTTCTGAATGAAGACACGGCCTTTGAGGCTCGGATGAAATAAGGAACCCTACAAACAGCAAAGCCTTGACAGAAAGGAGGGAAGCCCCCCTTGTGTTTAACACTGAAGTTGGTTTGGGAGTGGGCGCGAGTGTTGTTCTGACCTCCCCTCCCCCATCCCCAGGCTCCCGCCGGCAGTTCTCCACGCAGGAGCAACCCCCCCAGATCTGTGTGGTGGGCAGTGGCCCGGCTGGCTTCTACACTGCCCAACACCTGCTAAAGGTAAGCCACGCCCCTCTGGTCCCCTCACCCATTCACTTGCTGCTCTAATCTCAGGGGCAAGCCCCACCCTTTTGGGTTGTAAAAGCACTTCTGGATCCCTGATGGGGAAGGGGCCCCCAGCTCATCTAGACAGGACACTTTCTACATACTTTGTCACCTCCATCCAGGGCTCCCCACTCTAGGTCCTCAGCTATGAGGGAAGTGTTTGTGCCTCATGAGTGATGGTCGATGGTCAGTGGCAGGTGGTGGGCCCTCCAGGGAGCTGATGCAGACCTGCAGGATGAATTGATCCTGCCCCTCGCCTTCCCTTTCTTCTCTGTCTGCACTCTGCCCCCAGTATCCTGCATCTCGAGGCTCTGCCCCCTCTTCTCAGGGTCTCCTGGAACTTCATCCACTTCCTTGTGCTCTCCTCACCCTTGACCCCTGTCTCCCCATGCTGTTCTTTCAGCCTGCTCTGCACCCCCCTCCCCTCCCCCAAAGGCCAGGGTCTCAAGGCTTACCGTATTGGCCTTGGTGGGCAGGGCCCCAAGGTTACTCATTACCCTTGAGACTTTGCCAGCCCTTGGACCATGGTGGGAGGGAGGGGGAACCATAGTGAGGCCTGAGGTAGATGGGCCCAGATCCTGGGGCTCGGAAGCCACCAGCCAGGCTTGGACTCGGACTGCTTATCTTGGTGCTGCCCACCCTCTCCCTCCGCACAGCCCCGTATTAAAATGCACATTCCTGGGCCTAGCTCAGGCCTAATCAAACTGTGGCAATTGTCATCAGTTTTGGCTCAAACACATTTTTTAAAAAAAAATGTATTTTATTGATTTGTTACAGAGAGGAAGGGAGAGGGATAGAGAGTTAGAAACATCGA
Source organism: Plecotus auritus (assembly GCF_963455305.1). NCBI lineage: Eukaryota > Metazoa > Chordata > Mammalia > Chiroptera > Vespertilionidae > Plecotus > Plecotus auritus. Next base: position 4,128,720 of record NC_137774.1, read on the forward strand.
TGGGAGAGAAACATCTATCAGCTGCCTCTTGCACACTCCCTACTGGGGATGTGCCCGCAACCAAGGTACATGCCCTTGACTGGAATCGAACCCGGGACCTTTCAGTCCGCAGGCCGATGCTCTATCCACTGAGCCAAACCGGTTAGGGCTCAAACACATTTTTATAAAAATTCTCTGCAGGTTTAGACATTGAGCACAGGAGTCAACGGTTTTATTTAATTAATTTATTTATTTAAAATATATTTTATTGATTTTTTACAGAGAAGAAGGGAGAGGGATATAGAGTTAGAAACATCAATGAGAGAGAAACATCAATCAGCTGCCTCCTGCACACCCCCCACTGGGGATGTGCCCGCAACCAAGGTACGTGCCCTTGACCGGAATCGAACCTGGGACCCTTCAGTCCACAGGCTGACGCTCTATCCACTGAGCCAAACCGGTTAGGGCTAGGGAGTCAACGGTTTTAAACACCCCGGGCAATCTGGTGCTCGCTGCCACGGTGGTGCCTTCACTGAAGGGTTTTAGGGGAGGGACTGCCAGCACCCCGTTTTTTATTTGGAGCTCTCTCTGCCTGCAGTGGGGTGGGGAGGCAGGGCTGGTGGCTGGGAGGAGTGGGGGACTGCTATGTGGCAGTGGGGAGGAAGAGGGGAGGGTGGGGGAACCCAGTGGATAGAGTAGAGGAGCCCCAGGTCTGGGCTCCGGGCGTATGTATGGAAGGGAGTACAGGAGCAGAGGGAGAGGTTTGGGGGAAAGGGAGTGGGTTGGGATCGAATGGATTTGAGGTGTCTGGGGTGAGTCCAGGGCTCTCAGGTTTGGAGCTTGTGGGGGGCTCTGGGCAGGAGGGAGAGAGTGGAATATCATCAGGTCCACGGAATTTGAGGTCACAGGTGGGAGCCGATGAACCTTCCCCAGGGGATGTGTGCCTAGAGGGGACTGGGGGTCCCAGATTAGAAGAACCTCAGAGAAAGTTTCTGTTAGAAGGGGACAGATCTGATAAAAATAAAAAAGAAGAAGGGGGATGCCTTAGCTGGTTTGGCTCAGTGGATAGAAGCATTGGCGTGTGGACTGAAGAGTCCCAGGTTCAATTCCAGTCAAGGGCATATGCCTGGGTTGTGGGCTCGATCCCCAGTAGGGGGCGTGCAGGAGGCAGCCGGTGCAGGAGGCAGCCGATCAATGGATTCTCTCTCATCATTGATGTTTCTATCTCTCCCTCTCTCTTCCTCTCTGAAATCAATAAAAATATGTTTTAAAAAAGAAGAAGAAGCCGGGGAGCAGAGGAAGAGGGAATTGAGAAAGAACAGCTGGAGGGATAGGAGGGAACTTCAAGGTTAGGGAGGAGACGGCTCCCTGGGAGTCGAGGTCGGCCATGCAGGCTAACACATCCGGGGACTTAGCTTTGTGGGGGTGGCCTTGCAGAGAGCGGTGTGACCTAGAGGGAAGGAGCCACAGCCAGGAAGAATGGAAGATAAAGTCGGGTTGTGTAAGGTGTCCGCCAGGCTCAGCAGTTTGAACTTTGACCTGTGGCAGTGGGCAGCCAGGGAAGATTCATGGGCGAGGCCGTGACTGGCAACAGCAACAGTAATAGTAATGCTAGCTTTGGCGGGTTGCACACTCACCGCGGTCAGGCCTTGCCTCACGCCAGGAGCCATGCCCTGTTGTATAGAGAAGGTAGGGAGCCAAAGAGGGCTGGGGTCCCCGTGGCTCTTGACTCCAAAGCCAGCTCTCCCTGGGGACCACATCAGCGGGGTTTGAAGGAGGTGGGTCAGGGGCCACCCGTGGCAGGCACGGACGGGGAGAGTCAGGAAACACGGATGGGCGGTGGGCGGCGGGCGGCCTGGATTGGGTGCAGGCGATGGGGCGGAGGGAGAGGGGCACTTGGGCAAACCTGAGGAGGCGAGCACGAGCCTTTGTCGGGATGAGGGTGCCTGGCGGCAGGAGCTCCTTTGGCCTGAGTCCCGTTGAGTGGGGAGCGTTACAGCAGGAGCCAGGATGGGGGGGAGGCAGGGCCGTGTGTCCTCGGACACGGCTTGACTTCGAACCTGCTGAGGCCCAGCGTCCCTCACTGCCCTGACCTCCAGGTGCTTCCCACCCTGACGGGGGTGTATCTGTCCCGGTTCACAGAGACGGGCAGATCCTGGACTTGCCAGTCACATGGCTGGTGGGTGCCTGACCCCCAACACTGTGCCCTCCCACAGCCCCTCTAGGTGCCCCGGAACCAGCGTGTGAGCGAGGTGTTTTTTTTCAAGGCCGAGAGGAGGGCCACTTTTTTGTCCCTCAGCCCCCCCAGGCCCAGCTTGGGCCCCTTTCCCACAGGATGGCTGGAGACGAGAGCGAAGGCAGGCGTGCGTTGCAAAGGCTGACTCTCAGGCCTCCAGCCTGACCGGGCATGTCTCGGGGCGCCGAGGCTCTAAGGCGGGGCGCGTGGAACATCTGACCAGGGAGCCGAGGCAGCTCCCCTGGTCCCCTCCAGCGGAGGGAACACTCACCACCTTCCTGTGGCCGAGTTCTGCGTCCCCCCTCGGCTGGCAGGCCTCGAGGCCTGACCTCGGCGGCCCATTCCTCTCGTGTGGCTCTCTAGGCAGATGGGGAGTCAGGGGCCTCCTTGTGTCCTCTGCCCACTGCTCTGTCCGGGAAGGGGGGACCCGCGGGGCCCAGCCTCCCTCGGCCCACCACCTGCTGCCCTCCCGCAGCACCACGCCCAGGCCCGCGTGGACATCTACGAAAAGCAGCTGGTGCCCTTCGGCCTGGTGCGCTTTGGCGTGGCGCCCGACCACCCCGAGGTGAAGGTGGGTCTCTCTGGGCACGGAGGGCAGGTTTGGAGACTTTGGTCAAGGCGAGGAGGGAAGGGACGCTCCCTGGCTGCATGGAATGACCCCAGACGCACCGAGATCCCATCCTGGGGACATTGTGGGGCGAGGGTGGCACAAGCATGGTCCCTGGAGCTGCCACATCCTCTAACCCCTCCCACTCCGGGGCCTGGCAGAATGTCATCCACACCTTTACCCAGACGGCCCTCTCTGACCGCTGTGCCTTCCACGGCAACGTGGTTGTGGGCAGGGACGTGACCGTGCCAGAGCTGCAGGGGGCCTACCACGCTGTGGTGCTGGTGAGTGCGCGTGGCGGGGGAGGGAGCCGGGGGCAGGGCAGCAGCAGGAGGTGGAGGCTGAGGGATGGAAGGCAGGGGTGAGGCCCAGGGCAGGGCAGGGTTGGGGGGGGTGGGCCAGAGAGGAAGCTGAGGAGGCTGGTGGGCTGTCTGGCCCCGTGGCTGGCGCTGAGGGCCCTGGGTCTTCCCTCAGAGCTACGGAGCAGAGGACCATCGGGCCCTGGGAATCCCCGGCGAGGAGCTTCCTGGCGTGTTCTCGGCCCGGGCCTTTGTGGGCTGGTACAATGGGCTTCCTGAGAACCGGGAGGTGAGTTTGGGGAGCACTCCTGCTGCCTCTCAGCCGGGGCGGGGGCGCTCTCAGATGCCGGAGCTGGGGGAAGAAGGAGCCAGGGTCGAGGACTGGAAGGCTCCCGGGAGATGAGAGGAGAGACATCAGGCTGGTGAGGTGGGAGGTCAACCGTGGAAGAGAGGGGTGGGGCCAGGTGGGGTGGGGGGCCTGAGTGGAGGCTCAGATGGTGTGGATTTCTCCAGGGTGGGGGAGCCCAACTAGAGCCAAGGCTAGGGACACCCCATCCAGACCTCTCCCCTCCAGCTGGCACCGGACCTGAGCTGCGACACGGCCGTGATTCTGGGGCAGGGGAACGTGGCTCTGGACGTGGCCCGGATCCTGCTGACCCCACCTGAGCAGCTGGAGGTGAGTGGGCAGGTTAGGGGCGGGAGAGGCGGGGGAGGCCACGCTGAGGAGAGGAAGTCCCTTCTGCGGGCTCAGGACTCATCCCTCCACGCTGGGCTCAGTGCCTTTCCCCTTGGCGCCAGGCAGCGGCCTCCTGAAAGGCAGCCGGGAGCTTCCTCTCATACAGCTTCTCCTTTACTTTCAGCACTCTAGCTACATGGGCCTTAAAAAAAAAAGTGTTCGGTGTGCCTCAGGACCTTTGCACATACCACTCCCCCACGAGGAACCCTCTCCGCTCACCTCCTGCTGGTTAATCTTTTAGTTCTTGCTCAATTGTCCCTTCAGGAAGCCTTATGCTCCCTCTCACAGACTTGTCTACTGTGGCACAGCATGTGACCTCTTTCATTTTACATTTTTCATCAGTGAGCCTTTGATAAGTAACTCTTCCTCCATCAGAGCAGGAGCTCTGGGAGGGCCGGCACTATGTCTCTTTTGTGCACCATTAGCACCTCCCTCCCGCTGCCCCTTGCATGGTGCCCTGCACAGGGTAAACGTGTTGAGAGCATGCACCCGGTTTGCTACTAGTTGGAGCCATTTGCAGAATTGGCGGCAGTGCTCCATATGGCCACCAGGTGGGGGCAGAGGTTCACTTTCCACTTTCCAGCTGGCCCCTCTCTCCGGCTCTGGGTAGGGACATGAGGAAGTGGAGAGGCTTAGTGTTGGATGAATTTAAGGCTTTCCTCTCCTTTTGTGCCAGAAAACGGACATCACCGAGGCTTCCCTGGGGATCCTGAGGCAGAGCCGGGTGAAGACGGTGTGGATAGTGGGCCGACGTGGACCCCTGCAAGTGGCTTTCACCATTAAGGTGCTGGGGCCCGAGAGAGAGGGGTCTGGGCCCTAAGAAGATGGTCTTCCCTTGGGAGGGGGAGCAGGGCAGAGCCCTTTGGAATGCTGCTGCCCAGGGTCGAAGAGGGGAGCCAGACGGGGACGGGGGGAGGGTGTCCCCTACCTGGCCTGGGCTTTGGGGTGTGCTCAGGAGTGGATAGTGCTCTGGGCCTGACCTCCTCACCACTTCCCACCCCCACCCCACCCCCACCCCCAAGGAGCTTAGAGAGATGATTCAGTTACCAGGAACCCGACCCATTTTGGATCCTGCGGATTTCTTGGGCCTCCAGGACAGAATGAAGGGTGAGGGCCCTGGCCTGACCCCCCAGCTCACCAGGGAGGGGATGGTCTAGGAGGTCAACAAGGGCTTGGGGAGGGCATTTGGGGAGAGGGCTGTACCCCAGGGACAGCCCTGAGATGCTCTGTGTTGCTGACAGAGATGCCCCGCCCCAGGAAGCGGCTGACGGAGCTGATGCTTCGAACAGCCACAGGGAAGCCGGAGGGGGAGGAGGCTGCCCGCCGGGCAGAGGCCTCCCGAGCCTGGGGTCTCCGTTTTTTCCGAAGCCCCCAGCAGGTGCTGCCCTCACCAGACAGGCAGCGGGTGGCAGGCATCCGCCTGGCGGTCACCAGACTGGAGGTGAGTTTCCTGTTACCCAAAGACACCCCTGTTCTCAAGTCTCCTCACCTCAGCCGGGTGTTGCCCACACTCTCCCCAACAGGGTGTCGGCGAGACCGCCTGGGCAGTGCCCACTGGCGACACGGAGGACCTCCCTTGTGGGCTGGTGCTGAGCAGCGTTGGGTATAAGAGCCGCCCCATTGACCCCAGTGTGCCCTTTGACCCCAAACTTGGGGTCATCCCCAATACGGAGGGCCGGGTTGTGGATGTGCCAGGTGAGAGGGTGCAAGAAGGCTAGGCACCACACTGTGGTGGGGGACAGGGAGGCTGCTGTCTCCGGGGCCGTTCACATTCATTCACTCATCCAGGGACACGCACTGGGAGACGGCTCTGAGCCAAGCCCGGGGGTCTGGGCCCTGGAAGCAGCCCCTCCTCCTCCTGGCCCTGGGGAAGCTCCCAGTCTAGCTCGGTGCCCACCTATGTATGCTCTTAAGTTGTTCCATTTCCTGACGGAGGCCTGTCTGGGCAAGGCCCTGCACTCAGTGCCGGGTTTGGAGATGGGCCTGTGGCCACAGCGGGCCCACCTGCTGAGGCTGCTGGGAGGACTTGGGGTGTCGGACATATATGTACACAAGTGTCCAGCCACCAGCCCTTGCTTTACCCCTTCATTACACCTCCCCCCCCAGGCCTCTACTGCAGTGGCTGGGTGAAGCGGGGGCCCACGGGCGTCATCGCCACCACCATGACCGACAGCTTCCTCACCAGCCAGACCCTGCTGCAAGACCTGAAGGCCGGGCTGCTGCCGTCTGGCCCCAGGCCTGGCTATGCGGCCATCCAGGCCCTGCTCAGCAGCCGAGGTCTGGGCCCCTGGTGAACCGCTGGGAGTGGGGTGGGCGGCCTGGGCCTTTGCATTGGGAGGGGGTGCTCTGGGCTGGGATGGAGGAAGGGGTGGGGCAGTGACTCCCTTCCCTCTGCCTCAGGGGTCCGGCCCATCTCGTTCTCGGACTGGGAGAAGCTGGATGCCCAGGAGGTGTCCCGGGGCCAGGGTACGGGGAAGCCCAGGGAAAAGCTGCTGGATCCTCAGGAGATGCTTCGGCTGCTGGGGCGCTGAGCCCAGATCCCAGCCCGGCAGGGAGGGGAGTGCTGTGCAGAGGAGAGGGGCCAGGGTCGGTCTGAGCAGGACTCTGCACACAGCTGCACCCCCTGCCCGCCCTGGCCCAGGGCCTTGGCTGCCTCTTTTCCAGGGACCAATGAGCACTCCCTCCTGCCAGAAGGTCACCCTTGCCAGCGTGGGTTTAACTCTCAGCGAGGAGATAGCCTCAGTTAGGGCTGGGTGCAGGTGCAGGCTGACCTCGCTCCCTCCCACCTCTCCTGCTGGACTGTGTGGGTCACCAGGTCCAGAATATGCTGAAAATAAAACAGCTGCCACGGAGAGCCAATGGTTGATGTGCCTGTGATTTCTTCTGGGGCCTGGGGTCACCTTCCAGCCGCAGCTCCCCTCCAGCCCCCAGGTGGCGCTGCAGAGCCAGCTCCCTGCTCTGGGGCCTCCGGGGGCTGGAGGTGGGTTTGGTAGCCAGGCCTGGCTAGAACCCTCCCTTTCTCTCCCTGGCCCTGCTGCTGTGGCCTGCCTGCCTTCTGCCCACACACCAGGCACCCTGGCACCCGGGCCTGCCTGCTCTGCTGGTCACACTGGTCAGCTACCGGTACAACCAAAACGAGAAAAGAGAAAAATGGGAGTGAGGGGACTGGGCAGCAGCTTGTGGGTCCCCTGCTCTGTTCCCAGAGCCTTCCCTGCCATGTCAGTTTCCAGCCAGGTCCACAAGCCGACAGCACTGAAATCTCCGTAGCGCTTTGCAGTTTACAATTTACAAAGCATGTTCACCGTCTAAATGCCAGTCCCCAAGGTGCTGGCCTCGCTTTGTAGACTGAGGGATCTTCGAAATTAACTGGCCCAAGGTCGCACAGCTAGTGAGCTGCGGGCTCGAACCCAGGGCTCCGGGCTGGTGTTTTCTCCGAGGCCGCCTTGATTTCTAGCCTCAGTCTGGAGACACAGTCCTGAAGAGGGGCGAAGGGATCCAGGCGATGGCGCGCGGGCAGCAAGGAGGGGGTGGAGGAGCGCGGGTCCAGGGGGCGGGGCGGAGGCGCGGGCCTGGGTGAGCGCTCGCTCGGCCACAGCCGGCTGGCGAGCCCCGGGAGCCCGAGGCGCGGCGCGCACCCAGCCTGGGACAGGGCCGGCCAGAGGGGCACGGGGGCGTGGGCGGGGGCGGGCCCAGCGTAGCCCAGCCCGCCGCCGCGCCAAGGTACCGGCCGGCGCTCCTGGGCTCCGGCGCTCGCCGAGCTCTGAGCTCCAGCGCGGAGCCGAGGCACCGGGAGGTGCACCGCGCGGAAGGCAGCCGGCGCGGCTCTGAGCGCGGGCGCAGGGCCCCTTCCCTCCGGTGAGTGGCAGGAGGAGAGTCAGGGGCGCAAACTTCGCCAACTTGGGGCTGGTCTCGGGGGCCGCGCGGGCAAGGACGGTGGAGGCAGACGCGGGACACACGGGGAATTGGGCCGATGCAGGGAGCCAGAGAAGGAGGCGGCCGAGGGAACGGGACCCTCGGGACCAGGCCTGGGCTCTGGACTCAGGCGGGAGGAGAGGAGGCGAGGAAGAGAGGCCGAGGTGACAGGCGCGCGGAGGACTTGAGGGAAGGACGCGGGCGAGGCGCCCAAGACGTTCTTCTCCGGGGTCGCCTAGCCCTCCCTCCAGCTCCTTCGCCTGGCGCTGCGACAGCGCGGGGGGTGGGCCGGTGCGGGGACGCGAGAGTCTGGGCTGCGGAACCCCCAACTGTTGCTGCTGGAAGCCGCTGGGGCAGGGAGCGGAGCCGTGAGCAGGGACCGCGGCTGGGTCAGCGCGGGGTGGGCTGGAGCGGGTAGGAAGCAGGGAAGACGGGGGGGAGGGGGGGCTGTGGATGACTCCAGGCGCCCGCCCTCCAGCTCCCGGAGGTCCACTGAGCACTTGCAGAGCGCGTCTGCCTTCACCCCCTCCCTTCACCGCTCTGAGCGCCTCAGCGCCCCCTGGCCCACCCCGCTCCTTCTTCCTCTCCTAGGCGGGCGTGAGCTTCCTCCTCTGACCCCGGCGAATCAGCGCGGGCTTTAGGGGGTGGTGGGATCTTCCCAAATGCTGACCCTGCGCCCCACGGACCCAGGCTCCGAGGACGAGAGAGAAACGGTGGACGCAGAGGCCCTGGGAGAGCCGGAAGCCCGTGGCGCTGGCCTTGGCTACCGCACCAGCAGGTGGCTCTGTCCCCCGAGGCTACGACCCTGATCCCCGACGGGGAAGGGAAGCCCGAGCCTCTGCGGAAGGCGGGTCCTGGCTAGGCTAGGTGGGCAGGGCCAGGGACGTGCGAAGGCCCAGGCTTCCAGCAGACAGAAGATCCCCAAGGTGCGTCCCCCGACCCATCCGAAGGTCCTGCGGGGTGAGTGAAGCGGGAATTCCGCCGGGCCCTGTGCTCACCGCAGTGTCCACGCTGGTTCCCACCCCTGCTAGCCCGATGGGACTTCTGGCTACCGCTGCATCGCGTGTCCTTGAGCCGCGAGTGACGGTGGCTCTCGCCGCTCGAGCCCCCTCCTCCGCGGGGGGGAGCCTGATGCCACGTTCCCTGTGAATTATTTGTCGCCGGCCTAAAAATACCCCGAACTTCACAGCCCCAGTGTAAGAGATTCCTGCCGAAGGGCGGGGCGCGGGGCAGCGGGGGGGGGGGGGGGGGACGGGACGCGGAAGCAGGTGGGAGGAGGAAGACCTTCGTGCGGGAACCAGGGGGGCCAGGACCGAGGGGCCGCCTTCTCCCCTGCCTCCTGGGTTCGGGTTTGGGCTCCGCAAAAGGGAGGGAGGGAAACCCGACGGCAGAGCTGAGGCCGCCCGCAGGAAGGGCAGTGGATCCTCCAGTAGTTGAGGTCCCTCCGCTCGGGAAGCAGCGCAGCTGGTGGGCTCCTGACCCCGCAGCGGGCAGCCCTCAGTGCCGGGGTGTGTGCGTGCGTGTGTGCGTGTGTGTGTGTGTAGGCGCGCACGCACAGGTCCGTGTTCGGAGCTTGCCAGAGATTGCGGGAGCTGGGGTAGAGGGTGGGGGGAAGAGTCCTCCCCCGGGCCATTTAGGGGGTCCATGTTCATCAAACATTAACTTCTGCGTTTGTGAAAGGAATGGGCCGCAAGGGGGTGGGCAGAGCTTTCTAAGACAACAGTCCACCGTGGGGTTGGGGCGAGACTGAGGGGCAGTGCCTGCCAGGGGCAAATGACAGGAGCCATCTCAGACGCAGAGCCTGCTGCTCCCCAACCCCAGAAGTGGGGGAGGGGTGGGAGGCAGTGCACCTGGCCTAGAGCCCCGCACAGACCCTAGGTCTTCTCACCCCGTGACGGAGCCTGGATGGACTAAGGCTGGTGCCAAGTGGCAGAGGGACCGAGGTTGGGCTCTGGCGATTCTGGAATTCTGTCGTGGAGAACAGCCTGCGGGGGCAGCAGAGCAAGGCCCCCTGTGGGGGCTGGCAGGAGAGTGGGGTCCATGGAGGGGAGGGCAAGTGGTCAGGGTGTATGGCGAGCTGTCCGTGGGGCCCAGATGTCTGGACTTCATCTGTGGACGTTAGGAAGGCCCTGTGCTGTTTGAGGAGGGGTGTCATGGCCAGTGGGCTGGCAGGGTGGGCGGATGGGGGTGGAGAGGTGAGAGGCCAGGGGAAGGCGAGTGGCAGGTGGGATTGGCCAGGGCTGGGGTCCAACCCTCCTGTCCTGCAGTGGCTGGGTGCCTCGTGGTGACAATCTCCTGGAATCTTCCCATAGCTATTGGAAGCTCAGAGATTGGCCTGCCCGGGTCGCCTCCCTCCCGGGTCTCTGTGAGCACTCCTGGTGAGAGGCATAGCCTGCCTCAACTTCCTCTGCTCCTCCGCTCCAATCCCAGAAGACACATTCCCATCAGAGAGCGTCCCTGGGTCGGGCCCGGGAGCTGAGAGCCTGGGGCATGCTGTCCACAGGAGAGAACATGAGAGCTGCATGTGTAATTTAAAGATTTCTAGTAGTCGCCTTAGAAAAAGTAAGAAGAAACAGGCGAATTTAATTTTAATAGTATATTTTATTTAACTCAATGCATCTAAAATGGTATTAATGTAATGCAACATAAAATGATTAGTGAGATATTTTACTTTCTTTTTTTCTTACTACGTCTTCAATCTCCAGTGTGTATTTCGCACTTGTGGCACCCCCATGTGGACGAGCCGCATTTCTAGTGCCCAAGTCCTAGGGGAGGTGGCTGCTGTACTGGTCAGCACGTCTCTGTGGGGGGGGTTGCTTAGTGCTTCCCAGAGGGTGGGCAGCCTGTGGAGACTGGTGGTGTGGGCACAGTGGGCATGACAGGGTCCTTTGCAGGTGTAACCTGCAATCCCTGATGGGTGGTGGCCGAGTGTGGCGTGGCATGGCACGCTTAGGTACCCTTCCCAGACTCACTGTGTCTCCAGGCTGACAATGTACTAGGAAACCATACACGGGCGAGATCTCAAGGGCTCCGAAATGCATGCAGTATTCTCTCCCAGCCCCAAATCCTCTTCTCGGAGATGCAAGCAGGCCCGCCCTGGTCGCCCTTCGGCGTTCCCCTGTTCAGAAGTTCTGCTGGGGATGTGATGAAGATGGAGAGGGCTGCAAAGCTATGGCCGATGGCCAGCTGGGAGGGAGAGCTACGTCAGTGGGCGCCACTCACTGGCTTGGCTCTTGGTCCCAACCCAAAGCAATGACATTCATGTAGCAGGTGTACACGGCAGGCTCTGGGGTCAGGCTTAAAAGGTCCTGCATAGCAGTGGTGGCCTGGGAAGCAGCTCGTGTGTTAGACACCGACCCCAGCCCTGCACAGGCCGGTGGGGTCACACTCTGCTGTGGAAGAGCTGCCGCTGATGGAGGCCATGGGGGAAGGGTAGGGATGGCCAGTGCAGGAGGAGGGGGCTCTGTGCCAGGCAGGGCCACACAGAGCAAGGCCCCTGGGGGTGTTAGATTCAGTTTATAATGGAGAATGTAGCGGGGGTTGGGGGGAGGGGGCAGAGTGTCACAAGAGCTGCCTTTCTTCACCCGGCCGAGGGCTGTCACCTACAGGATAAGGATGCTGATCACAGTGGGTGGCCCTCACACGGCTGTGAAGTAGATCCTGTGATTATTGTAGGCAATGGAATGTGGCTCAGAGGGGGTGAGCAACTTCCCCAAGATCACCCAGCTAGTAAGCGGCAGAACTGGGACTTGAACTCGGGTCTGTTCGACTCAAATCCATGCCCTTGGACACCAAACCTTGCTCGGGCAGAACCCAGCTGGACAAGTTTCCAAAGGTCTGGCTTTCTAGCCAGCGTGCTGTTCAACAGCTGAATGGGAGTCATGAGCACGCCCCGTGGCTCATGTTCTTCCCAGCCCCTGCCTTCGGCGCTGCCCTGGGGAGGCTCAGCTAATCTCTGCCTCTTTCTCTTTGTCTGTCTGTGTCTGTCTGTCCGCCTCTCTCCGCCTCTCTTTGTGGAGGGGTTTTCCCTCTTCTCTTCTATCCTCTGTATGTCTGTCCCTTTGATTCTGCCGTCACCTCCTGTCTGTCTGTTCATCTTTTTGTTCTGTGCCTCTCCGCCCCCCGCCCCCCGACCCCGTGCCTCTCCTGATCTCTCTGCAGGACACGCCCGTGGATATGGGTGGGGCCCTGGGGACAGCCCTGCTGCTCACCTCACTCCTCGGTGCCTGGGCAGGGCTGGGCCTGGGGCAGGGCGAGCAGGCTGTGACGGTGGCTGTAGTATTTGGCAGCTCGGGGCCGCCCCAGGCCCAGGCCCGGACTCGCCTCACCCCCCAGAGCTTCCTGGACCTGCCCTTGGAGATCCAGCCACTCACCGTGGCGGTCAACAACACCAACCCCAGCAGCCTCCTCACCCAGATCTGTGCGCTCCTGGGTGCGGCTCGCGTCCATGGCATCGTCTTTGAGGACAACGTGGGCACTGAGGCCGTGGCCCAGATCCTCGACTTCATCTCCTCCCAGACTCACGTGCCCATCCTCAGCATCAGTGGGGGCTCTGCTGTGGTCCTCACCCCCAAGGTGCCCATTCAAACTCCTGTCCCCTCGTCCCTTGGGCCTGGAGCCAGGCTGGGGCTGGGGGAGCATGGCTGAGTCTGAGCCGGGGAGAGACTTAGGCCTTGGGAAGTTGGAATAGGGTGGGACGGGCAGGGAGATGCAGACCAAGGGTGTGACATGGCGAGGGAGGAGAAGGCTGTGGGAATGAATGTTCTAGAAGATAACCATTCTGGGCTGCTTTCACATGTTGTCTGGATGAGCTGTGGGCAGGTGGCAAGCCCACCTCTGGCTGCGCTGGCAGCCCCGCCTATCTTCTCTCTGCTTCTCTGACCTTCCTTGGCCGGCTCTAGACTCAGGGGTGGAGGACCGGGCTGGGCACCGGACCGAGGAGATGCACCTGCAGGAGAGAGCATGCAGCGGCCACCACTGTCTGAAGCATGGGGAGGGGAGGCATGCCCTCAAAGAGATTACATCCTGTGGGGAGAAATTTCTAGACACATTCATCTGCAGTCACAGTAGCATAAGTGTTCTGGAGGAAAAACACAGGACACCACAGGGGCGTCAGCGGGGCCCATCTGGGTAGGGGGTTGGTCAGAGAAGGTCTCTTAAGAAAGGATATGGAAGCTGAGACCTGAAGGAGGAGGGCAGTGGCATGCTGTGTGGGTGTGGCGGATGGCAGGGAGTGTCCCAGGCAGAGGCAGGCGGCAGGAACACCCCGAGGTGAAGAACAGGGAGAAGCCTGGAAAGGGAGGTGGAGTCCGACCCCGTGGGAGGACATTTGGGTTTTGCCCTAAGTGGGGAGCCAAGGAATGTGTCCAGGGGAGACTGACCTGAGTTGCCTGTCTTTATGATTATTTTTATTTTATTTATTTTTATTTTTTTAAAAATATATTTTATTGATTTTTTTACAGAGAGGAAGGGAGGAATAGACAGTTAGAAACATCGATGAGAGAGAAACATCGATCAGCTGCCTCCTGCACACCCCCTGCTGGGGATGTGCCCGCAACCAAGGTACATGCCCTTGATCGGAATCGAACCTGGGACCCTTCAGTCCGCAGGCCGATGCTCTATCCACTGAGCCAAACCAGTTAGGGCTGATTATTTTTATTATGGAGCGTCTTGAGCACACGTACAGGTAGCAGAGTATATTGACCGCATGTACCCCATCCACCCCTGACTGACCCTGCCCATCCTTACCCCCACCCAGGCTGCCCTCTGCTGTCATTGAAGCAAAGCCCACAAGCCCTATTATCCCATCCATAAAGATTTCCGTGTGTATCTCTGCTAGAGAAGGGCTTTAAAAGAAACCGCCATCTATTATCACATCTAGAAAATAATAAAAATTCCTCAACATCGTCAGATAGCCAGCCATTGTTCAAATCCTCCCCCCTACCCCCGGCTCATAAATGCCATGGAAGCTAATTTTTGTTTGTTTGTTTGCTTGCATCAGGAGCCAAGTTAGGTTCCCATGTGGAATTGGTCCTATGACTTCCGAGTCTCTCGCTTTTTCCCCTTGACTTGTTTGTTGAAAGAACTGGGTTACCTGTTCTGTAGAATTTTCCCAAATTTTCTTTTTAAAGATTGGAGGGGCCGCGGTGGCCGCAGGGAGCCCTCCGTTAGGGAGTGGTTAGCATTAGCCTTAGAGCCGTGGTTTGCACGGCCCGGGCTGGAGCCTGCGGTGCCCTGGACACTGGTGGTGGCGGAGGTGGAGGAGGAGGATTGTCCTCATCCCCAGGGCTCCGTGGAGGCTGGTCCTTTCCCAGTGACCTTTGGGCCCGATATCAGCTCTCAGCCCAGTTCCTTTCTAAGGAACTTTCTTGAGTTCCTTAGAAAGACACTCAAGCCAGCGCCCCAACTCCGCGATTCCGATTCAGTTGGTCAGGGGGCTCGACAGTCCCCTGAAGAGCTTGTTGAAATACAGATTCCCTGGCCCCGCCCCAGAGGTTCTGATCCAGCAGGTGTGCGAGGCGCCCCAGAATGTGCATTTCCAACGAGCTCCCAGGTGACGCGGGCAAGAGCGTTTAAAAAACTCTCCAGGTGATCTAATGGGCGGCCGTGGTTAGGAACCACGTGTGGGGCGGGAGGGAGGTTTTGCGGGGCAGGGCCTCCCCGGACTCAGCGCAAAGACATCTAAGGGCTGACCGAGGGAGCCGAAGTTGGGGCGCGGGCTCGGGGCGGGACTCGGCTCGCTCCGCCCGTCCCGCCTCAGGCCCCGCCCCTCCCGCCCTCAGGAGCCGGGCTCCGCCTTCCTGCAGCTGGGCGTGTCCCTGGAGCAGCAGCTGCAGGTGCTGTTCAAGGTGCTGGAGGAGTACGACTGGAGCGCGTTCGCCGTGATCACCAGCCTGCACCCGGGCCACGCGCTCTTCCTCGAGGGCGTGCGCGCCGTCGCCGACGCCAGCTACCTGGGCTGGCGGCTGCTGGACGTGCTCACCCTGGAGCTGGGCCCCGGCGGGACGCGCGCGCACACCCAGCGCCTGCTGCGCCAGATCGACGCCCCGGTGCTGGTGGCCTACTGTTCGCGCGAGGAGGCCGAGGTGCTCTTCGAAGAGGCGGCGCACGCCGGCCTGGTGGGGCCCGGGCACGTGTGGCTGGTGCCCAGCCTGGCTCTGGGCAGCACCGACGCGCCCCCGGCCGTCTTCCCCGTGGGCCTCATCAGCGTGGTCACCGAGAGCTGGCGCCTCAGCCTGCGCCAGAAGGTCCGCGACGGCGTGGCCATCCTGGCCCTCGGCGCCCACGGCTACCGGCGCCAGCACGGCGCCCTGCCCGCCCCGGCTGAGGACTGCCGCGGCCACCCCGGGCCTGTGAGCCCTGCCCGGGAGGCCTTCCACAGGTGGGCACCTGCCCAGGGCATGGGGTGCGCGCTCCAGGGGACCTGGGCGGCAATGAGCTTGGTCTCGCTGGCCACACCTCCCACTGGCTGGGTGCCTGGGACCAAGTTACCAGGGTGCGATGAGAATGGTGGCGGTCAATACAGGGAAACAGAAGAAGACACCATAAATGCTCCCTGTTGTCAGGTGGTGAGGCAGATGGGGGGGAAGTGGGGGTGTCAGAACCTGAGCGGGGCTGCGGGCAGGGCTAAGGGAATGCCCGGCTTCTCTCCCGCTTGCAGGCACCTACTGAACGTCACCTGGGAGGGCCGGGACTTCGCCTTCAGCCCCGGTGGGTACCTGGTCCAGCCCACCATGGTCGTGATCGCCCTCAACCGGCACCGCCTCTGGGAGATGGTGAGAAGGGGGTGAGCCCAGGGCCCTCCGTTTCCTCTCACGTTGTCCCCACCCCCTCTTGTGCCCACAGCTGAGCAGAGTCCCTTCTGTCCCTCACCCAGGCCTTCATCCCCAGGTCTCAGCTGAAACATCTCCACGGGGAAGCCTTCCGGGTCCCCAGGTTGGGTGAGGCCCCTCAGCTCTGGGCTCCCACACACCCTGGGCCCCCCCCCCCCCCCACTGCAGAACTTACCTGCCACCTTATCACATAGCCCTGCCCCTGTGGGAGGAGTAACCCACAGCTGTGCTGGCCCGGCTGACACGTAAACAAATAGGATTTGGGGAGATCGGGGCTTAAGTAGAGATGTGTGCAAAGCATTATGGGAGTAGAGAAGAAAGGCAGGAATTAGTTCTGCCTTCAAAGGAGGAAACTGGGGAAGGCTTCACAGCAGTTGGGACATTTGGGCTGGGCTGTGGAGGGGTGAGTAGGAGCCCACCAGGAAGGGAAGAGATACTAACCTGGTGTAGACACAGGAGCAGGAGGGTTTGGGCATCTTTACATGATGAGAAGAAGAGTGGGGTGATGGGTTAAGGACTTTATACTAAGGTCAGGAAAGTGAGTGTGGCAAATGAGTGACAGACCCAGGTGTGGCTCTAGGCAGGTGCTGGGCGCCGGCAGCAGTGTGGAGGCGGGACGGGAAAGCGCAGGGACTGGAGCGGGAGGAGGCTGCAGGGAGCCCTCCCTGTGGCCCATGCCCAGCCCCTTGCCCTGACCCTCCTGTTGAGCAATGTCCCGCCCAGGCCCTGCTCGGTCCTGCTCCAAGCATCTCTAGGTGAGGGACAGGGATTCGAGGCCCTGGCGGCCCCACCAGAGGCCTCACGGAGGGTGGGAGTCCTAGGGCTGGAGGTCCCGGGCTGAGGCCGTCACCCTCTGCAGGTGGGGCGCTGGGACCACGGCGTCCTCCACATGAAGTACCCAGTGTGGCCTCGCTACAGTGCGTCCCTGCAGCCCGTGGTGGACAGCCGGCACCTGACCGTGGCCACGCTGGAAGAGCGGCCCTTCGTCATTGTGGAGAGCCCCGACGCTGGCACAGGCGGCTGTGTGCCCAACACCGTGCCCTGCCGCAGGCAAAGCAACCACACCTTCAGGTCCGTGAGAACTCACGGGAGGCTCGGTGTGGAGGGCCAGGCGGGGAGGCGCTGCTGGCTCTGACTCCTGGCGCTCTCGGTGGCAGCAGCGGGGACACAGCCCCCTACACCAAGCTCTGCTGTAAGGGCTTCTGCATCGACATCCTCAAGAAGCTGGCCAAGGTGGTCAAGTTCTCCTACGACCTGTACCTGGTGACCAATGGCAAGCATGGCAAGAGGGTGCGCGGCGTGTGGAACGGCATGATCGGCGAGGTAGGCCTGCCCCGGGGTCCACCTGAGCTGCCCCCCAGCCCTGCTGCCCAGGCCCCACCCCCGCTCAGCCACCCAGCTGCTCCTAGGGGGCTTGCTCCTGTGTGGGGATCCTCGAGGGTGGGACCCCGGCCCAGCTCCCTAGGGTCTCCCAGCTGGCAGGGGGGACCGGGCTGTCACCGATGAAGCCCCCTGGGGTGGTGAGCCCTGAAAGCGGAGCTCCGAGGGCCCCAGGTGGGAACTGACTCGGCTGGTGGTGCTGGGGCGGGGGGGGGGGGGGCGGAGGAGGCTGGGGCTAGAGCTCCAGTGTGGGAGCCCCGCCTCCCCATGGCCCCAGGTGTACTACAAGCGGGCAGACATGGCCATCGGCTCCCTCACCATCAACGAGGAGCGCTCCGAGATCGTGGACTTCTCGGTGCCCTTCGTGGAGACGGGCATCAGCGTGATGGTGGCTCGAAGCAATGGCACTGTGTCCCCGTCAGCCTTCCTGGGTGCGCTCGGGCGGGCGGGGATGGCGCTGGGGCAGAGGGGCCCACTCGGTGGCTGTGCGGAGCTTGCGTGGAGATGAGGAGTAAGAGGAGGAGTGGGGGGTGGGCCCTCCGGGGCAAACACAGCAGCCTCGGTGCCCCTGAGCCTGCGTGTGGTGCAGGGGTGGGGGCTGGAGGGGAGTGGGATGAAGGGTGGCCTCAGATGAGGGACAGGAAAGCCAGAAGGCAGGCTGGCTTCAGGACCGCTCAGTGGGCTGGGACAGCAGAACAGGGAGAAGCTCCTTGGGGTGTGGGAGAAGCTCCTTGGGGCGTGGGAGAAGCTCCTTGGGGCGTGGGAGAAGCTCCTTGGGGCGTGGGAGAAGCTCCTTAAGGCGTGGGAGAAGCTCCTTGGGGCGTGGGAGAAACCCCAGGGCGTGGGAAGTGGTGCTAGTTGCTGACTTGACTAGGACATCGGCATTTGTGGGGCAGCCCCTGTGCGGGCGCCACGCTGGGCGCGGGGAGGCAGCTACAGCCCCGGCCGTCCCAGAGCGCCCCGTGGGGAGGTCAGCTGCGACTTGCGGTGTGGGGTTGACAGAGAGCCGGGAGGACAGGGGAGCCCCTCGGCCAGGAGCAGAGGAGGGAATCCCAGCTCTGCCCCTTCCTGCTGTGTGGCCTTGGGCAAGTCGCTGAACCTCTCTGAGCGGGGTACCTCTGCCCCTTCATAGACAGGCATCGCACCAAAGGAGCAGATGCTCATGGCAGCAATGGCTTCTCGTCAGGGGCACTGGCAGGATTTGTCAGGGGCCTCAGGCCGGTCTCCCAGCTCCGCGGGCCTTGGCTTCCGTGTCAGGAGGAGGAGTGAGACGTGACCTCCGAGGAGGCCCTGGGAGAGCAGCCAGCTCATCCGAGTGGGGCCAGGGAGGGGAGCTCCAGAGCAGGAGTGTGGGCAGTGGGGCTGGCTGGCGCAGAGGGTGGTGAGGAGGACGGAGCAGTTCCTTGGGTTTGCCGATGTGGCTTCCTGGGCTGAGGCTGGGGGGGCGGGAAGGGGGTACAGGTGAAGGCAGTTGCAGGCAGGGGGATGAGAGGGGACGGGAAGGAGCGTGGGGATAGACCTTTTCCTGAAAGGAAGTGGGGGGAGGACGGGGGAGGGGAGCCAGGGGCCGTGTGAAGTCAAAGGGAGGTGTCCTGGGAGGGGGGTGATGGGGCCCTGTTCCAGGGCAGCTGGGATGGGAGACCAAGAAGGAGGGAGAGCCTGACCTCCCTTGGGGGTGGGGTCTCTCCTGGGGCTCTGCTCAGGCCTCGGGGCTGCCGGAACCTGCCTTGACCATGGGGTCCCACTTGTCCACCCCGTGCTCTGGGCTGTGGGGGGAGGGCCAGCGCCTAGGCCGCTGAGCCGCCTCCTCGGTTCCAGAGCCCTACAGCCCCTCGGTGTGGGTGATGATGTTCGTCATGTGCCTCACCGTGGTGGCCCTCACCGTCTTCATGTTCGAGTACTTCAGCCCCGTCAGCTACAACCAGAACCTCACCAGCGGCAAGAGTAAGCTCACATGCGGCCTGGGAGGAGGGAGCGGGGCCGGAGCATCTCAGAGGGGTGGGCTGACTTGCCCTGGGGTGGGGATGGCCAGGGAGGGGGTCCCCACCCAAGATAGAGGGGGGACAGGAGCTATCTGTGGAGTCGGGTGGGCTGAGACCTGGCCCCTCTGTGCTGGGCAAGAAGTCCCAGTGCCCACCCTCTCACCCCCAGAGTCCGGGGGCCCATCCTTCACCATTGGCAAGTCCGTGTGGCTGCTGTGGGCACTGGTCTTCAACAACTCGGTGCCCATTGAGAACCCCCGGGGCACCACCAGCAAGATCATGGTCCTGGTCTGGGCCTTCTTCGCCGTCATCTTCCTGGCCAGCTACACCGCCAACTTGGCCGCCTTCATGATCCAGGAGCAGTACATTGACACAGTGTCCGGCCTCAGTGACAAGAAGGTTCTGGGGCCACGGCCAGCGGGGGGCGGGGGATGCCTGGGGCAGGGGCAGGCCTTGGGTGGGACACAGGACAGAGTTGGTAGAAGGTGACGTGGAGGCCAGAGCAGGAAGGAGCTGGGGAGCCTAGTGGGGGGGTGGGTGGGAGGCAGGGGAGAGATGGCTCAGGTCCACTGACAAAGTGGCCTTGGGCAAGTCTCTCTTTATCCTGGCCTCAGTTTCCCCACCGAAGTGGCCTGAGCAGAATCTAAGACCATTCTGCTCAAGTGCAGACGATGGGGCTGGGACTGGGGGGTGGGGGAGGTGGTGCCTGGAAGGTTCGGGGGAGGGTCACTGATGGCGGCCGCCCTCTGCCCGCAGTTTCAGCGGCCTCAAGATCAGTACCCACCCTTTCGCTTCGGCACAGTGCCCAACGGCAGCACGGAGCGCAATATTCGCAGCAACTACCGGGACATGCACACCCACATGGTCAAGTTCAACCAGCGCTCCGTGGAGGATGCGCTCACCAGCCTCAAGATGGGGTGGGTCCTCAGCCCTGAGCTCACCTCTGTCTCTCCCCTCGTCTCCCCTGGCCTGCTCCGTCCCTGCCTGCGAGACCCACGTTGGGGACAGTGAGGCTGGGCTGTCCTGTAGGACTCTTGGGGGCAGGCGGTGAGGTCTTAGGGCAGAGTGAAGCTGGAAACAAAAATGGACGCCCTAAAAAACAAAACAAAAAAACAAAAAAACAAAACAAAAAAAATGGACGCCCTCAGGTGGTCCAGATGTGCAGCTGTGGTGCTGACCAGGGTGCGGCCTTGCCCTGAGGTGGAGGTTATGACCTTCTTAGGGTCTTAGGGGCAAGAAGGGCTGGGCAGAGAGGGGGTGTCCTCTGGGGGTAAAGAGTCCCCTGGCCTCTCTGAGAAGGAGGGTGGGTGGGGTCCCCAAGCTGTGGGAGGGGCTCTTCTCTCCATCCTGGACCCAGGGGAAGCAGAGAAGGCTCTGGCCATCCATCCCTCCTGGGTGCTGGCCCCACATGATCCCTGCCTGAGGGCTCCGCCTGTCCCTAGGAAGCTGGACGCCTTCATCTATGATGCCGCTGTCCTCAACTACATGGCGGGCAAGGATGAGGGCTGCAAGCTGGTCACCATTGGCTCCGGCAAGGTCTTTGCCACCACCGGCTATGGCATCGCCATGCAGAAGGAGTCCCACTGGAAGCGAGCCATCGACCTGGCGCTCCTGCAGTTCCTGGGGGATGGTGGGTGCTGCTGCCGCTGGGGGCTGGGGGGTTCAGGGTGGGCCGCTGAGGCTGGGCAGGTTGGCTGTTCAATGGCTGGTCAGCATCACCACCGTTCTCGAGCCCCCAGGGCCTGTGGACAGGGAGAAGGCTCTGGGTTGAGAGATTAGGGCAGTGTGTGTGTGTGTGTGTGTGGGGGGGGGGGGGCGAGGGAAGGGGCGGGATTTGGAGGGACTGGAGGGAGACCTGGGGAAGAGATGGCTTTGCCGGGAGGGAGTGGGCAATAGGGTTGGGGAGTCCCTGGAGGGCGGGAAGACAGGAAGGAGCTCAGGCCACAGTGGGGTTGGGGGTGGCTGAACTTTCCTTTTCCATCTGGAGATGACCTGGGTCGAGCCAAGGGCCTGCCTCGTCCGAGTCGAGGCCCAGCTGGCCTTGGCACCAGGGCTCACACGTGTGAGGAGGCCAGCTGAACCTGCCCCCGCCAAACCCAGAGAGAGCTTTGAGTTCAGAGTCCAACCCTATTAGATAACGAATGGTCTGATTTCCCGTCAGGACCAGGGAGCAGCGAGAGAAGGGACCACGGAGGTGTTTGTGGTTTCCTGGGGGCCCAGGTCTTTTGTCTGTGTGCCCAGCTCCATGCCTGGCATGTAGGGGCCAACAAGTGTTCGATGAATAAATGAATGATAACATGTACCCAGCCAGCAAGCTTTTACTAGGCCTGAGTGGGGCGGGGATGTCAAAGGCTGGCACTGCCCACTCAGCCCCCTCTGTGCTGTCCTTTATCCTGCTTGTTGACACCCCGACCCCTCATCCTGTGCCTGCCTGGCCCTATCCATGTGGTCCTTCAAGGGCTGGCACCCTGGCTCCAAACCCTTCTTGCTCAAGACGTGGGTGAGCATTGGGAGGGTCCCTCCTGAGCTAGGTGTGCCCCCGCCCAGGGGAGACCCAGAAGCTGGAGACGGTGTGGCTCTCGGGGATCTGCCAGAACGAGAAGAACGAGGTGATGAGCAGCAAGCTGGACATCGACAACATGGCGGGCGTCTTCTACATGCTGCTCGTGGCCATGGGGCTGGCCTTGCTGGTGTTTGCGTGGGAGCACCTGGTCTACTGGAAGCTGCGCCACTCGGTGCCCAACACATCCCGGCTGGACTTCCTGCTGGCCTTCAGCAGGGTGGGTACCGCCCCGCCCTAGACAGCACCAGCATTAGGGGCACCGACCCAGAGAAGTCAGAGGTAGCCACGGCCCCCACTCACAGATGTAAAAACGGAGGGTCCCCGAGGTGGCCTGGCCTGCGGCATCACAGCCCCAGGGAAGCAGAGCTGCGCCCGCAGGCAGGCAGCACTCTGCGGCCAGGCTCCTCCGCGGGACCCCTCCGCGCCTTCCGGCCCGCGCCTTCCGGCCGGCGGCTTTAAAAGGGGCTTGGAGCCGCAGAGAGTCCTGGGTAATCTCACAGGAGCACAGTGCCTGGCACTGGGGGGCGCTTAACAAGTGCAGGTTGCTTCCTAGGACTTAGAGGTGCCTGGGCTGGTGCCTCAGACGGGGAGAGGGCCCCCCGGAGAGGAGGGCGCGCTCACAGCGGGTCTCCCGCCCCCGCCCAGGGCATCTACAGCTGCTTCAGCGGGGTGCAGAGCCTGGCCAGCCCCGCGCGGCCGCCCAGCCCCGACCCCTCCGCCAGCTCCGCGCAGGCCAGTGTGCTCAAGATGCTGCAGGCGGCGCGCGACATGGTGACCACGGCTGGCGTGAGTAGCTCCCTGGACCGCGCCACGCGCACCATTGAGAAATGGGGCAGCCGCCGCGCGCCCCTGACTCCCGCCTGCCCGGGCCCTCGGCCGCCCACCCCCCGCCGGCCCCCCGACCCGGGCTCCAGAGGTAGCGGCCGCGCCGCGCTGGGGCGCAGGACCCCGCAGCTGCTGGGCCGCCCCCCGACGCCAAGGCCGCCCCTGCCCGACGGCTCCCGGGTGTCGAGCCGGCCCGCCTGGGAGGTGCGGTGGCCGGTGCGGACCCGGCGCTGCGGGCGGCACCTCTCGGCCTCCGAGCGGCGAGCGCTCCCGGAGCGCCCCCTGTCGCCCGAGCGCTGCCACTACAGCTCCTTCCCTCGAGCAGACCGGTCGGGACGCCCCTTCCTCCCGCTCTTCCCGGATTCCCCGGAGCCGGAGGATCGGCCCCTGCTCGGGCCAGAGCAGCTGGCCCGGAGGGAGGCCCTGCTTCACGCCGCCTGGGCCCGGGGCCCCCGCGCGCGCCACGCTTCCCTGCCCAGCTCGGTTGGCGAGGCCTTCGCGGGGCCCAGCGCGCTGTCCGCCAGGTGCGCCCGCCCGGCCTGCGGGCGCTGGGCGCAGGCGCAGTCGATGTGGCTGCCGTCCTACAGGGAGGCCTGTCAGGACCGCGCGTGGGCAGGGGTCCCCGCCTGGCCCCACAGACAGCACGCCTGCCTCTACGCCCATGCCCACCTGCCGCTTTGCTGGAGGGCTGTCTGCCCTCATCTCCCACCCTGTGCCAGTCATGGCCCCTGGCTCGCTGGGGTCTGGGGGCCTCCAGGGCACAGGAGCAGGACCCTGGGGCTGAGTACAGGCTACAGGGACAGTGCGGGGCCGGGAGAGGTCAGCAGGGCGGCTTGCGGGACGCAGGGCTTCCTGGGACCTTGCACCTGGAGGCGGATCAACAGCTTGGAGTCAGAAGTGTGAGGTGTCGCCTGCTCTGGCTCTTGGTCAGCTGGGTCCTCCACGTGGCACTGCCAGCGTGAGGGGCGGGCAGGCTTGGGCTTTTCTGACTTGTGCCATGAAATCCTGGCCATGGAGCCCAGCGACAATGTCCTCCGTGGTCAGTTGAGTGACCTCAGCAGCCTCAGGTCCTAGTGTGGGCTCGGTTCTCGCTGTCCCCTCATCGTGCCCAAACCTTCCCCAGGACCTGGAGTCAGGGAGCAGCAGGGGTCGCCCTTCCTGCTGTCAGCCAGTCCTGGTCTTGGCTGCGGGAGGAGGGGGCTTGGTGTGGGAGCACGGAGGCTGGAACTCGGGGATGGGGCAGGGCTGTTCTGCCCCTTGGCCCCACTGGCTGGAGTTTTCTCAGAGCGTTGGGACATTAAACAAACCTTTTACAACCCACTGGTCCTGGCTTCCTCATTCTGCATCCTTTGGACACTAGGAGCATCATGGGAGTATCCCAGGAAGGGTATCTGTCTAGAGCAGCCGGGAGCTCCCTCTGGGCGAGTATCTGGGAGGAGAGGCTGAGAGAGGCTCCAGGGGCAGAGCCACTTGGTATTCAGAGCCAGGCCCACCCACCCCGGTGCCAGATGTGACCCATGTGCTCCGCACGGGGCTCCGGCAGTGATGGATGGAGTTTCTCCCGCCGTTTCCTTTAAGAGAGGCTGCTGCCAGGGGCCGTGGGTGTCCTTCCTGCCAGGAGCCGGTCTGGGAGCCTGACAGTGTCGTGGTGGAGACGGAGAGGGAGGTCTGTGGTGGGGCTGCTGGCGTTCTCCCCATGATGGGGTGCAGGGCTCCGCACCGCCTGCTGGTTCTGGAGGCCTGGCATAGGGGCTTCCCAGGTTGGGCACGGCTCAGCCTCGCTGGCACCGGGACTCCTCGGGAAGGAGGTCAGAGAATCGGCCCACAGCCTCAGTCCTGCTCCCCCCTCCTTTCTCTGTCACATGTCATTAGCCCTGGACCTGATGGCTCTCGCTTGCAATTCGCAATGTTTCCACATCTGCGGTTCCATTTAGCTCCCACAATGACCGTGACGCGAGCGAGCAGGCCCTCGTTCTTCCATTCATTCCACGAACCCAAACCCGTGAGCGTGATTGTTGCCATCAGGCCCCTTAACTGCAGAGCATTTAAAGCCTGAGGCCTGGCCATTCTCGACAAGTTCAAGTTCAGTGAGGCAGGGCAGAAATTAGCCCCACGGAGTGGGGAGGAGGCCGGGGAGGACAGCTGGATGCCAGCACCGTGAGCAGCCCCTGCCCAGTGCCCTTATCCATGCAGCTCCTCACGTCCCCTCGTCAGACTCGAGGCTCCACTGCTGGGACTGGGCCGCGAAACCTGGCCACGTTCTGTGTGGTTCTGAGAGCGGAAACGGTAGCGCGTGGGGTATTGCTAATGCCTCCCATTCTTGGCTGGGGAGCCTGACACCCCCAGGGTGGGTGGCGGGTCCGTTGCTATCAGTCTCCTGTTCTGTGCCCTCCGGTGTTTCATGGATCCAGGTCCAGATCGGGCTCTGTCTCAGGCGGCGGGTACGAGTCCAGGTGAGTGCGAGGCCAGCACCTGGAAGGGAGCTTGACGTTGGTGGCAGCCACTGGTGGTGAGAGGGTTAACTGCTGACCACCAGCCTGACCCCTTCTCGCCTGGCCTCGGGGGTCTGAGCACAGCTCTGGGTGGGAGGCAGCAGCAGGTGGGGCCGAGAGGGCGCACGAGGTCCAGGCTGCTCTCCGCTCAGTGCCCAGGATCATTAATAACCAAGAACTGGAAAGGTAATTAAGGGCCAAATGTGGAACTGAACCTGCTGTTGGCCGGCTCCAAGGAGGTGCCAGTCCTGCTCCTGGGGCCAGGCTCTTGGCCGCCTCGTTCCTTCTCTAGGAATGGATTCTGGGGACAAGCGAGCCTTGTGGGAAGTAGGGGCAGGAAGGACGCTTTCTGCAGCTTCAGAGCTGGGTCGGTCTGGCTTCCCAGCCTCCTGCCCCTCCGAGGCGGCACTGAGGGGCGTCCTGCACTATCAAGGGGATGGGACGAAGGCTGGCAGGAGGGAGGAGGGGCTGACCATGTCAGGGAGGCCGGAGATGTCCAGTCATCATACACAAGGGCCTGTGTGGCAAAGAGCAAGCTGCATCCACCCAGACAGACACCCCAATGCTGGTGGGACCCCGAAGAGGCCCTTGGTCACTAGTCTCGGGAGTAGGGCATCTTCACTCTCTCACCCTGTTCCCTCCTGCGGCTCTGTCGCTGCGCCCTCCTCTGTCTTTCCTGAGCAGCTCATGTCCACGCCACCTTTTCCCTGGGAGCCAGGTGTGTGTGCGGGGAGAGGGCGCAGAGCTTAGAAAAGAACAGGCACTGTGTCCTTGGTCAGGAGGCCTGGCTTCAGTCTGGCTCTTTGTTTGTTGTTTTTAGTTTATTATTATTTTTAATCTTTATTGTTGAGAGTATTACAGTTGCCCCCCTCGGTCCCCCCCATTGGTCCCCCTCCACCCGGTTCCCAGCCTGCACCAGGCCTTCACCATCCTACTGTCTGTGTCCATAGGTAAGTAAGATCATTGGTTCATCTCTTCCCACCCCCCTCCCCACTTCCCTCTGAGATTCATCAGTCTATTCCATGCTTCCATGCCTCTGATTCTATTTTATTCACCAGTTTATTTTGTTCATTAGATTTCTTGTTCATTTTGATTTTTAGATTCAGTTGTTGATAGATATGTATTTGTTGCCATTTTATTGTTCGTATTTTTATTTCTTCTTCTTCTTCCTCTTCTTAAAGAATACCCTTCAACATTTCATGTAATACTGGTTTGGTGGTGATGAACTCCTTTAGTTTTTTCTTGTTTGTGAAGCTCTTTATCTGACCTTTAATTCTAAATGAGAGCTTTGCTGGGTAGAGTAATCTTGGTTGTAGGCCCTTGCTATTCATCACTTTGAATATTTCTTGCCACTTCCTTCTGGCCTGCAAAGTTTCTGTTGAAAAATCAGCTGACAGTCGTATGGGCGTTCCCTTGTAGGTAACTAACTGCTTTTCTCTTGTTTTTAAGATTCTCTCTGTCTTTGCCAAAACCGGTTTGGCTCAGTGGATAGAGCGTCGGCCTGCGGACTGAAGGGTCCCGGGTTCGATTCCGGTCAAGGGCATGTACCTTGGTTGCGGGCACATCCCCAGTGGGGAGTGTGCAGGAGGCAGCTGATCGATGTTTCTCTCTCATCGCTGTTTCTAGCTGTCTATCCCTCTCCCTTCCTCTCTGTAAAATATCAATAAAATATATTTTAAAAAAAAGATTCTCTCTGTCTTTAGCCCTTGGCATTTTAATTATGATGTGTCTTGATGTGGGACTCTCTGTGCTTCCTGGACTTGTAAGTCTATTTCTTTCACCAGGTGATTATTTCTTCAAATAGGTGTTCCATATCTTGCTCTCTCTCATCTCCTTCTGGACCCCCATAATGCAAATGTTGGCACGCTTGAAGTTGTCCCAGAGGCACCTTACACTATCTTCATATTTTTGGATTCTTTATTCTTTTTGTTCTTCTAATTGGGTGTTTTTTGCTTCCTCAAATTCCACATCATTGATTTGATTCTCAGACTCCTCTACTCTACTGTTGAATCCCTGTAAATTATTCTTTATTTCAGTTACTGTTTGCTTAATTTCTGACTGGTTCTTTTTCATGTCTTTTGCATTCTCACTAAGATCCTTGAAAGTCCCTGTGTGGGCTGTGTACACTGTCTTGTAGTTGAGCCTTGATTGCTGTTGGTGTCACTGGGAGGAACTGACCGCTGTGAGGACCAGGTGCAGCTACCGTGGGAGAGCTGCTGTGTAGGAAACACCCCTATGGAGCAGGACTTGCTTCAGTGGGGCTTTGGTGCTCCCTGAGTCTGCCTGTTGAGTGTGTTGCTCATGAATGTGCAGAGTTGTAATCTGCTATGGTCTGAAGCTGTCCACGGGGTGCACTGGCTCTAGGGCCTCCAGGGAGGTGCAGTCAGCCACTGCCTGGGGCCACCCTGCAGGAGCTATTTGTATTGGGCTTGGAGGTGCCCAGACGAGGCCCAGCTGGGAAGCAAGGCAGGCTCATGCTAGTGCCGGGTCTTGGGCCTTTTACTGATAGGCTTGGGGCACACTGGCCCAGCTGCAGCTTGTTTAGAGATTTTAGCAGTCTGAAGCCAGAGCAAGGACAGGCCATTAATATGCAAAAGCTGCTGCAAACAGGTTGGGTGAGGCTGCAAATCAGATGGGGCTATAAATTGGATGGGGCGGGGTCTCAGGGAATCACCAGGGTGGAGCAGAGATGGCTGCCAGTCAGCCCTGCAACCTGGGAGGTCCCAGCACAGGAACAATGACCTCTGGGAGCATGTCCATCTGAGAGAAAGCCGCCCCGAGTTCCTGCCCTGATGCCAGACAATCTAGTTCCTCCCTGTTTGTGTCTGGGTCCCCCAGAGCCTCGCCCTGGCGCTGGAGCTCAGAGGAAGCGGGACCTTGTAAGTTCAGCTCATGTGCCAGCCCTTTAAAAGGAACAGCTGTCTGTCAGCCCCCAATCCCTGCTGGTTTTTATAGCCTGTAGTTACGGGGACTTCTTTTCCCAGCTCTGGGAGCCTGGGCTGGGGGGTCTGGTGTGGGGTTGGGACCCCTTGTTCCTCATGGGCGATCTCAGCGTAGACGATCTCCCTCCCAATTAGAAAAAAGGTGCATGACTGTGTCGGACCAGCTGGTTCGGAGCCTCCACCCCTCCGACCAGTCTCAAAGTGCTTTCTCCTTTTCTAGTTGTAGAACATCCGTTCAACCAGCTTTCCCGTCGTTCTGAATGATGGTTGTTCTGTATTTTATTTTATTTTTTTATTATTTTATTATTTTATATTTTATTGATTTTTTACAGAGAGGAAGGGAAAGAGATAGTTAGAAACATCGGTGAGAGAGAAACATCGATCAGCTGCCTCCTGCACACAACCCACTGGGGATGTGCCCGCAACCAAGGTACATGCCCTTGACCGGAATCGAACCTGGGACCCTTCAGTCCGCAGGCCGACGCTCTACCCACTGAGCCAAACCGGTTAGGGCGGTTGTTCTGTATTTTAGTTGTGATTTTGATGTGGTTGTGGGAGGCAGTGAGTGCAGGCGTTTACCTACACCACCACCTTGGTTCTCTCCCCAGCCTGGCTCTTTGAAAGGAGACGGCTGTCAAGTTTCCTGGGGTTGGGGAGCCAGAGACCACCCCTCCCAAAGCCCCCTAGGTCCTGAGAATTCAGAGACCGTTTCTGGGTTGTAGCAGGCAGTTGCCACCTGAAGACACTTGGCTAATTAGGAGGCTATGAAACTAGGTGCGTGGGGACCCAAACAGGATGTTCTCAGCGAGTCTGGGGTCTGTGGCCTCCCGCAGCCCTGAATTTGGTCTTGGAAGAGCTTTTTAGTGGCCATTAGCATGGCTGGGCCAGGCATGAGCCCTGCTCAGGAACCAAGCCCCCGGCAGGCCTGGTGTCCACCTTCCTGCCCGTCTCCGTCTTCCAGCCCTAGAGCCTGGCACTGCTTGGCTCTTGCCCTCGGGCTGGTTCCCTCTGAGGGGCAGCCCCTGTCCTCACCTCCATGGGTTTAGCCTCAGCCTGTTGCTGGGGCTGCTCCCAGCCCCCATGTGGCGAGAACAGCTGTGTGACTAAGGGCCTGGCCAGGTGCCCACTGCCCACCTTCCACCGCTCAGCAGTGCCTCCCAGCCTGCCACCTGCCCCATCCACACGCCCGAAGCGGCCTCTCTGGCTGCAGGTGAGGGAGCAGCAGGAGCTGCTGGCACGGAGCCCCAGGGCTTCGGCAGGGGACGAGGCAGAGAATGCCAGCTCCCACCTTGGCCTGGCCTGACCTCGGGGCCAGTCGGGGGCGGTGGGCAGAGGATGTCGCGTGAAGGCTGCGGAGTCTTCCTCCTCCTCCACAGGGAAGCTTGCACCTGGGCCAGGCCGGGGGGCACCCTCCACTGCCCTCCCACCACCGACCCCCTGGGGCCCTTCTATCAAGTGTGACCCAGCTGCCCACCCCACCCAGCTGATGTGACAACAAATGTGCCTGACGCACACGGTGAGCAAGCATCACCTGGGACGTGTCCTCTCCCTGCACCCGGGCCCCGTGGCTCTCAGTAGAGAGAGGTGACCCCATCTGACCTCCGGTGGGACAGACAGCGGGACAGAGCCCAGGAACCCAGACAGTGGCAGTGGGGTGCACCCAGCTTGCTATCAGTGATGTGGTCACCTTGGGCCAATTCCCTCCAGGACCGGGGCTGCCTGGCGTGGAGGGGGCCGCAGCCACCAGACTCCACCGCTGTGGCTCCTGATTGCCACATAAATCACCCCGGGCCATATGATGCTAACACACTCCCCCCCAGAACTGGTGCAGCGCCAGGAAGCAGGGTGCCTTAATTTGCTTTGTCCTTAAGCGAAAGGAAACGTAACCGGAGAAGGGCAAGTACAGATGTTTTAATTGAGTTGTCAGCAGTGGGGCAGCTCCAGGGAGGCCCGGCACCCCCGGGGCTGGTCGGACCTCAAGGCTCTCCCTGCTCTGCCCACCTCAGGCCGGGCCTCCTGGAAAGAAGCCACAACGGCAGATGGAGGTGAATGGAAAACGATGACACACGGGGACAAGATGAGAACGGAAGACGTGGGACCAGTGAGAAAGTGGGTCACAGGGTTCTCACAGGTGGGGGCCAAAGGTGGGGGATAGTGCTGCCCGTGGACTCCCATGTTCCTGCAGGTCCCACGTGTCCTTCCGGCCCCGAGACCACCACGGGCCCCAGGACACCCAGTGTCGCCACTCTGTCCAAGATACAAAGCTGGTGCGATGTGGGGGAGGCAGCAGCAGTTCCCTCAGGAGGGCTGAGCAAGGCACTGAAATCAAGAGAGGGCAGGGGCCTGCGAGTCCAGCTCAGAAGCAGCTCCTGGTCCAGCTGCCGGGGCTCCGGGACAGGTGAGGGCAGGCCCGGGGCTGGGGCAGCAGGAGGGTCAGAAAGGAACCCAGGCCTGAAGCAGAAGGCACATTGAAATGCAGAGTTAGTTCATCAGTCACCTGCTCCCGGGGAGGCTGCCCGGCGGTGCATGCATGATGGTGGCGGGGCGGGGTTATGGGAGAGCCGGCAAGGTGGGTGGGAACCCGGCCCTCCCTCCATGGGAACGGTGGCCTGTGCTCCACCTCACCCCATGGCGCCCAAGGGACATGCAGTGTGTGAGCACTGAGCACCCACAGCCTGGCTGGACAGGCAGGCACCGTCAGTGCCAGAGCAGGCCTGACTGCCTACAGGGTGAACCACAAGGGCCACACACTGCCACATGCTGTGGCATTCCCAAGTCGCAGCCGTGGTGGGTGGGGCCAGCTCCCCATTACTGGCCCTTATACACTGCCCCTCTCCTCCCCACCCTGCAGGAGGCCCCAGAGCCCAAGCAGGGCAGTCAGAGAGCAGAGGACCCTTCCAGGGGTCACAGCTCTGGGCTCTAGATCTGTATGTGCTGCTGCGCCTGTGGGAGGGCTGCTCCATGCTGTCCCGGCTCAGGAGCCCCGAGCAGGAGCTGGCGCCCACAGCAGGGTCCTCACAACCCTGGTCTGAGGACCCTGGTGCCCATTAGCACCTCCTGTTCTTGTCATCAGGGCAGGCCAGGCCCTTCCTGAGGAGTCACTGGCAGGCCCAGCGGGGAGGGGGGCTGGGGCCCGGGGTTCATCCTGAGGGGGCAGCGTCTATGACGTGAGTTTCCCAGACCAGGATGAGGGAGGGCTGGGAGGAGGAGGGGACACGGTGACCAGTATAAATAGTGGCAGTGCCAGCGCTGCGTCTCCACGGAGCAGGGAGGGGAGCCCGCCCCGTGGTGGGGTGATGGGGCATGTGCGTAAAGCAGGGGGTTGATTCCGGGAGCCAGTCCTGGAGTCTGGGAGAGCCTTGTGCGGCGAGGTGCAGGCTGGGTGGAAGGAAGCCGGGGTGGGGACAAGATCCCAGCTAGATGTGCAGGGTCCCCTCCCAGAGCCTGGCCGCATCTGCCCTGTGGAGACCTGGGAGGCAACCAGACGCGGTCTCTGCAGGCGGGAGGACGAGGCGGGGCCCCCACCCCTCTCGTCAGCAGCCACGCCTGCCATCAGATCTTGGTCTCGCTGAGGACGATGTTGGCGGTGACGAAGAAGAAGCAGGAGAAGGCCCAGAGCAGCACGAAGCCCACCCAGAAGGTGTGGTGGAACGGGGATCTGTGCTGGTTGGCGGCCCGCGGGCCGAGGGCCAGCTGGGTGTCCTTGCGGCAGAGGTACACCAGGAAGGCGGGGACCACGTACTGGATGCCCGTGCCTGCGTAGGCCCCCGTGATGCCCACCAGGGACTCCAGGTCGTGGGTGCAGAAGGCCACCAGCACCGGGGGCACCAGGGTGATGGTGGGGAACACCACGCGGTCCACCACCCAGGGGTACGTGCCGCCCTCGCGGTGGAAGAGCGTCTTCCAGTTGTTGCGCAGGGTCACGGCGATGATGGGGAAGTTGGTGCTGATGGTGAAGACGGGGAAGAGGCCCAGGAAGAAGCGCACGGCGGCCACGCTCACGATGTCGCAGCGCGCGAAGTTGAGGGTGTACATGTCCAGGAGGCTGTCGCCGCGGAAGCAGAAGATGGCGGTGAAGGAGAGCAGGCTGTAGAAGGCCAGGATCAGCACGTAGTCCAGGAAGACGAGGCGCGTGAGGTGGCGCTTGGAGGAGACGGGCGTGAGGAGGGACGGCAGGGAGTGCTGGCACATGAAGGAGTACACGCACACCCCGAACAGGTTCCGGACCCCGGAGAGGTCGGCCAGGGGCGGGTGCCCCTCCCCGTGCCCACGCCCGATGCGGACCAGGGCCAGCACGATCATGATGGTGAAAGCTGCAAAACAAACGAGAGGGTGTCAGCAGCAGAGGAGACGGCCCGCTGGACAGTGTCTGGTCTGGGGGCGCCCCCAAGGGACTGGAGCCCCAGGAGCAAGAACTGTTCCATTCACGTGACCCTGACGGCCACATTCTGGAGCAGGTCAGCAGTTGCTATGGATCTTATGAATGCACTGGGGTCCCCTCCCCATGTCCCGTTCACCCCCACACCAGCAGGTAAAGCCCACGGTGACACCTGCCATTTCTTGGTGAGTGACAGGCATAAGGGAGCAGTGGGCTGCCGGCTGGCCCCTCAGGGGCTCAGGGCTCCCCCAGGTGGAGGCTGGGGGGTCTCTGCACTGTCCCCTTCAGGCCACATCACACCAGGCTCCCTTCGCCTGGGCCTCACAGGAAGCCAGGGTGACCCTCCGCTCTGCCTTCCCACAATGACACTTGGAAACGGGACGACGGGGACATCATCTATAGCTTTAAATCAGAGCTGCCTGACACCGTCGGGGACAGGAGGGAAGCAGGGGGCGAGGGGACAGGCCTGTGAAAATGGCCAATAAATAAATGATTTGTCTCGGACTCTCAGCCCACCCCAGTCTCTGCTGCTCACTCCTGCCACTGAGGGCCCGCGACTCTCGCCGCCCCAGGGACACCACAAATCTCGCCAGCTCTGGTCAGTCAAGGGGAACGTGCAGCCACTTCCTCTCTAGAGGCAGCCCAGGAGCTGCCTCTGGCTTAACCCTCGAGGGGGTTGGGGGGCCTGTGACAGGACACCCCTTGGGGCCTCCCCGCTCCACAGGATGCCCAGGACCCTGGCAGTCTGCCTCGCTATTCCTGGGGGTGCGTGCAGGGCCAGGATGTGGGGAGGGGACGGGGAAGGCCGGAGGGGGTGGAGGTGCAGTTTCCTGTGCCAGGAGTCAGTCCTCGGCCAGAAAGGGTTATAAAGCTGAGCTGAGCAGGCGGGCGGCTGCAGCGGGGAGACCGGGGGCCTGGGCTGCCTGGTGATTAGCTATTCAAGAGGCTGCAGCTGAGGCTGTTGCCACAGGCAGGGCACTGGGATCAGAGCAAAGGGGACAGCCGCTGTAAGGCGAGATTCGGATGCTGCTGTGCCTCTCCCGTCTCGGGGTGTCCCCTCGGGACCTGGTGCTCCTCCCGGCCTGGGCCAAGGTCAGCCCGGACTCGGAAAGAGGCAAGTGCAGAGCCCTCTCGGTTCTTGCCGGCCGTGGCCGCGGGGCCTGGAGCGGTGAGCACGGGGAGCGGCTGTCGGCTGGGAGCGTCGCCCAGTCATGCTCTCCGGTGGGATGCTGGCCCGTGCTCCTCGGCCCCGAATCTCCCAGAGGCTGTAAGAAGCGCAGGCGAAACTGGCTTGTGGGCTGTCTGGGCAGCCCTGGCTGGGCGCTGCTTCTTGCAGATAAACCAGTTTAGGAAGCAGTTTCTGAAGATCTTCAGAGATGGCGGCTCTCGCTGTTTTAATAACTCACAAAAAGGACCACTTGGGTTTCTGCTGAACCTGACCCCCTCGTATTCCATGCTGGGTCAGCCCTGTGGCTTCTGGAGGGCTCCAGCTCCATCTCCACCTTCCTCCTCCTCCTCCTCACCCGGAAGCAGAGAAGGATGTTGCAATAATTAAGCTGCAGGCCTGAGCTTCTCCTCTGCGGCTGCGTTATTTATCCCGAAGGACTCCGAGCAGAGCCTCCCCTCCGAGTGTGTCGGGGAGGAGGCCGTTGATAAAGGGCAGGCGTTGGCGTCTCTGAGGCAATCAAGTCTTAAGTGGGGGATCAAGAGTTCGGGCTCTTCATCCTTCAACTCTCCACACCGTGGGCCGTGGCCCGCGGGGCCGGGGAGGGGAGGGGAGGGGAGGGTCTCCATTTTTCATCCCCAGGCTGTCACAGCCTGCTCCGTCTGTCATCGCCGGAGACGGGCCGAGGGGCCTCTGGCCGCCGGCCGCCTAATCTTCCGAGATTGGAAACTAAAATCCGGCACTGTCACCTCTCCTGAAGGCTGTCAGCCGGCTCCTCCTGTTATGAATGGTCTCCCCACAATTCTGTGTCAAAGCCCTGACTCCCCGGGTGACTACCTGCCGATGGGGCCTAGAAGGAGGTAAGGAAGGTGGAATGAGGCCATAGGGGTGGCCCTAATCTGACAGGACCTATGAGAGAAGGAAGAGACGCCAGCTGCTCTCTCCCTGCACAGAGAGGCCACATGAGGACACAGCGAGAAGGTGGTTGTCGACAAGCCAGAAAGAGAGGCCTCCCCAGACACCAACCCTGCCAGCACCGTGATCTTAGGCTCCCGGCTTCCAGAACTGAGAAAACACACTTCTGCTGTTGAAGCCGCCAGCTTGTGGTGGGGTGTGATGGCGGCCTGAGCTAAGACGGCTCTTAAGCAGCCGCTGGATCAGAGAGAACGCAGTGAGAGGGGGATGAGGAAAGCGGTGCGATGAGAGCGGCCCTTGGATTCCCGAGCTGAACGTAAATTCCCAGGCTCCGGGCCTGCTGTGGGCCACGCTGGCTCTGCAGACGTACGTGGCTGCAGGACTCTGTCCGAGGGGGCAGCTGCCCAGGCCCTTGTGAAGCCCAGCGCTGCAGAGGCACCCCTGTACCCACCGTTGGTCAGATGCCTCACCCCATCAGCTACTGGGCCTTATCTTCCCTTCCCTTGCTGCTGTCCTGACAGCTGGCCCGCCAACGTCCCGGGCGGAGCAGGAGTCCTCCTCCCATCAGCGCACGTCTCAGCCACGCACAGAGCAGAGCTGCCAACAACCAGGGCTGCTGGAGGCGGCGGGGGTGGTGGTGGGGGAGGGATGTGGGGGAATGCCAGGCAGAGCTCCGAGGCCGGTCCTGCCACTAAGGAAAGGGGTCACTACTTGTGGCACGAGGCTGACTCTTCACCAAACTTTAATTACGTGTCTACCCCAAAAGCCTTAAGATAGAAACCCCGGGCTCCTCTCCTTTAAACTGACCTCTGCCTTTGCAGAGAGAACTTTTCGAAAACCAAGAATACAATTAAGACCAAGGTGAAATACACACATAAAGGTTTTCCTGGACCCCCTCCACGGGCTGTGTGACCAGAGAAGCTGGATGCTCCAGGGCCCAGGAGAGCCCTGGATGGTGGCCCAGAGGGAGGGCGGGCCCAGAGGGAGGCCTGGCGGCCTGCTCAGAGGGGCCGGTGGGTATCCTCACGTTGGAAGGGGGTCCTTCCCTGCCCTCTGAGGAGCACGCGTGGAGTGAGAGGCTGTGAAGGAATTCGTGCACCAAGCTGGCCTGCGGAACCAACAGGATGTGAACAGATGGCCCCGACAGAGACCCCGGCGGCTGGTGGTGACAGATCAGAGCAGTCCCACTAGGAGACACTCTGCCCAGATCCTCCGGGATCTGCAGGGGGGTCAGCCATGCGGCCACAGATAATTCTGGGGACAGGTGAAACCAGAGCCCTTACGTTCCCTCCTAGGCTCCTAGGTGAAGTCTCCTCCTGGGGACCTTCTACCCCTTGGGCCACCAAGTCCCACCCCTCACCCCCCTCGGACTAGAGGACAAATATGGGGCACCTGCCAGGGTGGGTGAGGAGGGCAGGGCCAAGGAACTTCCCGAGGCAGCTCCGGTTGATCTGCGGACGCTCGCCGGCTGAGGGGAGGACGCCTGACCCACTTGGAGTGGAGGAGGCGGAGGAGACGAGCAGCGTGCGTGGTGTTGCTCTGAATACACAATCAGAGGGAAGGCAGCCCTGTGGGTCCCAGCAGCTCAGACCCAGACCGAGGAGGGCAGCTGCACGGCAGAGCAGTGCTTATTAGAAAGAATCAGTGTTTTAATAACGCCAAACGGGGCGCCCTGAGCAGAGCCAGCTGTCCATGTCCCCAGCTGGGAGGCGTCTGCTGGCGTCTCTGGGGGAAGTTGGTAACGGGAGTGAAGGAGTGTCCCAGGAGGGAAAGGTCTATACCAAGCATGTCAAACTCAAAGGCTAACACCGGCCAAATAAACGAGGCATGCTGCCTGCGGGCCGAGCGTTTGACACGCTTGGTCTACACTCATCATTTGAGCGGCTTGGGGCGTGGGCTCCGAAGCCACAGCTGCTGGGCCTGGGGGCACGAAGGACAGCACTTTGGGCTGCGTCTCTCTGGGTGACCCTGGTCTGCGGGCCACTGACAGGGAGAGAAGTAGGAGCTACAGAGGAAGCCTCCGGCATCCCTGTGCTGGGGCTGCTTCTCCTTTCTCTGGGGCTCAAGCCTCCTCCAGGGCAGTGGGGTTACCCGGGACCAGTGCTGGCCTGTTCCAGGAAGCACACAGGGGGGAGGTACAGAGGGAGTGACTGGCAGGTGTGGCAGCCGGGCCGGAGCCCATGCTGTGTGCTCGGGGGCCTGTGGCTGACCTGAAGCAGCCGCCGGGGGTGAGCGCCGTCTGGCCACCGGAGCCCCCCCTTGCATGTGTGAATTCAGAGGCGTTTGCAGCCTGGGTCTGCCAGACCGACCAGCCTGGTCTCCCCAGGACTCGCTTGGGGAGCAAAAGAAATGCATCAACACTGGTATCTGCCCTACGTGTCCTGACAGGTTCCCCGACAAATGGCTATTCGAAAAGGCCACCCAACCCTCCCAACCCCATTGAGGCAGCTCGAGGGGCTTCCGGCTAATGGCGGAGGGAGGGCGGAGGGTGCAGAGAAGGTGGGGCTGGCCCTGAGCTCCGGGGCCTGCTCGGGGCGGGCTGCTGCAATCCTCCCGCCTGGGGTTTCAACAGATGGCAGAACCAATTCCTAATTAAGCACAAGAAAGCTTCCGGCTCGGTACGTCTATGATTTTCCAGTTCCTTTGCTGCTCATTTCCCCCTTCTTTTTCTAGAACCCACGCCAGCTTATTGCCACCCTGCCTGCCTCACTCGCGGTCAGACGCCTGGGCCCTGAGACGGGAGAGGGAGGGGCATGTGCCGGAGGGTCATGGGGCCACGGCGCGCAGCTGCTTTTCAAAGGCAGCGTGAAAAGCAAGTTCGTTATCACTGACAACTTGGTGCCAACTTGAGGACAGACAAGGCTTTGGTGCTCACTGCCTTGGAGGGGTTCTAGAAACCTCACCTGGGGTGCTAGAGGAGACACCCTCCACAGCACCCCCTTCCATCGGCCTGCAGACACCCAGGGGGCAGGCAGCCCCTCCCACAGGTGGACGGCCTGGCCAGGGTGCTTGGTGTCCCCGGATCCCCCGATGCCACGCTGCTGTCTCCTACCAGCTCCACAGGAGAAGCACCCCGGGGCTGCAGTGCCCACTGGGGACGGGCCCCTCGGCTGGGCTGCATGTTAGACTTGATGGGCGATCTCTTACGTGAGACGTTTACTTCCCAAGCCCAGAGGTCTGAGTGTCTCGGAGAAAGATGCCGGTGCCGGCACCCAGCGCTGCTGGAGGACAGGCTGGCTGACTATCTCCCGGATCAAGGGGAGAAAAGAGGCAAATGACTTGCAGAGACAGCGACATCCAGACAATGTCACCTCCCAAGCATGAGTGTGGGTGACCTTCGCGAGCTGGCTCCGCCTCCAACCCTTCTCTCTCAAGGCCACTGCCACGGGCTGGGCCGTGCTGCGCTTCAGGGCTGCCTCCCTGGGAGGGCCGGGGCCTGCAGGGTGTGGGGACCCCGAGGATTCCCACTGTGTCCCTGCACCAACGAGCAGCCACCCTGCTGCTCTGGGGGAGGGGCCCTGGTTGGGAGAAAGAGAGGCGGAATGGGTCACCCAGGCTGGGTGGCCTGAGCCCTGGCAAAGAGCTGCCGACTCCGCTCTGTGCGAGGACACCAGCGAGGGGTGGGGGTGGGGGTTCAGGGTGTTTCCACTCCCTTGGAGGCCCCCAGGGCCTGCCTCTCTGCAGGTGGGGGCTGTGCTGACCCGAATCTGGGGGAGCCTCGTATCCAGTCAACCTCCTCCTCACCCTCTTACAATCGTCTCTCTTCTAATGAATGTACTGCTCATCAGACACAGAGGACTCTGTCACACTGAACAGGCACTGGGGTGCTGCAGAGGCCGGTAACGGTCCTTATCGGCGGCCAGCCCCTCGTGGGTGGCGTGGGAATCCACCATGCCGGCTAACGCACGGCGTCCCCTCCATGCTCCCCCTGCTCCTGCCACCTCATGAGGGAGAGGGGCTGGGCGCCGGCGTTTAAAGAGCCCCTTCCCATTGCCAAGCATGTCAGGGAAGCCAATCCTGAGCAGGCGGGGCCAGGTTTTCAGGACTTTGGGCCCCGGATGCTGGGGCAGCAGATGAAGCCAGGGAGGCCAGGAGGGACAAGGCTTTTCTTCCAACGCTGCTTTCCTGAGAAAACTCCTTCTGAAGGTCACTAGGGTTCTCAGACACGGCCACGGATCCCGGGCTTTTGGTCACAATCCCTCCTGCACCCAGGGAGGCTCCATGCCAACACCGTGCCCGTGGAGCTAGCGCGACCCTCACGTTCTAAGCAACTCGTCCTCATCTCCCCAGGTGGTCATGGCGTTCATCTCACCCAGGACTTCGGAGCTTGAGAATGAAACGTGAACACAGCGCCCTGACGGTGAGGGCAGCTCAGATCCAGGCACGGGGCAGACAGGAGTCTCGCCCATCCAGAGAGCACACAGGTGTCCTCCTGTCCCTCCTCCTGATGGATGCTGACGGCCAGGCTCATCCAGTTACAGAGGCCCCAGAGCTCACCCTCCAGACCACTCAGCCCCGCGCTCATTGCCTTGCAAGGAAGGAGCAAGGGTGGGAAGAAGTCACAGGCTCGGGTTCTGGCTCAAGCCGAGGCAGAACTCCAAGCACTGACCAAGGACCCCTCCGAGCAGCTCTCAGAGTGCGTGGAGCCTTCCCATCGTGAGCTCCTGTCCCCACGGCTGCAGGGTGGGGCTGGCCTGGAGGACGGCCCCCTCCCTTCCAACTGAAGAAGCCAGGACTCCCGTGAGGCGGTCATCCCCTTACGCTGGGGTCTGTAATGCCAAGTGGGGGGCCAGGGGACTGCAGGTGCCAAAACTGCTGGAAGTCATTTGGATCAGAAACTGTGAGCTCGTCATGACTAGTGCTGAGCGCCGGCGGCAATGAAGAGCGATGAGGGGCCGACGCCTGGGAGAGGGAGTGGGGACGGGGGTCAGAGGGAGTCTGGAACCATCCTCTTTCCCAGGAAAGGGGAGTCCCCACCAGAACAGCAACAGCAGGTTTCGCTTTTAGATCAAAACAAGCATGCAGCCCAGCCAGTGTGGCTCAGTGGTTGAGTGTCAACTCATGGAGGTCACGGGTTCGATTCCCGGTCAGAGCACATGCCCAGGTTGTGGGCTCAATCCCCAGTGTCGGGTATGCAGGCAGCCAAGCAATGATTCTCTTTCATCATTAATGTTTCTCTCTCTCTCCCTTCCCCTTCCTCTCTTATATAATAATAATATATATTAAAACAAAACAAAAAAAAACCAAGCGTGCAACTGGTCCAGAGCACGTGCCAGCTGTCCTGGGTCCAGGTGGTCAGCAGCCGGGGCCGCCAGGGTGGTTGGCAGGATGGAGTGGGGGAATAAATGAGCACCTCACCCCACACCTGATTTAAGGGGAGAGACCCCCACCCAGGAAAGCAGTGCTCCTGCTCAGAGGGGAGCCAGGCAGGCAGAGGGCACTGTGGACGAGGGGTCTTCACACCCTGGTGGCTGGGGATGCGATGGGGGCGCCATGCCCACTGGTTTATGGCACAGCTCTCATGCCCGCAGGGAACAGGGCCCTGACCCAGGCCTTCAGGTGTCCAGCCTCCAGGCCAGGCCAGGTCAGTGGGGAGGGACCGGCGCGGGCGTGCGCAAGAGGCTGGTCCCAGACTCCGCAGTCCCAGGCCTGGCTCCAGCTCCGCCCCCACTACGTGATCGTGGAGTGACTTAACTTTTCGCGACTGAATCTCCCCACCAGCAGGAAGGCAGGCGGAGCACGGCCTCCTCCTTGCCCCCGGGAGCCCACAGAAACCCGCACCCGGTTCCTGGCTGTCTCTGGAGGGCGAAGGAAGGGCCGAGGGGAGGAAGGGAGAGAGCGAGCTGTTCCCAGACTCACCGACCCATCGCATCAGGGAGGTCAGGATCTGCAGGTACTTGGTCTTCTGGACGTCAAAGAAGGTGAAGGGTCCCAGGAGGAGAGTGAAGACAGCCTGGGCGACAAAACAGGAGTGAGGGGGACACCGAGGCCGGGCCGCACTGGGCACGCCGTGTGTGAATGTGTGTGCGCACACGTGTGTGCGGGGAGCATACACCGTTCACGCAGCCTCTGCCCAGGGCCGGGCCAGTCCTGACCCAGGTGCGCTGGACTGGCAGCGGCGCCCGGGGTCAGACGGCATCCGTGTGAGTTTCCTGCGTCATGCGCACAGGAGCCGGAGCCGCGCTTCTCCGCCCGTCCTCCACTCACTGTCCTGAGACTCTGGAAAGGGGTTTCCAGGCAAGTCCCAGGCGACACCCTGGGAACATCACCCATTCGCTTCAGCAAACACTGCCGAGGGAGGCACAGCCTGGCACTGAGTGGGCACGAGCGTGGATCGGGTGCCAGACGGCAGGCAGATGAGGGTGGGAAGCAGCACCAGCCACGCCGCGGGCACTCAAGGCTTCCAGGGAGGAAAGGACACAGGGAGGAGGGGGCACAGCGTCCTGACAACACACTGGAGGGGAGGGGCGCCCTTCTGAAGGCTTCAGAGGAAAGGATCAATCAGAAGGTCGTTAACCAGCGATGTTTTGTGTGTGTTTTTTAAAAAAAATATTTTTACTGATTTCAGAGAGAGGAAGGGAGAGGGAGAGAGATAGAGATAGAAACATTAATAATGAGAGAGAATCACAAATCGGCTGCCTCCTGCACACCCCCTACTGGCATCTGCCCTGACTGGGAATCCAACTGTGACCTCCTGGTTCATAGGTTGATGATGCTCAACCACTGAGCCACGCCAGCCAGGCCACCAGCAATGTTTTTACCTGACAGAGGAGGAGGGGAAGCAGGGAGAATAGAGCCAGTGGCTTCCAGGGCAACTCCTAAGAGAAGGACCCCAGCCCCAGAAGAGCAGGGCTGCACCTTGGGGGACGGGGGTGGGGTGGGCGTGGAAAGTCTGGGAGTGGGGAGCCCGGCCCGAGGGGGCACTGCGGGCTCCTCGGTTCTCTTTCTCTTCGGAGAACAGGAGAGTGAATGTTTACTTTGAAAAAGTGAAGAAATCCAAAGCCTGTCGTAAACGGGAGATTCGAATCCTCTCTGCAAAGGAAAATGGGGTAAACTCAGCACCGCGGAGCCTGGGGCTGGGAGGCGGGAAGCGTAGGATTTCCACGCCAAATTGGGTGCTCAGGGAGAGAGGAATTAAACGCCGCTGGTTGGCGTTGCGCTGATGGCACCATTTCCAATCTGCCACTCGGAAGCGGCGGCGGCATCAGACCTTATTAACATTTACACGGTGCCATTTTACCACGTTAATGCTAATGACACTCGCCAGAGAGACGCAGCCAGCCGGCTCCCAAGGCGAGTGTGGGGAGCGGGGCCCACCCCGGGGAGCCGGCCGGGTCCTGTGACCTGGGTGAACATTTCGCAGCTGCGGGGTCTGCCCTGTGCCAGGCAGGCGGGAGCCCCACAGAAGGGGGGCTGAGCCCGCCCCTCCGCCGCCCCCGTGGCACGGAGAGCAGGATGTGGAACAAGCTGTGACCTCTTATCCTAGTCCATTATCACTGTGCGAATGAATGACAGGAAGGACTAAAGTGGCGGCTTGAGAAGGCTCTAATTAGCGGGGTCGAGGTCCATGGGGCTGGGAGGCTTCTGGCAAGGGCTTTCTGCTGGGGCCTAGCACCAGATCTGCTTCTGATTGGGGCGGGTGTGGGGGGGTCAGAAGCGTCTCATCAGGCCAGGGAGGGGGCCATGAAGGGGCAGAATCACCCCCGCTTCGCCGAGCAAGTCTGTGTGCAGCATCGCCAGCAAGTCCTTTAGGAGGACGACCGCTTCAGGGAGACTGTCCGCCGCTGAGGTCCCTTCGGAGGGACGGGAGCGGGGATGTCATGTGGAAGACACATAGGAAGCCACTGGGCACCAGCGTCCCCAAGTGACCGTGGCCGGACTTGGACGCCTACCGTGCCCGGGGCGAGGTGGTCAGCGTTTCACCTCCGACCTGCGACGCCTCCCACTGAAACGGGCGCTCCGCTGTGGGTGCTGGGGATTTCCCGGGGGTGGCCTACGTGGGAGGTCAGCTCTCGTCTCTGAAGGCGCAGGACTGGGCTTTAGAAAGTCCCGCTATGGAAACACGGGGGGAGGGGAGGGGGAGCAGAGCCAGCCCCAGGCAGGGGAGTCCGCCTCCGCAGGCTGCACAGGCCCTTCCTCCAGGAGGCCATTTCCTGGCGAGCCCACCTTCGTCCTCCCCCGCCCCGCCCGGCATTCTGTGTCCAGTTCTAGCCTCCGAGTGGGAGCAGGTGGTAAGGGCTCTTCTGGAAGCCCTGTCTGCTCAGCAGCTGCGACGTCCATGGCTGGGCGGCAGCTGGGATGTGGTTTCTTTTTCTTTTAATGCTCAGGACCACAGACTGACTGTGCCACGTGGGGGGGGGGTGCAGGGCCACTGGGAGGAAGTGCACCCAGACCGCCCGCCCGCGCGGCCGCTGGCTCCCACACCTGAGCGCGCGCAGACCCAGACGCAGGGCACAAGCTGGGGCTCATGGTGGAACAGGTGTCCTCTGCAAATGAGCCAGAGCCGACTCGGCACCTGCAGGGCTGCATCCGACTGGGAAAGGACGGAGGACTCAGAGCAGTGGCGCGGGGCTGCCGGGTCTTGGGGAGAAAGGGGGCGGGGCACAGGAGACAAAGGGGCCCCAGCATCCATCTCTGAACGCAGTACAGCCACGTGCGGGCCCTTGCCTTTTTAAAAAAGAAGAAATAAAAAGCCAGCACCCAGCCAGGGAAGGGGAGAGCCCACGCGGTGCTCCTTAAGAGACGGATCTGTAAGTCAGGGGCTCAGCTCAGACCTGCTGAGACGGAGCTGTGTCCCCCACCGGCCCCCCTCTGACCCCTCGAGTGTTAACCCTACAGCCCCCCCGCACTTCGGGGGCAAAGCTCCAGCCACTCAGTCCTGTCACACACCCGGAGCCCAGGACAGGCACGCGCTGTGTCTGCTTAACTGCACAAAATGGGGAAGGGGGTGCGCGTGTCAACATCAGCACAAAAGTAAAGCAGATCGATGCCTCTCTCCTCATCCCCAGATTTCTCTGCATGTTTCCCTGGTCAGAGAAACAAAATGGAAACTCAAATTAGGAGCTAATCCCCAACTGAACCCCAGCGAACAGGCTGCACACCCTCGGGGCCCTGCCTTCTGCCTGCGGATCCATCGCATCAGCCTCGGCCTCGTCTCCCCAGCTGCTCCTGCTGACCACCCGCCGCATCCACGCTGTCCCGGATCACGTCGCCGCCCAGGGCTGCAGGTCCCCTTGTACGCAGTCCATTTCTCTCCCCTCAAGCGGGGAGGTGATAGAGAACGCACTGTTCTTGGAGGAAAGGGAAGATAGAAGAGAAGGACGTGCTACAGTGACGGCCACCACACAGGACACATGTCCTAAGAACGGTAACCAATTACCTTCTGCAACAAGTAACCATGAGGGAATATTCTAGAAGACAGGACCGTCAGCCGGGGATCCCTCCCAGCCCATCCCCTGACCTAGACGTGAGCCAAGGGCGGCATCCTTGGGGACGAAAGCCAACGGTCATGAGGCCAGCAGTGGCCATGAGGCGCAAAGCACTGCTCCCGTGGTGCCTCTAACTGAGGCTGGCCCTAGCCGGTTCGGCTCAGTGGATTGAGCGTCGACCTGCGGACTGAAGGGTCCTGGGTTTGATTCCGGTCAGGGGCACATGCCCAGGTTGTGGGCTCGGTCCCCAGTGGGGGGTGTGCAGGAGGCAGCCGATCAATGATTCTCTCTCATTGATGTTTCTATCTCTTTTCCTCTCCCTTCCTCTCTGAAATCAATAAAAATATATTAAAGGTAAATAAATCTGAGGCTGACTTGCTCGATGGCCAGTTTTTATTTCCCTGTGAAAGTAAAGGGTTCTGGGGTTTGTTTGTGGCTCCCGAGTCGTGAGATGGAGCTTCC
Source organism: Plecotus auritus (assembly GCF_963455305.1). NCBI lineage: Eukaryota > Metazoa > Chordata > Mammalia > Chiroptera > Vespertilionidae > Plecotus > Plecotus auritus. The sequence continues at coordinate 4,172,853 of NC_137774.1, forward strand.
AGGAGCCAAGAATTCAGGCTTGGCTTCCCCTCACACCCCCTGCCAGTCCCTGGAGTTTCAGCATAAAAGGCCAGCAGGCCACTTAGCGCCTTCCGTTCGAGGGCAGGGGGCTCGGATTTCTCTGTTCACAGGGCGATGAGGAAGGTTGCATGGCGAGTGCTGACCTGTGGGGGCTGACGCTGACTCCGGACACATGGCGAGGCAGGCTGGGGGGTCGGGGCTAGCTGGGGCGCAGGGGGCAGTGGTGCGATGGCACAGCTGCGTGGTCTGGACCCCCCCGGAGGTTACTCTAAGGGGTAAAGGAAACTGATGCCCAGACTACAGGGCTGTCCTTGTGGGGAGCTGGGGGTTAAGAGCTAATTGGGGTTAACGGCAACTCAGCGGGAGCCCATCCCGCCTCGGGAACTGAACTTTCCACGCGTCCTTGAAGTGCAGTGAAGACATGCTCAAGGATTCTATTTTTACTTCTCAAGTGGCTCTGAACATCTTGGTTTGGGAGTTTTTATTTTCCCAACAAGAGTGACAACGTCTGGGGCTTCATCCAAAAGAAGGAAGCGAGTTCCGAGGCAGCGAGGACACGGGAGGGACAACGGGCTTCAGGGCCCCCTGCCCAGTCCCTCTTTAGGGCGCGTCCCTGCCTGCCCAAAGGCGGTGAGTATGCCCTGGAGGGGGTCTATCCCCCCAGGCTCCTCGGGGGCTGGGCTGGCCCAAAGGCGGCCGCCTGGCACCGCTGCTGTCCCCCTGGCCTTCTTATTGGACAAGACTGTGGGTCTGTGTTGTCTCTTTTCCAGCTGAAAGGCCAGATGGTACCCGATGGTGGGCAGAATTCCAAGGATTTGATGCCCAAACTGCAACCTTTGTGGTTTGGGTGGAAAAGATAAATATTGTGGAAAACCCACACAGTCACTCACTGAATGACTGTCAGCCACCGGGGTTTATAAAGGACAGCTTGGCTCTTCTTAGAGACTGAGGGTTAGGGCTCTTCACGGCATGAGAGACTGAGTCCACACCCCATGTCCAGGGGAAAAGACAGGCTGGACTTGAACGAGGTGGACTTCAGGACATGACAAGGCGCTGGGGTGCGTGTTAGGGCTCTTCACGGCATGAGAGACTGAGGGTTAGGGCTCTTCACGGCATGAGAGACTGAGTCCACACCCCATGTCCAGGGGAAAAGACAGGCTGGACTTGAACGAGGTGGACTTCAGGACATGACAAGGCGCTGGGGTGCGTGTGCCTGAGGCTGTGGGAAGTGGGGTGAAACAGGTGGAAGGCGGGAGGCTGGGGGCTCTGCCGAGAGAACCAGATCTGACACCTGCTCAAGTACCTCACTGCTCACCTTGCAGGCACCAAAGAGATGTCAGAGAGACAGATGGGTGGTGAGCCCCCCTCTACCTCCTGTCCCAAAGGCAGGGTGTCCCTACGCCCCTGCTGAGGGTGGGTGGCTCCTGTCCTGCAGTGCGGAGCAGAGGGTGACCCGGGCCTCCAGGAAAGGAGGGGCCAGCTAGACATGGAGTTTTCCGGCTGGAGTGGTGGCTGCCAGCTGTGGTGAGCCCTGGCCGTGAGCAGGTTGAGGGCTGACGGAAGAACGTGCCCACAGACCCAGCGGAGGCAGGCCACCCGAGGGCGGTCTCGTCCACTCAGCCATTCCCGGAGCGAGTCGCTGTGTGAGGCCCCAGGCTGGCTCCAGACACAAAGGTGGATAAGGAGAGCCCTGCCCATGAGCTCTCAGTGAGGCAGAGCAGCAGAATGCGCACCCAGGTCCCATGAACAAATCCCAGGAAGGGAGGGGACAGGCGTGTGCTGCAGGCGTCTCGGGCGGGGCCCCGAGCTCCGTCTGCAGGAAGCAAGGCACGTGAAGGGCGCGCTGCTGTAGAACAGCCCAGGACGTCGGAGGACACTGCCAGCGAGGGTGGGGCAGTGGTGAGAGAAAGTTCCAGAAGGAGAATGGAGCAGACTGTGCCACGTGCATCAGACACTGCCTTGCACAGAGGCGCCTCTGAAGGGTTTTGAGCAGGGACATGACAGTCAGATGTACTGGAGTCAGTAGGGCTGAAAGAATGAAATACCACGACCTCGGGGCCATCCTCCTGCTGGGAGGGGCCAGGGCGGACGCCAGGGAGCAGGGCTGTGCATCCCCTGCGTGGGGGTCCTCTGCTGACGGGAGGAGGTTTGAAAGGACTTTCGTCCTCTGAGCCACAGGTCTGGGAGGCGGAGAGAACGTGCCAGTCCCTCCAGCTGGGCTGCGGTGATAAATGAGTGACTACGCCCTCAAGTCCCTGCAGCCAGCCCCAGGGGACCGGAGCAAGGAAGGTGCCATGTCCAGGGCAGGCGGTGATAAACCCTCTGTGGCAAAAGGAAACGGGTCTTGTAGGGGAGGCTGGACTTTCCCGGCGGGGAGTTTGGAAGCTCAGAGAGAGCAGCGACCTCGCTCCCCTCCATGGGCCGAGGGAGCAGATGCAAAGACAGAAACTTCCCCGGGACCGAGGCTCGGTTTACTGGCTCTCACTTTTAGCCACTAAAACCTTGCGTGGAGAATCACACTAGCCGTGTCTTGGTCTATTTAGGCAGAATGCCAACCAAGGGAGAGCATGGGCCCACGGATTGCCCCCCAGGGCTGTTCCTGGAGGGCTGGCCTGGGAGGAGGTGGGTGGCTGCCCTGCACAGAGGAAGCTGGAGGAATTCATCGTGCCTGGCCACGTGACTCGGGGCTGGGAACGGCCGCGGGGTGGGGGGTCAGCTGGTCCTTAGAACAACAGGACTAGGGAACAGGTAGGTCGGGGAGCGCTCTGTACCCCATGGACTGTGTCATGAGTGACGGGGGGTGGGGTGGGGAGCCTCTGGGCCATCAATCCTGCCCCTCAGTCCCCTTGGAAAAAAGCTCCCCCACCCCCGCCCCTCGCCACCACCTGACTGCCAGGAATCCGCTGCTCAGACATCTTGGGGATGAGCGGTGTGGGCGCCCCATGGGCCTCAGCCTGCAGGGCTGTCTGTCTGCATCTCTAGTTTCCCATAGGAATCTGATTGCCTGTGGTGTCTGTGAGGAGGCAGAGCCATCGCTCTCTGTCACCTCAGCTGCCTGGTGTTGGAGCCACTCGAGGAGAGGTGCCAGGTGATCGCTGCAGATGCTCTCGCTCCTTCCCTTCCTCACTTGCTCTAGCTCTACCGCTGTCTCTGTGCGGGAAGGGCGGTGGCGGTGGGGGTGCCGAGCTGGAGCTGGGGGCAGGGAGGGAAGGGAGTCAGGTGCCCAGAACACAGGAGCCCAGCTGGCTCCACCCCTTCCCCCGCTGACGTGCGACCTCGAAATAGACCCAAACAGAGCGGGATTGGAACAGGAGTCTTTGCCGGCACTGAGTAACCTTGGAGGTGGGAAGGCAGGAGACAGCACGCCGGCCAGCTGATTAACTGCTCTGTGGAAGTGGCTACAAGACACTCCACTAACAGCCCCCAGCTTCCTCCCTTGTGGATGGGCAGTGACCAGAGCACCATCTGCAGGAACCCCAGAGGGACTTGTCCATCCCAGGTACCAAGGCAGCTACTGCCAAAGGGATGGTGCTGGAGCCCTTTCCTCTAGGGACACGCCATCTGGAAGCGTCTGATCGGAGCAGGCGAAGCTGTTCTGTCTGCACCGAGTGCCGGAGGCATGGACCCCAGGGGTTACTAGTAACGCCAGGCTGGAGGCCCGGCCACCGTCTGTCCCGGTAGGGGCAAGGCCCAGGAGGCCTCTGGCCGCTGCCTTCACAGATACACTGCGGCAGGCAGCCGTTCTCCAAGGGAAGCCAGGCCTTCTCCAAGGGAAGCCAGGCCGACAGGACCATTTACACCTGCGAGGGGTCCTCTAGGGGACCCTCCTCAGAACTGGTCCAAACGCAGATTCCTGGCCCTGCAGCCTGAGATTCTGCTACACTGGGGCCTGGGGGGAGACCCCGGAATCTCTACTTCTAACCAGAGCCTGAAGGTGTTCTCATGCCAGTTGGTCCTGGAACCAAACTCTGAGACACAGTGGAGGCTCCTACTCCTGACCTGGGGGAAGGGCAAGAGCAGGGCCGGGCTCCTGAGGCCGGTGACCCGCCCGCATTGGTGAGGAGGAAGGTGCCAGAACTGCTGGGATGCCCCAGGCTGTGTGTGTGTGTGTGTGTGTCCTCCAGCCCCGGGCAGCACCCAGCACCTGGCCCCGCAGCCTCTTCCCTGATCTTGTCACGGTTTCCAGAGAACATCTCAATCGCGCCACCAGGAAGTTCTCCCCCTGGCAAACCCACCATGCCCTGCCGCGCCCCGTGCCCCTGGTTCACACTTGCCACAGAGCATCTGCTCAGCAACTCCCCCGCAGCACCTCCCTCTGCTCTTGCAGGCTTTTTAAAATGGACCTTGGTCTACTCTCGGCTAATCCACACGGCATCCGGAGCTCATGCTAATTAATCAGCAATTAGTCATTAATATGCACCCTAATTGCTCATCTCCGCCTCATGCCCATCATGCCCACGCCCCAGGCACCTTCCTGCTAGCTCCTGTGGACCCTCTGGGGTTCTTCGCTCCGCTGTGCCCTCGGGGCCAGCCTGCAGACTGGAGAACGTGCCCAGAGACACTTTTATTCTCTGCACGGTCTGCAAGGCAGGCTGCTGGCTAGGAAGCCAGCCTCACGGAGGGGCACGGTTATTACTTTGGAATGAGTGCTTTATTTAATTAAACAATTATTGCCGAGGCCCTGGGGCACCATTCAGAAAGACACCGGATTCCGCTTCTAACAGACACCCTGGAAGGCAGAGCGCGCTGCGTTCGGGGAGCGGCACGGCCCCACGGAACGCTGCAGGGCCTTCGCGAGGGCCCTGCACTCATCCACAGAGCCGAGCATCAGAGAGACACGGAGCCGGGGGAGGGAAACGGCGTGGCATCGTTCTCATTCTAGTTAGCACAAAATATTTAAGGACATTCCAGATGACTTAGAACTACGAAGAGGCTGCTGGATCCTTTTTAGACTATAGTTTTTCCCTGCATTTTGGGGAAAATAAAGCAAAAAAAAGGGGTGTGTGTGTGGAGGGGAGCAGGGGATCTGAAAGCAACGACCAGGACATTTCCTTCAAAGCCATTTCTAGCTCCCGGCCCAGGAACGGGAGGCGTGGAAGCGGAGGGCCGCCGAGGGGAGACAGCCTGGCGGCAGCGCAGCAGGAGTGACCCTGGAGCAGCTTCCGAGGGGAAAAGACGGACCACGCACGGGTCAACGACCAGGAGCACCAGGCTTGCACCCCACGGGCCGACTCCCTGATCGGGAAGGCTCGAGCCTCAAGCTCCGGGCTGCCTGGGACTGGTGTGAAGTGCGATAAAAACGGCTGTGAAAAAGCGCAGCGCAGAAGGTCTCCGCAGGGATGACACTCCCCACGGAGACTGGTTTGGAAGCTTCCCAACCAAACTGGCCTGTGCGTGAGCATGGCCGTGGCCGTGGGCGTGTCCTTAGGCTCACGGAGCCCTCCCGGCCCCGGGCGTGCATCCCCGGCGCTCTCTTGCCGGCGGGCTGCCGGCGATGCCTATTTCTGCAGGAATGGGGGCTCAGGTTTCTGCAGCTTTGCGCATGAACATGTGGATACCTCCCTGGACAAGAGCCGGGCTTCTGAGCGTCCACTTTATAAAGGCTCCATTTCCACAGAATAACATTTTAAACGCACGAGGGGAACTAAGTGCTGAAGAGGAACTTGTGGCGAGCCCTTCTATAAAGTAACGAATCATCTTGTAACAAATCACCACCCCCCCTAGTTTGTTTTCTGCACTTGGATATTCACATAATGGGGTTTATTAAGCGTCGCTGAGTAAGGCTGAGTATGCCTGGGGCGGCGGCAAGGTTATGGCACAAGGATGGGGACAGGAGGAAGGGTGAGAAGCTAGACAAGTCAAACGGACATTTCCCCATGCGCTCAGGAATAAAGCCGGCTTGCTTCAGGCGCGTGGTATTTGCAAGGTGTCCTCATTACTTTCCAGACAACGGAGACAGGGAGGCACTTACACGGGGTCTGGGAGAAAATTCAGGAGCCAGAACCACGTTTCCTTTACCCAGCAGGCCCTCCACTCAGGACAAAGGACAGCGTCTGAGGCCTGGGGGAGGGGCGGGGGATTGTCCAGCAGAAACCACGCCCACGGGCTTGTGACCCAGGTTCCCATAACCCGGTGTCTTTGCTGGGAGCGTGGAGAAAGGGGCGCGGGGGTTGAGCATCGTCCTCTAAGCTGGTGTGGCAGGTACCGACCATGGCAGAGAACAACCTCTCACTGAGCTGGAGGGAGCGAGGGCTAAACACCCACAGGCGCCCAGACGGTGGTGACGGGCTCAGGGAGGTGCGCCCCTGGCTTCCTGGGAAAGGTGGGGCTGGTCCAGAGCAATGCTCGGCGGCAGCTGGGCAGGCACCGGGGAAGGACTGGCGGCGGTGCCCAGACCCACCGAGCAGCAGCAGTGGGGTGATGAGATAGTGGGGACTCAAGAGGTCCCTTGGCCAGAGTGTGCTCGACAAAGCCCGGCGCTGGGGTGAGTGACAGAGCAGTCGGAATTTCATTTGGAAAGGCGGGGGCTGGGAAGCACACCGAGCCACAAGGAGCCACTCCGGGGACGATATACAGACAGCTCCACAGGAAAAAAAAAAAAAAAAAAAAAAGACAGACAGAAAGAAAAATGCTCGCCTGTCCCTGTATTATTGATTTTCTTGAAAAAGGAAGAGACCAGCTAATCCTTTAACGTCAATCATTTCAATCTGAGTGCTGGTCGCTGGTTGAAGTTCGAGTTCACTCAACACCAGAGTGGACTGTTTGGGTAGTGGGTGCACGCATTTTGGGGTGTGGGCAGAAATTCATTCTTCTGGAGACCCAGGATCATGAGATGAAAGCAGAGGGTCAGCAAGTGGCGGGGGGGGCTGCACACGGGGACGGGGGTCCTCCCAGAGGTCACGCCCACACAGGCCAGAGGAGCTGGCAGAAGACACTGCAGGCCCGCTCCTGGGGTTGGCCAGGCAGGCGCGCGGCCAGGAGAGCCGCTCCGCTTGCCACACCTGCAGTGGCCGCCCGGCGTGACTGGCATCTTCCCACGGGCAAGTGGGGAGAAGAGTGAGAGGCAAGACCACACCGCCCTCTCCGGAGCCTCCAGAACTGAACGAGGAGGAGCTGACAAGAAGTGCATTGTGGGAGGAAGGAATGGAAGGGCAAGAAACACGGTGGGCCTCCCTGGGAGGTCCCCAAACAGGCACCCTCTGAAGGAGGTGCTCGGATGCCCCAGCCCCTGTAGGCAACACCCTCCAGCCCCAGGCAGCCTGGAATCTCCTCTCGGCTTGCTTCATGTTGGGGGGGGTGGGCGGTTGCCAGCAAGAGAGGGAAGCTGCCACCGGCCCTGGCCGTTCACTGAGCGTAGGATCCTGCTGTTTGCAGACTCAGCCACCCCACCAGATGCCCCCATGAGGACAGCTCACTGTCCTGCCAGTCCTGCTAGCCTCCAGTGGGGGGCACCTTTCTAGCTCATGGGGCTTCATTCCACTCCAGGTCCCCGACACCGTGCAAACAGGGGCAGCATTCATGCCGTGTCCTGCTGGAGCTGTGCTCTGGGGCACCTGCCCCCGCAGGTGTACAGCAGTATCCCCGAGTCTCCACGAATTATGAAGTCACTGCCGTTGCCGAAACCTGTTCCACACAAACCTTCCCCCTCACTGGTCCTGAGGCCTCGAGGCCACCTTCTGCCCCATAACCAGTAAGAATACACATTCAAGTGATGGCAGCGGTGACCCACTTCTTAGCAGATGTCACAGCCCCGGGGCACGGCGGCGGTGCTGAAAGAACAGAGGGAGACGTGGCAGGGAGGGAAACGTCCTTGGGAAGGCGCCTTCTATTCCAACGCCGCGTCACTATCTAGGAGCCGAGCGAGGGGCGGTAGGAGCGACAGCTAATCAATCCGGCGACACACAGGATGTGCGGACGCGGATCACTGCACAGGCACCGTCCTCGGGCAGCGTCGCCCCAGCCCTCCACAAACGTCAAGCGCCAAGGGCTGAGGCCCAGGTGCGACCGGCCCCCTCCAACCTGGGCCTGGCAGCGGGGCTGCCCTGCTAGCTGAGCAGGTCTATGTCACCCGGGCCAGAGGACGTGGCTGAGAGGCCAGGGAGCTGGGCCGCGGTCTCTGCCTCAGCTCCGTGGCCCCAGGGGAAGTCACAGCCTCCACGCCTCAGCTTTTTCTGCTGTAAAATGGGATGAGATGTCACGGACCTTACTGCATGGCCCGAGGACCAAATCAGAAACGAGAAGGTAGCTGGCAACGTGCTACGCCAATGCAAGACAAACCCCAGCAGGAAGGACCAGTCACGGCCTGGCACACCACTCACTGCCCAGGGTGCACTGCTCCCTTAGACACGCCCCCAAGGATGTGTTCCCCTCAAACAGCACTGTTTTGGGAAAAAACCAGCTGGTTTGAAAAAACGGACTGCACACTGTTTTAAGTGTTGCAAGTGGACAGTGCCAAGTGTCGCCAAGTAAGAAGAACCCAAGATGGAATCAGGGGACACGCCTCCTGGCAGAGAAAGAGAATCCAGGATTCTCAGGGAAGGCCAGGGGACCCTTCCGATGTTACCTTGGGCCGGTTCCCAGACTATCTGCTCTAGGAAGAGAGTCCAGCAGACAGAACTTTCCCTCGGCCCCCAACACACACCCTGCTTCTTCAGGGGCATTTCTGGAGGGAGTCTGGGGAGAACCCCTCTGTCCCGCAGAGGGTGGCGGGGTCCCTGGCCGGGTACCTGCAGGCTGCATCTCTCTCCCTGCTCGCCCATGCCCTGAAGGTGGGTCTCACAGCTCCTGCATTCAAGGCAGGGTGACCTTGCCCAGTTCCAAGGCAGCCTACGAGGGCCCCCCGCTCAGTACCGCCCAGTGCGGCCGGGTCTCCATCCGGGATGAGCTCCCTTCTGCCATCTGCGCTCCCAGCTCTGCCCGGCCTGTGCCTGCTGGGCTGCCAGTGACCCAGCAGCCCCTGTCCACCTGTGAATGGTGGATGCCGCTCCTGTGAATGGCCAGGAGCCTTCAGCACTGGGTGAGTCCCACTGTCCCCCTAGGCTTTCCTCTGACACTGTGAAGGCGGAGGCAGTGACGGGGCCCAGGCCCTGGGCAGAGGCGGTGAAGAGCCGGCTGGGAAGCACTGTGGGTATGAGGAAATGAAACAGGAACACTTGGCCGTGTCCTTGACTCTCGGGGACTGCGACCCATGTTCTGGTTCCCGAGCACTGAGGGCAGTCCGAGCCTGGACGGGACTGATTTACGTACCATCCTAGCACTTCACCATGGTCCCCGGCCCCTGCTCACTGCAGAGGAAGAAATGAAATGCTAAATTCTGGCTTTGTTTGCTATCAAGCCGCAGAAGCTCTGCAGAAAGCATCCCAAGATACCCTAGCCCGGAGGCAAGGTTGCGGGTATGAAAGAGCACTTTGCTAGTTGATCCTTCAAAGGAACAGGAGGGGCGCCGGGTGGGGTCCTGAGACGGCCGAGGCCGGAAAGTAGGTCCTGATGTCAGTTCTCATGGGTCCTTATAACAGTGCCCAGGTCACTGCTGGCTCCAGCTGCGGCCACTTGCTGGGGCACCCTGGGGAGCACACGTGACTCACAGGACCCCCACCTCCCAGCACCCTGTGATGTGGCCACTCCGAGGAGGGAGAGGGAGAGACTGACGCATGTCGGCTGCACTGCACCCAAAGGACGTGGGCGGAGGTCGCCGGGTGGGGGAGGGGAGGAGGAATTTTCCATTCGTTAAGGTCAAGGGCTTGGAGAGGGGACTGGGAGCTGCTGGGAGAGAAAGCTCCCTCCCTGTGTGGTCCTGACGCTGCACCCGGAGTTAATACCCCAATATTCTCATTCTGCACGTGCACCGCAGCAGGCTCTGAAAATTAAACCGCAAAATGAAAGCCTGTACCTTTATCCCCCGGAACATACTGTCCCGGAATGGCAATGAAGAAGTGGTCATTAGGAGGCCCTTTCAAACATGCAGACCCAGACAGGTGCACCGTCTGCCCAGGACAGAGAGAGGGCTGTGCCGGGGTCAGAAGGGCGCTTGTAAGTTCACTCGCTGCCTTGCCTGACACTTGGGTGAAGCCTGGCTGGCAGCAAAGTCGGAAACAGCTGGTAGAGAGGGGCACAGGCGTCTCTGGAAGGGAAGGACAACCTCCTGATCGAGGGTGACTGGGGGCAAGGGGAAGGGCGACCTCGGTCCCCCATGATCCAAAGAGGCCGCGGGGGAAGATGCCATTATTATGGGCAACAGAGAGCCCAGGACCCAAGAAGGAACCCACACCTGCCAACCCCTTCTCCACTTGCTCTGCCCCTCGCATCTCAGAAAAAGGGACGCAGAGCACCCAGTACTTGGGGTCGGGAGACACTGTTCTGCAGCAGCCAGGGACCTGGGAGTCACACGCAAAGCTGTGAAGTGACTCTGCAGACGAAGGCACGGCCCACCTGCCATGCATCTCTCCAAAGCGGGGAAAGAGCACGGGGGACTGCAGACCTTCGAGCAGCCCCGAGCCCCGGCAGTGAGCCGGGAAGGAGGGAGGTAGCAGTAGCCCAGAGAGAACAGGCCATGTCCGCTCGCCCTCCCCGTCCTGTTTCCACAGCTTTTGCCGGCCTGGTGGCAATTAGCTGTAGGAGCTATAAGCACGTATCTGGGCGGTGAAGGCAGTAATTAATGCCCGTCTGCTTTCCTGAAGGTTCCTTCTGTTCGGTCAGAGTTATTGCGATTCAGGGAGCGAGGCTTCCAGCACGTGGAAGGTTTACAGGAAGACGTGAAGGAACAACTGAGGAAGACAGTAACGATGCTTCTAAATAATTCACCCGGCCAATGGCAGCAGCCAAGATTCCCAGGCTCCGTATCTCTTTTGCTGTGGGAGGGGGATGTGCCGGGCAGAGTCCGCACAAGAGGCCAGCGGCCTCCTAGGAAGACCCACCCGAGGGGCTCTGCGTCGCCCCTCTGCCCATGCGCTCCCTCTGCCCAGGTGCTCCGTGTCTGTGGTGAGCCTGCCCGTGCCAGTTAGAGATCCAGATGGCTTGCTACACTTCCTGGTACTTTTGCTAATGTTATCCATCACTGTCCGTTGTAATGCTAAGCGGCTAACAGACCTGGGCTCTCCTGGCTGCCCCACCCAGTTCCTCTGCCCACCCCCAAGGTGGGAAGGCAGGGAAGGGGGGTAGGAGATCAGTTCGCTACCAAATTACCAGCAGGCCTGCGGAAGGGGGAGCTCAGATGCATTTCCCCTAAAAGATCAATTCCTAGCCAGAGCCGAATGTGGGAGAGAAGAAACACGGACCACCCGCCGGCTCCAGAAATGCAGAGGGGAAAACTTCTCTCTCAGGGTCTGGGCCACAGGACTCCTCTGGTAGGTCTCTGGGGTGGGGGTGGGGAAGGCAGGACAACCACCCAGCAGCCCCGGGGGGGTGGGGGGGGGGCGGTTAACGAATTCAGACCCGAACGACACAGCTGGCAGGGCCTGCGCAAACCTTCGCCAGGGTAGGCGTAATTAAGTTAAGAGGCCAGCTCCCCGAACTGCTCAGCTCTCTCCAAATCAGCTAAGTGGCCACGTGTCAAACTGTGTGTCACCTAGCACACCTAAATTTGTGTCAGGGCTGAGGACCAAGAGGAAGCAGAATATTAATAGATACTGCAAAAGGCAAAGAGAAACATTTCTGAGTCCCGCCCGCAAAGCAGGCAGAGATAAATAACTGTCTGGTTTTGTATCTTATTACTTCTCCTCCCCTCCGCCCCCGCCCATGGCACAAAGCAATCAAGAAGGAGCCTGGAGATTCATCATCTTCCCTTGTCGGCGGGGGGCGGGGAGCAGGGAAGCCAGCGGGGAGCAGGGAAGACGGGGAGCTCAGATGGCAGGGAAGGCTGGTGGCTCAGAAAAGCCTCCGGGGTCCCCCTGGAGAGCCAGTTAGCATGGCTCCGGCCTGCCTGCCCGCGGGAAACCTGGTGTCCACCGTATGCTCCCGGGCTGGCCAGGAGGGAGGTCAAAGCATGGACGTCTCCAGAAAAGTCGCCCTGGCACTCACTCCGACGGGGCTTTGCTAAGACTGCCCCTCCAAACCCGAGCTACGCTCGCCGCCATGGACTTGGCCATGATTGGAATGCCAACTCCGGACCACGTACGACGGAGGCCTGGTCGCCAGGACACTCTGGGGCCAGAGTCTTAGTGACACGATCCACTTTCTGCCCAGGACCGAGGCCCCAGGAATGAGCAGAGTGGGGAGCCACGCAGACCATTCTCCCGGGAGGGTTGTGCCAGAGGCTAGAGGCAGCCCACACGCCCGGGCAGGGCAGAGCCGCGGGCAGGCGCCAGGCCACTCACCAAGTAGATGCGGTAGACGTCCACTCGGCGCAGGCGCCCCCAGCACAGGTCCGTGTCATTGTACTTGGTGTCGGCCTCCACACCGCAGGAGTCGTTGCCAGTGGCGCTGCTGATAAAGAGAACAGTGGCTCAGAGTGGCCCTCCCTGCTTGGCTGGAAGCACACAGAAGGTCACATTATTAATCATCAGCAACCACTGAGCCCCCGCCCCGCCCCCCCCCCCCCCCAGCTGCTTTTGGTCCAACAATCTGACTTTTCACAAATGGCATATTCCTGGGTTTTAGGGCATGCATCACCGTCAGGACCCCCCAGGGGACTCCCCGCCACCTTCCCGATGGGGCAGGGCAGGGGACAGCTGTGGAGTGGGTCTCTGAAGGACAGTATGCATAGCTGGGTGGGTCATGCTGACGGATTCACTCGGTGTTGTGTTTGTACCCTGAAAACCCTGCCCCGACCGCCCCAGGAAGCCCATGTGGCGACACGAGGGGGACACTCACCAGGACACCTGCATGAGGGAGAAGGGCACGGCGGCAGCGTAGATGGCCAGGTCCCCGTACAGGTAAATGATGATGCAGAAATAGAACAGGTTGACCCCCACTGGAAGGAACAAAGTCACCGGTCAGGCAGACACAGGAGCATCTGCATTCTTTTTTTGAGGACTCAGCTTCTCCCCCTCCCATAGCTTTGGGTTCTCCTGGCTCCTATTCTCTCCAAAAAGAAGGAGAAAATGACCCCAAAGCTACACTGGAATGCAGGCAGGAGACACATCTGCTCACAACGTTCACCCGAGAGGGGCTAGGTGAGGCTGGGAAGGTTGGAGAGCCTCCGGATCCAGACAGGCGCCAGGTGAGTGAGAGGCGTGGACTGGCTGGGGAGGAACCAGAGGCCCCTTCAGGCTCGGGACAGGGTGTCTGAGGAAGGGGTGGAGAGGGAGGTGAGGGAGGAGAGGGAGGAGAAGGAGAAGAGATGTCCTGGGTGAGGCCCCTGGGCCAGGGCCCCCTTTACAGCCAAGCCCAGGCTCTGAGACAGAAGACGGCGACCAAGGAACTGAAAAGCAGAGAAGGTAACAGAAGGCCCTGCTGCTAAAGCTACAATCGAGAGGGTAAAAGCCCTCGATTTCCAAAGACCAATGGCCAAGCCCCGGAGGGGGAGGGGAGGGATGGGGGCGGAGAGGCCAGGCGTGCAAGGAGAGGTGCTGAGAGAGGCAGCGGCAGGAGCGGTGGTCCGGGTGGGCCACTCTCCTTATGAAATGTCGCCAGGGAGGATGCTGGCATTGGCAGGGCGCATGGGGTTCTCTGTGCAGGGGCGAACCCTGGTCTCCCGTCCTGCAGCTGGGAGTGCAGGCTCTGGTCCTGATCCCATTGGTCTCACTTCCCAACACCCTGATGGCCTCCAATCCCGTACAGTGAGGACTCCACCAGCACCCAACGCCCGCTGTGCCTCCAGCTATTAAGACGCGGAAGAAAGGTCTGGGCCCTGCAGCCCCAGGGTCACAGCCCGACAGCCAGTCTCAACCTCCGTTCAGACTGACGGCTCATTTTGATGTTACTGATCTCAAGCGGCTGGCTTCACGGGAAACAGAAAAAATGAAGTGACAGCTCCCTCCTGATGCCGGCGGCTCAGAAAAGCCTCCGGGGCCCCCAGGGGAAAGCCGGGACATGTTCCTCCTGGGCTGTCTGAGGTCAGTTCTGCTCCTAGGAGTCTGGGGGGGTGGGGAGAAAAGACCAGGAAAAAACAGACCTTGAAAGAGCCCAGGAGGGCCTCAGACAGCCTCACTGTCCAAGCTCAGTGGCCCCCGCGGACCGCCTGCCACTCACACCCAGGCTCCAAGGACAGCCTGTGCCCCAGCTTGTCTTTCTGTGGGGAGGCCCCCCTACCCCAGCCTCTCCTTCACCTGCCACCGAATCCGGGGTCAGCTCTGTTTATAAACTGCCACTGGCCCTCCCTGATCAATGAATTTCATTACTAGACACAAAATGTTGGGAGATCAATGAATTTCCTGAGAGGACAGCAATGACGAGGCCAGGCATTCCTAACGACAGAGGTGAGGCTGGGCTCATTCTGAGGGGGGTGGCGGCCTTTGGTGAGGGTGGTAGTGACACTCTGTGAATTGGGATAGAGCAGAGCAGTGGTTTTCGACGGGGGGGGGGGGGGGCGCAATTTTGTCCTGCAACCCCTACTAGGGGCATCTGACGATGTCCTAACGGGGAGGGGCTGCTGGCAACTAGTGTGCAGAGGGCAGAAACGCAACTCAGCACCCGCTACGCACGGGACAGGCCCCTGACAAAGGGTGATCTGGCCCAGACGGCGCTGCCGAATGGACACCGGAGCCGACGGAGACAGTCCTCTCAGTGGGCGCTGCTCGCACACGGAGGTGCTGACTTCCTACTCAGTTGAGGTAAACCAGGAGCCTAGCACACGGGGCGGGAAGACAAAACCAAACCACGAGTTCCTAGAATTCTTAAAGAAGTCAGCGCGGACTACCAAACACGCAAATCAGAAAGGAGGTTTAAAAGTAAGTGTCGGCCCTCCAATGTGCTTTTAAAACATATATTTCTATTGATTTCAGAAAGGAAGGGAGAGGGAGGGAGAGAGAGAAATATCAAGGATGGGAAAGAATCATTGGCTGGTAGCCTCCTGCACACCCCCAGCCTGGAGATTGAGCCCGCAACCCGGGTTTGTGCTCTGACCCGGAATTGAACCCTGACCTCTTGGTTCATAGGTTGACACTCAATCACTGAGCCACACCGGCCAGGCTCTAATGTGCATTTTATTTCAAAAGCTTGCATTTGGAAGGAGACCGCGTATGGTTCCCGGGGAGACGTAATTATGATCTCTTATCTTAGTCTAGTGAGGCGGGGAGAGGCAGAAACGGAACAAATCGACACAGAAGTGGGCAGACACGACCGATCTGGTTTTCATGAATCCTGGAAACCCTCTGTGAGGCTGGCACGGGGGATGGGAGCAGACGCTCGGGCCACCTTTGCCTGAGGATGACAATCTTTTGCACTAGACAGTCCAATCACACCACCAGTGGGAAAGAGAACACTCAGTGTCCTAAAGAGCAGCAAGAAGCTCCCAGATTCTACAGTCCCACCCCCACCCCAGCTCTACGTTATACAGCCACGTTCAAAACGGCAAAGAACGGGTGGCGATGCCCCCCTTTGCAACCAGGGGCTCCGGCAAAGGGGCAGAAAACCTCCCAGGGGAACTGCAAAGGCAAGGATTTCAGATGTGTCTGACTCTACGAAGGAAAAACAGGTCTGAGCGTTAAAAAACGAAACGCTTACACTGCTCCTCTTCCGAAAGAACGAGATTTGCCACGGAGGTGTAAGACGTTTCGGTGAAACACCCAACAAGCCAGCACCTGAGCTCGGTTGGATCCCGTCAGCTTGTAGCCAAGCCCCTGAAGGGAAGGGCCAGGAATCCCCAGACTTGTGCAGGTAGAGCGTGGGGAGAGGTTCTAAAACGCTCAGATCCCAGCCAGAAGCCCTGTGCACGGGCTCCTAGCGCCCTCTGCTGGCCACCGGGAAGAGACAGAAACACACGCAGCAAAGCCTACCGCTGGGTTGTTCCACACAGAAGAGTCCAGAAGCAGAGAGACAAGTCAGAGGCAATCAAGCAAGAGGCACAAAGTGACCAGCCGGCCTCCGTGGGTCCCCTTCCTTGGACAGCTGCTTAGGACCGCCGACCTATGTCCAGCAGAAGACAAGCAGCGCCTCTCTATTCCTAACGCCGATGACCAAGAGGAATCCAAGGCAACCACCTGAAGCCGCCCAGGTCTCTCGGCAAGCTGGCTCCTCGGAGCACTGGGAGCACTGGGAGCGGGTCAGCAATCGCTCCTCCCATCGCCTGCCCCATCCCACGGTCCAGGTGGGACCCTCATTCCAAGCGCCCGGGGCCGGAAGGAAGTGCTAGCTCCCCCTCCCTCGCCCACCTTGGAAATAACGTATACCTTTACTGAAGAACATGGAGGCCATCTGTCCCATTTCCACCCGGTCTGTGATTTCAAAGAGGTTCGGAGATCCGCGTCTCTCTGTGGAGCCAGAGGACAAGGAAGAGGAGGAGGTCGGTTCACTTGGCTTCTAGAAGGGGCTACGGGGCTCAGAATTCTCCAGAATAATGAAATCCCCGCGATTTAAACTCTTGAGAAAACTTTTCCTAATGCTTATTGTTCGAAATACCTAGAAAAGGATCTCAGGGGGATGCTGGTTGTGGGGTGAGAAGGAGGACGCTTAGCCCTTGCTCGGCCAGAGCAGAGATCAGACTCTCGGGCATGTGCAGTGCGAGTGTGTGTGTGTGTGTGTGTGTGTGTGTGTGTGTGTGTGTGTAGTGGGACGGGAGGAAGGAGAGAACTCAGAGACCCTTGATTTACTCGCACTTGCAGTGTGCACCAGCACGGAAACAGGGATTTCATTATTTCCACATCGGCAGCACAGGTGGGAAGGTGGGGTGCCCAGGTCAGGCAACTTGCCCAAGCTGCAAGTGTCACTAAGTGCTGAGCCTGCAAGGAGAACGGCCACGGGGTCTCTGCAGAGACTCCCCCAGTCCTCTCCATGGGAAAGGGACCCTGGGGCCACAGGGGAGTGCAG
Organism: Plecotus auritus; assembly: GCF_963455305.1. Taxonomy (NCBI): domain Eukaryota; kingdom Metazoa; phylum Chordata; class Mammalia; order Chiroptera; family Vespertilionidae; genus Plecotus; species Plecotus auritus. The sequence goes on from NC_137774.1 coordinate 4,189,776, forward strand.
GCTGGCCAGGAACCCCAGGACTTACGCACAGAGAGGATGGGCCGTTTCTCTGCCCGCTCGTAGTTGTCCTGGGCGAGACTGTCACTGTCAGAGGCTGTGGAGGAGTTGTCGTCGTCTTCTTCCTAGGACGGGGTGCGGGAGGGAGGAGGGGAACAAGCAAAGGAAAGGGAGTCCGTTACTGCAGGAAACCCCGTGACAACAGAGCACCTGCCTCCTTTGCTATTTCTTTCTGGAAGGTATCTGATCGGGAAGCTCTCAACACGTCCACTTTGTCACATTAGAAGGCGCAGGCACACTCGGACATCGGGTCCGAGGCCACAGCACAGATCCTGGTGCAGACGCTCAGCGGGACTGAGCTAGGTCAAGGTGGGGCGGGGAGGACCCGGGAGGCAAACTGGAAAGAGCAGAGGCTGCAGGCGTTCTGTGAGCTTAGGTGGCCGCTACGCTTTTTGCTCTGGGGCAGGGTCCCTACCAGCGCTGGGGACACGGGTCCTCCACGCGTCGGGAGGGCAAGGACTGGCCAATGAGTGGCACACAAGTGGACGGAGGCACGGCCCGGAGACAAGGGCAATGGGCGCACCTGGTGGTTCTCCATCCTCTTCCAGCGGAGCTGCGCGTTGGCTGCGGCCATGGCCTCCACCACGAAGGTCGTCGTCACGAAGCTGCAGGGGAAGGCCACGCGTTGATCGCCAAAGACAGGCAGGAGGGTTGGAGGAAGGACAAAGAAAAAGGAAAAGTTGTTTCAAAGACCTGACTGGACCAACAACCTGACCGAAGCACTGTCCCTCCTTGGAGCCGTTTCCTGGGAAACTCTCACGATGGGTCTGGCCTGATCGAAAGTGTGTGTGTGTGTGTGTGTGTGTGTGTGTGTGTGTGTGTGTGTGTGTGTGTGTCTGGCCTGATCGAAAGTGTGTGTGTGTGTGTGTGTGTGTGTGTGTGTGTGTGTACATGGGCTGCCTCGTGTGCTTGCCTCGATGGCCCCGTCCCCATGTAAAAGGTGTTTCGGATGCACGGGAGAGGCGACACAGGGCCATGCAGTACCACACACCAAAAAGAGGCCTGTTGGGGGCAGGGGTGGGAGGACAGACCCCGCCTGGTGCTCCCGGTCAGGAAGAGGAGGCAGGTTCACGGGCCTGCAAGGTGCCGGGAAGGGCAGAGGCAGCCTCCACTCTCCTTGCTGGGACACAGGCAAGCGGTCAAGTCTCAATGACACACGCTGAGGACGGAGCACAGGCAGGATAATTGAAAAAGATCACTTGGCTCTGGAACCTGTCCTCGCCGCCCTTTTTGGGGCGGAGCGTTTTGACTTTCCTAATAACCGGGCTAATACGAAAATAAGCTTGCATTTTTATGGCCTCAATCAAAAGGGAGGCTGGGAGGCGGCACCAGACATTTGCTGAGAAGTCAGACTACAGTGACAAATCACCCGTTCTCTTCCTCGTAAAGAAACCGGAGAGGCCGAGACGACAGCTGGGACGCACGGATGCTTCTGTCGGCAGGAGGCACAGGGGAGGCTGCCTTCCCGCCACAGACCTGAGGGAGGGCTCTGTCCCTGCTGCCACCACCTGGACAGCACGGCTCTGCCGCTGGACTGGACCCTGAGCCCTCCGAGCGCTGTCGCCTGCCCCAGGCGGACTGCTCAGCCCAGCAGTCAGGTGGCAGGGGCAATAGGAGTTAAATCCACATCCACTCCAGGTTCGGGGTGGGGCGGTGCGGGAGGGGGGGAGGAGGAGGGTGTGGCAGCCAGCCCGGCATCTCCTAGGACGGTTTCTCATTATCCTGCCTAAGTGACCATTTTAAGGCTTTAGAATTTTCCCTTCTTTTTGGAAGCAAAATCAAAATCAATCTTCATTAAGGCGTGAAGAGGCTTCTCACGGTTGCACAAAGCCAACTCATTGATCATGTTCAAATATAAATGGGGTGAGCATGGCGGGAGCATGGTGGCCCCCAATAATCACTCCCCACTCAGACGGCTGCCGGTGCTGAAGGGCCTTTAGAAGGGACAGCAGAGTCACAGAAGGACAAGGGCTTTTGGGGCTCTCGGCGGCCAAGGCTCACAGTACGTAATTAGGAGCCAACAGCACCAAGGCTGGCCCCCAAACCTCCCTAAAGAAAATGCATGAACGAACTGAAAACCTCGGGCATTTTCCTACCCCACTGAGCCCCTTCAAGGTCTTAGTCGGCTTCAGCTACCAATGTTTCCTCCCTCCACTCCTCTCTCCTTCCACTCTGCTCAAGTGCCGCCCTCCGTGACCCCCGAGTACTGACCTGAAACTGTGATCACCCGCCTCCCCACACTGTGTTTGTGGGGTTTTGTCTCACTGTTACTACATCACCTTCTAACTTACTCTGTGGTTTACTTATTTATTATCTTACTGCTCACTGCCTGTCTCCCACCAGAAAGGAGGGCGGGGCAGGGCTCCGTGCTGCTCAGCGGGGTTCCAGCACCTGAGAACCACCGGGTGTCACCGGGTGTCACCTCTCCGGGGTGTTTACGGGTGGTGCCTCCCACCTCATTTTTTTTTTTTTAAATATATTTTATTGACTTTTTACAGAGAGGAAGGGAGAGGGATAGAGAGCTAGAAACATCGATGAGAGAGAAACATCGATCAGCTGCCTCCTGCACACCTCCCACTGGGGATGTGCCCGCAACCAAGGTACATGCCCTTCACCGGAATCGAACCCGGGACCCCTCAGTCTGCAGGCCGATGCTCTATCCACTGAGCCAAACCGGTTTCGGCTTTCCACCTCTTTTTTAGAGCTTGTGGATTCCCACCTGGGGTAGAGGGCTTAGTCCTGAGTCCCTCAGCGGCCTGGGCACGGGCTAACCAGCCTCAGACCTGCCTGCCGGCACCCCACAGGCGGCTCCGGGAGCAGGACCCCGGAAGGCTGGGAGGCGCCGGCCTCCTGGGTGCTGCCGGGCACGAGGCAGGTGAGGGCAACACCCGGGTACCCGTGTGCTGTGTGTTCACCGCTTACTCCGTGAACTGTCTTAAGCAAATTCTACATCCCAAACTGATTTCCCCGCCACCTTCAACAACTGCCAGGTTCTCTTCCTGTGGCTCAGTGGTGTTTTCTCAAGAATGTACATGAGGGGAGGCGCCCCGGCTGGGGAGGAACCACGTGAGACATTCCAGTCTCCCGTTTAGCTGGTCGCACTGGAGACCTTTGTATCCACCCCCCACCCCCCGCCCGCAGGGCAACTTGTTGGAGACTCATCACCACATCTTCCTGCCCCCAAGGACGCTTCCCCACCTCCCTGCGCTTCCTGGACAGGCTGCTCAGCTTTGCCCCGGCCCCCGGCCCCGAGTGACGGCCTCTTACCTCATGAAGCCCAGGAACACCAGCAGGAACAGGCTGACAAGCCACCCAGCAGAGGCAAAGGCCTTGGGCATGGTGAGCGCGCCGGTGCCCACGATGAGGTTAAACATGTACACCAGTCCAACCTGGGACACACAGAAGCGACAGTCAAGCCCAGACATGAACTAACCTCTCCCTGCAACGGCGCCCAAGGACGACCCAGGGGCAGCAAGACCACGGCGGCCAGGAGGCCCGCCTCCAGACAGGGAGGCAGGGAAGGAGGGAGCATTCCACCCAGGTGCTCACCAGGCCTGCTCTGCACCCGGATGTTGGGGACCAGACGCCAACATCCCACCTCTCATTTCGTGTTATCCAGAGCTGCGTCACAGATGTTAGCTCTTTGCCCAGCCAGACCGTGGTCTTCCATTTTTCCTAGCTCGCTGGGCACATGGCCCAGGCCTCCGCTCCACCCATTCTGCCATCGTCCTTGGGGACCCCGACATTCCTGCTGCTTCCCCGTCCCTGTCTTCCTTCCCACACGAATGTCAGGGATTTTCTTAAAAAGTTGAGATAGAATTCACGTGCCGCGAAATCCACCCCTTTAACACACACAGTTCAGTGGTTTTCATTGTATTCATGAGGTTGTGCAACCAGCATCACCATCTAATTCCCCCTCATCACCCCAAAAAGGAACCCTGCCCCCACCTGCAGCCGCTCCCCATTCCTGCTAGTCCCTGGCAACCAACCTTGGTGCAAGCGCAGGGTCACTGCCGTCAGGGTTTAAACTCAACTCTAATTCACGCCAACCCGACTCCAGCTCCGTTAATTACAACTGTTCCTCACGCCTCGGGCCTGGCACACAGCCTCAAGACAGGAATCCTCAGCGGGGTGCGTGCACCTCGCTCAGGCTCTCTCGGACACGAGTCCGACAGTTTCATTGTTTTTTTGTTTGTTTGTTTGTTTGTTTTTTAATATATTTTATTGATATTTTACAGAGAGGAAGGGAGAGGGATAGAGAGTTAGAAACATCGATGAGAGAGACACATCGATCAGCTGCCTCCTGCACACCTCCCATTGGGGATGTGCCCGCAACCAAGGTACATGCCCTTGACCGGAATCAAACCCGGGACCCTTCAGTCCGCAGCCCGACGCTCTATCCACTGAGCCAAACCGGTTTCAGCCAGTTTCATTGGTTTTAAGCATCATTGTCTTCATGTGATCTTATGGACAGATCCCAGAAGGGTGAACACAAGTTTGGCTCGTCTTCCACGGCGCCTGATTGGACCACCACACACTGCCATGTGACGCCCGGCTGGGAGCCCTGGCCCAGGGTGCACTCGGGAGAACCCGAGGGTGGCAGCCGGGTGAGAAACAGGACACACAGCCCACCTGGCCTTCCCAACGGGAAGTTCCCAGAGCTGGCTTTTCACAAGTTACTCTGAGTGTGCAGGACACACTAATTTTTCCTCTTGCTGGCTGATTTCAATGCGCCGAGGCTGGTATATCCCAGTGTGGGAATGAGCCCTTAGCTAGCTCAGTTCTGCTCATTCTCTCGTCTATTCAGCCACTTCCCAGAGCCTCCCAGGGGCCTGGCTCTGTGCTAGGAGCTGGGGAGAGGACACTGAGTCAGACAGACAGGGCCCTTGACCTCACGTCGGGGGGGAGGCAACAGGAGAACAGTGACGAGCGCCTCGCAGAAGTGTCCTGAAGGAAAGAAGCAGGGCGCAGGCGCGGTGACAAAGGATGACGGGAGCACTTTAACTACAGGACACTCAGGAAGGGCTCGTGGTGACACTCCAGCCAGGACCTGAAGGATGAGAGGGAGCCGCTCAGGCCCAGGGCCAGGGCAGAACCTCTAGGTAAAGGCCTGAGGTGGGAAGGGAGGTACGGTCAAGGCAGGTCGGGCTGAAGCACAGCCAGGCAGTGGGACGGCGTGGGCCCTGGGGCACGTGACGGGGACTCAACGTGGTGCAGGGTTTTTAGGACACTAACAGACCAGGCCCCGTGGATGGCCTAACATCTGATCTCCCGGAAGCTGTGTTCTCTGTCACTTTTATAAGAAGCAACCCTTGCCCTGGCCGGTGTGGTCCAGATGGCTGGAGCCTTGTCCCCTACACCCTTCTGTGAGGTTCCTTATCCACTGAGCCCAGATCCTGCTCTCACAGGGGATCAAGAACTGTTCTCCCAGGATGACGGGGTGAAGGAGACCTCAGCAAGAAGGCATGTTCTCTCCTCATACCCTGACCACTAAGTCCTGGAAATGCCACCTCATTCTCAACACAGGCCATCTCTCCCTACCCGTAGGATAAGAGAATACACACAGTTGTTGATGGCAAATGCCCAGAATAGGCCCTCAAAAACCCCCGAACACAAAGGAAATGAAGGATAAAAAGATATAAAAAAGCAGCCCAGCCGGTGTTGCTCAGTGGTTGAGGGTCATTCCATGCACGTGCCCAGGTTGTGGGTTCAATCCCCAGTAGGGGACGTGCAGGAGGCAACCACTGGATGTATGTTTCTCTCTCTTCGATGTTTCCATCTATCCCATCTCCCTTCCTCTTTCTCTAAAATCAATAGAAACATATATTTTTAAAAAAGCAGAACCCACGGAGGCCTTCAGGCTTCACTGCCCAATGTCCTGTGGGCACATGCTGACATGTGAAATGATTACATTTCAGCTGGAGACACAAGAAAAGTGAGCATATCAGTTTTTTCCTTCCTCAAACTCAGTCACAGACATGACTCAGCTCTAAGCTCTTGGACGTTCTGAGCAGCAGCAGGGACCCTGATGACCTGTATGGACAGTGTGGACACTTCCCTGCTGGTGCCAAAAGAAGGCTGTGTGCCGGGACAGCTGCTCAGATGAGAGGGACACGGCTCAGTTCATTCCAAGTTCAAGACAGACTCCCCCCGGGACGTTGCTGAGGCGAAGAAGGCTCCCTCCGTGCTGCACACGGATGGCACATGCCAGCGGGAAGACCCTGCTGTGGAGGCTTTTCCAGCTGTTCTCAGAGGTACCTCCTCGTCCATCACACCAGCTGTAGAGGCTGGGACGCTAACAGGAACAGAGCACGCCTCCCAGGCTGGGAAGGGCAGTGCAAAGCAGGGCGCCTGTTAAAGGCTAGGTAAGTTCTAGAAAGAGGACTCTTTTTAAAAAAATATATATACTTTTTTATTGATTTCAGAGAGGGAGAGGGAAAGAGAGCTAGAAACATCAATGATGAGAGGGAATCATTGATTGGCTGCCTCCTGCACGCCCCCTACTAGGGGTCAAGCCCACAACCAAGGCATGTGCCCTTGACCAGAATCGAACCAAGGACCTTTCAGTCTGCAGGCTGATGCTCTACCCACTGAGCAAAACCGGCTAGGGCTAGAAAGAGAACTCTCGCTACTTAAGACGGTGCTGCTTTCCCTGATACCTGGTAGCAACGTGAGTCAATCCTGTGATTATTCCCATCCTCCAGGTACTTATTCAGGCAAGAGCACTCCATGATGTAAACATGACCAATCTTATATTACACAAAGAAGATAAACTGAGTGTATGTGTGTGGGGGGGAGGGGAGCAGCGAGGTAGGGGGTAACACAAACCCAAGACGGAGAAATCAATCATGTCAGTTGTTCTAATTACAGACTCCACCAAACTGTAACTGGAAGCATCTGCGGGCTTTCTCTGCCTCTTACGCCATCCAAGACTATAAACGTTGTGCAACTTAAAATTCAGCTAAAAACCCAAGTAGTTTCAAACCGCTGAGATGAGCAAAACCCAGTCAACAGCTGTCAATCACCGTCCATTTGAAGGACAGGCAGCACCGTGCGTAGGGGTAGCAGCCCTGAGGTCAATATTAATAGGGTCAGCAAGTCAATTTAGTTTTCTTGACCACTCTCTGATCAACATCTAAAAAGTGAACAAACCTGCCCTAGCCGGTTTGGCTCAATGCATAGAGCAGCGGCCTGCAGACGGAAGGGTCCTGGGTTCGATTCCCGTCAAGGGCACATGCCTGGGTTGCGGGCTTGATCCCCAGTAGGGGGCGTGCAGGAGGTAGCCAATCCATGATTCTTTCTCATCATTGATGTTTCTTTTTCTCTCTCCCTCTCTTCCTCTATGAAATCAATGAAAATATATTAAAAAAAAAAGGGAACAAACCTGAGCCTCATTAACACTGAGCCACACAAGGCTGCTGCTGAATGGAGGTCCCCCACCCGGCTCTCCCCAGGGTCTAGGCACGCGCCAGGCCAGTCCACAGCGAGCAGAGTGCTTCTCAGAAGCCAGGGGCAACTCATGTGGGCAAAACGGGTTCTGAAAGTAAAACTCACGTAGGGAGAATAGAGCTCCCCGGTCTCTGTGATTTCACCCGCCATTTCCAAAAGTGAGGAAGGGAGCGTCGGCGGGGCGGAGCTTTCTTCCTCGCGGGGGCGGCGGCTGCTGCGGCTCCCTAAGGCACAAGAGCAGACGTCAGCTTTCGGAGGGACCTCGATGGAGGTGGCGGCAGGTCTGCAGACCCCTCTCCCCCTAGATACTCCAGGTCTCCACGTCTGTCACAAGGCAGCCGGAGGGAAGGTCTCCCGGGATGACTCCCACCTGGCTGGTGTTTCCTTGCTGTGCAGGGCAGGAACGTATTCCATGCCGCTCAGACCCCAAGTCATATAAGAGGCCTTCGAAGCCACTAAGCCTCACCCACCACAAGCGCCCCCTTGCCACACTGGACGCTTGCTCCCCATTTAATGCAGGAACAGCGAGCTCACTACCGCACAGGGCAGCCCAAGTCACTGTCTGCCTCCTCCGCCTAGGACGAGGGGCTGGGGGCTTTCCCAGGTCGCCCTCCAACCCAACTTCTTGCCTCAAAGCCTCTCCTTTTTAATGGGGCCTCTACTTCCTGAACCCCTAACCTGCTTTCTGCCCTCCCTGCCGTAGGGCTCCCCACCCTTAAGCCTCCCCCTCTTCTCAAGAGCCCTCGTTCCGAGCCTCTCCCCGACTTCTTCCTCCCTCCAGAGAGAACCCGGAATCTGCGCCACCCCAGCCCACCCACCGTCGCGCGCGTCCCCTTACCTGCAGCGTGGCGCGCTCCGGGCCGCCGCGGCCGCCGCCTCCAGCCCCTGGGCAGCTGCCGGCGCCAGCTGTCCCGCACCAGCGCCCACAGCACGCATGCGCCGGCGCCGGGAGCCCACCTGGCTGACGCGCGCTTCGGGCGGGGTGCAGCGCGCTGATTGGGCGCCTCGTGGGGGCGGGACCGGGATTGGGCCCCGGCGGCTGCCGTCTGCGTGGCGGAAGTGGGCGGGGCGTGCGCCCAGCGTGTGCGGGCGGGGCGCCCGTCGGCCGGGTCGGGACGCGGGGCTAGTTGGAAGAGGTGGCTCCCACGTTCTTTTAGGGACGCTGTCGTTGGAGGGAAGTGGGTATGAACTTGGCCGCCCGGGGACCCCGGTGGCTGGGGTACGGGGTGAGGGTACAGAAGAGTATCCTGTAGCTCCGCACATAGGGGAAGGGGCTGAGAACTTGAGTTCGCCTACCCTGAAGTGGCCTGGTGACCTGGCTTGGGAAGTGGGAGACGGAGGGCGGAGACCAGTAGGGTGATTGGAAATAGGTTGAAGGGCAAGGCTGGAAATTGATCCTGGGGCGGGGTCTCAGGACTGGGCTAGTGATGGGAGCTTTGGGTTGGAGGCTTCGAAGTTCTGGGAGGTGGGGCGGAAGGGACCCGCCAGAATGGCAGCTCAGTCTTGGCTCTTTAAGACGCCAGCCGGCTGCCTTTCTCGCAAAGGGTTTAGAGCCCCTGTTCTCTGCAGTCTTTCGAAGGAAAGGCTCTTCGGGACACCTCGGCCCCTGGAGGCATTCAGCGAGTTGAGAGCCTGGGCTCCCACCCTAAGTGGGAGGAAACTCAGGGTCCTGAAGTCTTTGCCCTCCCCTCCCTCAGGCTGCTACCATGAGGTTAAATCAGAACGTCTCGCTCCTGGGGAAGAAGGTGGTGCTGGTACCCTACACCGCAGAGCATGTGCCCAGGTAACCGTTCCCACCCGACATGGGTGCAAGGCAGCTCTCCAAGGTGCAGCCCCAATGTCAGAGGCTCTCCTCCGAGGAGAAGCATTGGTGTGAGAGGTAATGACATGCAGGAAAAAGTGAACAGTGAAGCAAAGGACTCTGACGTCCCTGGAAGAAGTCACCTGTCCCCGCTGTTCCCTTTCGCCCTCTCAGCTTCTTTTGGCCTCTCAGCAAGGAATGAGTTAATGTACACTAAATGTAAGAACAAAATTGTCTTCTCGCCTGATTGGGAAGTAGTGACATTCCTTTGGTGCCCGTGAATATTCTGTTCTTGGAGACTTTAAGTTAGCTTGTCATACACTGAGCTGATGAGGTGGTTTCCTGTCTCCTGTTTTGAAAGGCCAGGACTGAGTTGCAGGGTGGGGCTATTTGGAGGGCAGTTGGCAAAGTCTGGTAGCCTGGAATGGTGGTGGTGTAGGGGTGTATTCTCTACTGGTAGTTTTCTTTTTGGGGATTCCTTGTGCCCAGCCTTTGTGGAGATCTGTCCAGCCTTCTTTGCAGCGGTCAGCTTGCCATAGTCTTCCCCTCAGGAATTCGAGGAATGTTTGGCTTTAGACCACTCCCCCACACTGACCCCAGAGACAGGATGGGGAACTGGACAGATAGAACTGACCCCTCCTGCTGTTCTCTTGTAGGTCTAGCCTGCCTCTAGGTCTTGTGCCTCTGGCCTTCTGCCTTAGGAGCAACTATACGCCTTTTCTTGGGTCTTCTCTGAGCCCTTGAGTTAGCCCGATGGGGTTCTCCTTTCTGCCATCTGTTTCTTCATCTCACAGTGTCAGACCCAGGGCTCCTGAGTCAGTCCTGCCTGCTGAAGGCCGCCCCTCTGTCCCTGCAGGTACCACGAGTGGATGAAATCAGAGGAGCTGCAGCGTTTGACAGCCTCCGAGCCGCTGACCCTGGAGCAGGAGTATTCGATGCAGCGCAGCTGGCGGGAAGATGCGGACAGTGAGAAGCGAGATCCTGGGCTGGGCTGGGAGTGGGAGGGCTGACTCCAGAGGCAGCCTCCAGGGTCCCTCCCGTTCTTTCCCAGCTGTAGCCCTGCTGAGGCCTAGAAACCTGTGAAAAGCCTGGAAGGTGCTTGCAACCCTCACACTCTGATGCCACTGAAGCTGGTCCCTGTGGCGGACACTTTTGTCCTCTCCCCCACTCCCTGGGCCAGGCGTGGGAGGATTTAAAGGAAGTATTTTGGGCTGTGGTTGTAATTGAGGCCCTGGCCCCTCACATCCTTTGCTGCAAGCCCAGTGTGATTACTGCTCTTCTTTGAGTCCCCTGCTGTCTGAAAATACACTTGCTGTTTGGAGAAGGCCACCATTTCCTGCAAGAGGCAGATTTAGGGCTTTTTAATCAGCTGTAGTTAGCTCTGGCCCCCCCTTTCTCCTGCCAGACTCCGAGACGCTGGTAGTTCGTTCTCTGGCTTGGGTAGGAAGACTGGCCTCACTGGGCATGTCGATAACCCTGTGCCTCCCTCCTTAGAGTGTACCTTCATTGTGCTGGATGCAGCGAAGTGGCAGGCCCAGCCAGGCACCACCGAAGAGAGCTGCATGGCGGGAGATGTGAACCTCTTCCTCACAGATCTAGGGGACCCCACCTTGGGGGAGATTGAGGTCATGATTGCAGGTTCGTTTCCTCCCTTCTGGGCCATGGATCTGCTGAACCTTAAGGCAGCCGAAGCTGCCTAGGGACCTCCAGGGCCTCAATGGGAGGCTCTGGCATTGGGGAGCCCAGCGCCTGGCTGGGGCAGACTGCCACTTGGCACCCCGTTAGCCTGTGGGTCACTCTGTTCCTGTGTTCTGCGTGGGTGTGAACCCAACCTTTGGATTTAGGGTCTCCGAACTTCACTCTCCCCTATTTTGGGGGTGGTCTGGGGGAATCCTCTAAAATAGTTGATCTTCCCTGGAGCATCTTCCCAGGCGCTGGGAGGAGCCCCTGCAGTCTCTGTGTCCTTCTTGGTCCTGAGCCTTCTCCTAAGAGGCTGTGCGACTCCTCACAAGGCAGCACGTTGAGGTTAAAGGGTCAGCTTTTGGGGTCAGGTTGCTGGGTGGCTCCACACTGAGACCTTGGGGAGTCATTTACCTTCCGTGTGCCTCTGGCCCTCACCTGCAGAATGGGAATAGTGTTTACGGACTTGGCAGGATTGTGCGGATTAAATGAGATCGCGGCTGTTGTGCCTGCCCTGGAGCCTGGCACACGGTGTCCACGATTGTCGTTTTCTCCTAGAGCCCAGCTGCAGGGGCAGGGGCTTCGGCACCGAGGCCGCGCTCATGATGATGTCCTACGGTAAGGAAGTCAGAGCAGACCGCGTGGGGAGAGGCGGCCAGGCCGCAGGCGAGGGCTAGTGCATGTGGGGAGTGAGCCTTCTTCAGGTCTGAGGTGCAGGCGGGGGAGTGGGGAAGACGGGTGACGGGTACCTGCACTGCACACTGGGACAGGTGGGGCGGAGGGTGCTGGAGCGACCTTCCTCCTGCAGCTTGTCCCTTTCTGATCTCCTCTGGGAGGAGCGACCAAGCTAGGTCTGACCAAGTTTGAGGCTAAAATTGGGCAAGGAAATGAACCGAGCCTCCGGATGTTCCAGAAACTTCATTTTGAGCAAGTAAGGATGAGGCTGGCCGGAGGTGAAGCCCGGGTCTGGGTGGAGGGCCCGCTGGTGCTAGGACTTGTGGCTGCAGCTTCGATCTCTCTGGCTGTCCTAGGTGGCTGTGAGCAGCGTCTTCCAGGAGGTGACACTCAGACTGACGCTGAGTGAGCCGGAGCGGCAGTGGCTTCTGGAGCAGACCAGCCACGTGGAAGAGAAGCCCTATAGAGATGGGTCCTGGGAGCCCGCTGAGCGCCCTGCACCAGGAAGTGAACGGACTGGGCCGACCCTCTCCGGGCTGGGGATCTCGTCTCAGGGCCCTTCAGACTCGGGGCAGGACTTGCCTTGGCCTCCGCCTCCAGACTGGCAGCGGAGCTGAGCGACTCCAGGGAGCCCCTCCTCCCGGCCAAACCTGGACTTACACTCTGAGAACCTGGGGTGGACGGCATGAATCCACGGGAAGAGGCAGGGTAGAGGCAGAGCTGAAGATAACGGGGGCGGGGGGGGGTGTGTTGGGGAGGAGCCTGTTCAACAGGCTGGACTTCCCTTTTCCTGGAAGGCCAGCGGTGCCACTCTGGGGCTGCGGCCCTGGCCTGAGTAAAGTGCACTGCACGGCCAGCTTTCCGTGCCTCACTGCCCATAGCCTGGGTGAGCGTAGCCTGTGTGGAGGTGAGCTGCCAGGAGGCCCCCTGCAGCATCTGTCCCGTCCAGCGTGGGAGCGACAGGGCAGCCCAGTCCTGTCTGTCATCCTGTGCAAGCAGGCTGGGCGTGGCCCTGAGAAGTTAGGAAACGAATGAGGGAGGGTGGCCCTGTTAGGAGGCTTGGAAAATGGGTGAGAATCCTCGCTCCCCCTTTCTCTTCTTTGGAGCCAGTTTTGAGTAAATTAGTTCTGGATACAGCTCCTTGTGGCCGGACCGCACCCCTCTGCTGAGTTTGAGGCCTCAATGGGTGTCCCCCTGTGCCTGCCCTCCACTCCATCCCTCACCTCTGGGAGCCGCTGCACCTGTCAAGGCCACAAGGGGGCGCCAGAGGTACCAGTTTGGGATGGCATGGCTGCCGGGCAACCTGTGCTTAACAGAGCTGGGCCAGGTCTGGCCACCTCAGAGCGAGGGGGACACCCATTGACTTCTAACTGTGCCCAGGTCCCCCCGGTCATAATCTGCAGTGGCGTCAAGGAAAGCCAGTCAGGTTTCAAAGCACAGTTGTGGAAGAGACTCTGGAGGGCACCTAGGGCATTTTCAAGGGTAAGGGAACAGCCCCAGGCAAGTTCGGGCGGCTTGCCTAAGGCCTGAGCTTTGACAGCAGAGTCTGAACTAATGCTGAGGCCTCCCGGTTCCCAGTTCCCTTGATCCTGTAAAAACAGAACCTAAAACATGCCTGAAACCAAGATAGAAACTCCACTTGCTGGGCCGCCTTTATACCAGGCCTCCAGCCCCACCATCACTGGTTTCCTGTGAGCCACCTGTCTTCTGCTTAACCAGCCAAAGGTCCCTAGGGTTCCCCACCCAGCAGGTGACCTAGTGGGGCAGTCCCCAGGCCTGCTCACCTGTGGGGTCTCCATCAGGGGTCCAAGTGTAGAGGCAAGGGTGGGGTGGGGGCAGGCCAGGCCAGCTGAGCGGGGCCTGGGGCGATTGGTGGGAAAGGATTTTGGCCCTAAACCCAAACAAGCGGCCAAGATGGCCAGAGTGACTGGCTCTTCTCTCCTTAGGCCCCCTACCTGGTTCACGGTCTCCCGTTCTCAGTCCCAGGAGCCTGGCTTCGGAGGCTTCCTGGTGGGGTGGAGAGTTGCCTGGGGCCAACTCCCTTCCTTCTCTCTGAGCACCTGCCCTGGAAGCTCCTGGCCCGGCAGCCTCGGCTCTCAGGCCACCTGGCAGACCTCCAGGACGTGGCTGCCAGAGCCAGAGGCATAAAGGACCTGGGTCTCCTGTAGAGGAACAGGGCACTTCGCCCTTGGCAAGTCCGCCCACCCACCTGCCACATGGCATATCCTGGGGCCCCGGAGGGCCGTTTGTTTTCGCCGAGGCCTGGGAACTGCCCTCCAATCAGGGCCAGGGCCAGATAAGAGAGTATTTGGCGCCAGCTCAGGTCACTCCTGGGAATCCTGCACCCCATCGGCTGAGGGTGGGAGGATGAAAGCCACGTCTTCACTTTCCCAGTCAGGCCCCCCCCAGCGGGTTCACACCCCAAAGCTCCTGCACTCAGGAAGGCTCGGCGACCTCAGCATGTGCTCTGGGCCCCTAGTTCCTGGGACGAACATGCCTGTGCAAGTTGACCACCAGGGGAAGCACCTGGAACTGGGTGGGTGGGGCCACCGGACAGTTACAGACAGGCCCAGGACCCTCCCACTCCCAGGATTGGGGTGCCCTACCCTCTCAGCCAGAGGCTACCCTGGGAACACAGGTTTGCCACCTCTCAAGGCCAGGAGGACAGAGCTCTAAAGAAGACACAGAGGCTGAGGCGGTTTGGAGAAACCAGTTGAATTTCTGGTGGAGTTTCCTTACAATGGTGGTGCCTGGCTCAGGGCTGGCCAGGGAGTGGCCAAACCCTCCCCCACCTGCCAGGGTTCCGGCGGTGGGAGTAGAAACAAGAAAGTTTAAGGCTGAGGCCGCTGCTATGTCCTGGATGCAGCAACCTGAAAAATCATGTTAATCAGGAGACAAAAAATCCCTCTACTCTGCACTCAAAAAAAAAAAAAAAAAACCAAACAAAACAATGAACAAAAACAAGATACCCAACCCACAGCGCTTGAAATGCTGTGGCCGCTGCAATCCCAGTCCCTGATCAATCAACAGTTCTTTAGAAGAATCACATTTGCCAAGAGGCGGCTGCTGGTGCTGATTTGTTTGCCATTCAGGGGTCAGTGGGGAGTAGGGAGGGGGTCGGGTGGGGTGTGGGCCCAGCCCTTCCAGCTTGCTGGGTGGCGCGGGGAGGCGCTCAGAGATTACTGAAGAGTTCGTTTTTCTTGCTCCAGTCCATCTGCGGGGCCCGTTTGTTGCTGCGCTTCTGGTGGGCCCTCTCTTTGGCCACGGCCAGGGAGATGTTGAAGTCTGGGATGGGGTCAGAGGAGGAGGTAGACGAGGGTGCCGTGGAGTCCTGCATCTTGGGGCTGTCTTGGGAGTTCAGCTGAAGGAAGAGGGGAAGGCAGAGCCGGAGTCAGTGCCAGGCGAGGCATCCTGGTCCTCAGCCTCGGAGAGGTGGCTCCTTGGGGCAGTGCCCAGGGAAGCCAGGTCACAAGAACAGAAAGCGGCTCAACATGTGACCTTCGAGACAGGCTGGTGTGCCAGGCACGAGCATGGCCTGAGAATGGGGTGCCACTAACCCAGTGCCGCCCCTTGCCCACCCGCCAGCCTACCTCCTCGCTGGTATCACTGGAGGTGGATCGTGCCAGGGCTCGCCTGGGGTTCTCGGAGGCCACCTCGGCCAGGGCTTCATGACTGTTCTCCTGGCAGAGAGAGGACAGGTATGGGTTGGCGGGGGGTGGGTTGGGGAAGTCCTGAGCAGGAAAGGGAGATTCCAGGGAAGACAGGTGCCTTGTCTGAGAACCTTCACCTGAGCCCTTGCCATCTTCCCCAGAACCCACGGCTGAGCCTGCCCACGGCCCTCAGGGCACTTCCATTGTTACTTTCCTCCAAGGACCAGAGGGAGCCTGGGTGCAGGCTGGGAGGACCATCCGGGGATTATTAGCTGAACTGCCCATTCCCAGTCCTCCCAGGGAGGCCTTCAGGACTGCCTTGCCTTTTGGGCCAGTGACCAAGGAGAGGTTCCTGGGGCGTGGGGACACCGGGGGCCTCGACTTGGCGTGGGAAACCCCTGTGATGCTCCCCGAATCTCCTGTTGCCCACCTAATTAGTTGGATTTGACCCAGTAATCTTAAAACTAGCCCCAAAGCAGCTAAAAAGGGCTTTGGAGTAGGGAGTAAGGTGCGTGAGATTCTGCACCCCAAATGGAGTGACAGGTGGTCCAGGGACGCCCCCTGCTGTGTCCCCTGGCAGGAGACTGAGCAGACCCTGCAGAGAGCCTCGCTCCGTGGTCAGTCTACCCCAGAGCGAAGGCCTTGGCCAGGCCTTCAGCTTGGCGCTCAGCCCCTGCCTGGGTTCCTGGGGCCCGGGCTGGCACCGGGCCCTGCCATCTCGGCTCCGGCCTCCACTGCCTTCCCTTCCCTTCTGCCTGGAAGGAGGAGGCGCGGGGGGCTTTGTTCTTCCAACCCAGACTGGAAGTAGTTGGGCAGCAGGCGGCCAGACACTGCTGCTCTGTTCTTGGGGGGAAGAATGGCCTCTTCTGTGTGGGGGACTTGGAGGCGGGGCTTGTCACCAGGATGGCAGGGTGCAGAGGGGCGTGCCAGGCCTCTCCTTGGTCCCAGGCAGGGGTCGAGGGCACACCAGTAGGTATACAGTGTGGACTCGGGAGGGAGTAGCTCAGAAATGAGTTTCAACCTGGGCCAGCTGGCTGTCCTCCCAACCGCACCCCCTTCCACCCTCCTCCCGCAGCCCCCAGACTAGGAACCAGAGAAGCAGTTAGGGGTTCGCCTTTACCTTCTGGATCTCCCCATTGGTAAAGGGCTCGGGCAAGGGACCTAGTGAAGGGAAAAAGCAGAGGTGAGTCCAGAAGCTCTGGGCACGCGGGCGGGTGGGACGTGGAGGAGGACGAGGTGTGGGGCTGGGAGCGATCTCGTTCCCTAGTCAGTCTCTTGACTGCAACCACTGTAAGTGCGGCTGCCTTCTGATGACCCGACACAGCCTGTGCGTGAGTGTAACAGAGGTTTCATGAACAACCTGCCCTCACCACACCCCACCTTCCCTCGCGCCTCACAATGCTCACTGACATTTTCTACTCACTTTCCTTAGAATGAATGTGCTGGTCTCTGCCTACTAAACAATCGCACGAGCCGCTGATGGAGAATCAGCTGCTTGAGCAAAGCATTGTCCCGGTTAGGGCTGAAAAGGCCGGCCGCCCGCCCAAGAATCACCAGGGAAACTGGTTAAGAGTACAGATTCCTGGGCTCTGGCACCGGAGCCTCTGGTCCAGTGGGGCTGAAGCGGCCCGGGAATCGGAATGTTCCAAAGGCTTCCTAGGAGACGGTGGTGTCACCGGAACTAGAACCACAGCCAGGCTGTGGTTAGTACCTGCCCCTGCCTCAGCCTACTGGCCAAGGTGGAGATGAGAGGACAGGAGGGCTCAGGGCAGTGTCCCAGCCAATGGGAACAGGGAGGTGGCCGGAGAGGTCAGAGGGAGCGGACGCTGCCTGGGGTCACCCTCACTGGGCTCACTCAGGCCAGAGGCCCCACGTGGCTGCCGGGGGAGCTGTTCCATCTCTGGGGACTGGTCAGTCTGGGCGGATGTCTTCTGAACTTAGCTTAACATCAATGTACATCCCCTCACCCGCCCTGGACCACAGGCTGGACAGCCAGGCATACCGGACTCTCCCCTTTCCTCCCAATACCCTCGGCCTTCCCACAGTGGCCGGCAGGGGACTGTTAGGACGCGGGGACGCTCACTCCCACTACCCACAAGCTGAACGGGTGGGAGACACCATCCTGGAGAGACCAGGAGGGACACTGCGGAGACCTGTGCCAGGGCCTCTCATAGTGCAGGTCCTCTGGGCAGGGGCTGCAGTCACCCTGTTCGAGGCCCCTCCCGCCCAGCCAGACAGAGAGGGAGGGAGGTGCGGGCTGGTGCCCTGGCACTGAGGGGAGAAGGTGCTGGAGGAGGCCGGGAAGGAATCTGAGGAATCCAGACCTCTGCTGTGTCTCCCTCATGCCATGTCCCCAAGAGCAAGGCTGGGGCTTCTTGGGCCTCAGTTTCCCCTCACTGAGACAGGCTGAGGTGGCATCCCACCCCCATGAAGAGTCTGCTAGGGATTTCTAGTTAACCCCCGACTCCAGCACCCCCAGCACCCTAGATTGAGCTAGATAGGATGGGGCCTCCCCATTCAGCCCCTCCAGCCAGGGATCCAAGCCTAAGTCATGTCCTTCATGTGGAACCCCCCCTTACAAACAGAACCCTGACACCTTCAGGGAGGGGCCGCCCATTGCAAAGACCATAGAGATTCTATCCCTGACCCGACCCTCCTTCCCCCTTCGCTCTCCCCCCTCCCCCCTCCCCCCTCCTCCAGCCATCTTCCCAGGGAGAAAACGCAGACCAGGGAGCAGAGCAGACCAGGGAGCAGAGCGCTGCTTAACTCCTCCCTGCCCCGCGTAGCAGCCCTGCCCCCACTTAGCTTGGGCTCCAGCAAGGGGCCTGCCAGGCTTGGCAGGGTGACCGTGGGGGTGGGGAGGACAGGGGCCCAGGGACCAAGGGGGAACCCACTGCTCTCTCCAACCAGCAAGCCTGGGTTTCCAAGACAACCTGAGAGAAGGGAGGGGGAGGCACTGGGCCCCTGTCACTGGACTCTGATCTGACCAGGCGGCAGCCCCAGAGTTAACCCTTTCCTGGCATCAGCCCTGCCCTGAGAACGTGGTGGGGGGAAGGGGCTGGGTTTCCTTTAGGGCTGCACTCTGGCCCAGGAACAGCAGCTCCGTCCCATCTCACCATCCCTTGTGCCAGCTTACCTGTCATATGCCATCCTCAGAAACCCAAGGCCGACCCCTGCTTCCTGTTGATACTAGCTCGGCCCCCACTCCCTCCCCACCCACACCCCTTGGCCTCCGCTGAAGGGGAGGGTGGGAGCATCGCAGCAGGAAGCTGTCACCCCACACCTGGGACACAGTCACGTCCAGAACTCTGGCCAACGTCCCTGACTTGGGGGCCTCCAGCCACCCCGCCCAGCTCACCATGCAGGTGCTCGTGAGACGGGATCACTTTGCATTTCTTGAAGAACTCATCAGTCTCCTTGTCCACCACCAGCAGCTTGGTCTCCTCGCCGCCAGCCTTGATGGCAGACACCACATCGCCGTGCTGCTTGCCCTCCATGCAGACGCCGTTCACCTGTGGGCGGGGCACGGTTACCAGCACAGGTCTCAGTTCTGGGGGCGTGGGGCGAGGAGGTACAAGTGGTCCTGTTCGTCCTCAGCCAGTTGGCAATCCAGGGACACGGAGCCCCCCTCGCCCAGAGAGTCCTGAACGAGGCAAGGGGTCCTTCCACTGGATCGTCAGATGGGAGACAGGACCCATGGGAAAAGCCAAGGAAAATATCCGGGAGACTAAGCAAACAGCGGGGAAGACGGACGGGCAAGGCCTGGCGCCTGGTTGGGCCCCAGCTTCTCTGTGGACCTGCCCTCGGACTCCCTCTCTGGCCCTGGCCTGCTCAGTGTAAAATGAGAAGTCTCGGAGAGCAGATCAGCTCTAAGGTTCTGAGACTGAGATTCTGGAACCTGCCCGAGGCATTGGTTCGCGTTTCCTCTCCGCCTAAGAGCCTCTCCGGGGAGAAGGATTTCGCCCTCGCACTCCATCCCTGCGCCTGGCGTGGAGGACGCAGGTGGCAGGAAGCTCTGGGGGTGGCCCCGGATGTCCACCTGGATCGGTGGGTGAATCATGAACTGCCAAGTGTGTCTGCTCAGTGAAGAGGCACCCGGGGGAGGTGGGGGCGGGGAGGAAGTCGGTCCCTTTGCCTACCACCACCTTTCCTTCTTTCCTTCCCTCCTGCCCGCCCACCATCCCTCCCTCCAGCATCTACCCATCAGGGGCTAACCAAGGAGCTGCTGGGGTGATGGCCGCCCCAGGAGCTGTCTGTATCTTCAGGGAGGTAGCCAGGATGGAGGAGCCTGGGGAGAAGGCGAGAGGCATTACCTCCACGATACGGTCCTGGGCCTGGAGCCCTGAGGCCTCAGCGGGCGAGTCTGGGTCCACTGACCGGATGAACTGGCCTGGCTTGGACTTGTCGCTGTGCAGGTTGAAGCCGTAGCCGTTGGGACCCCTCTTCATGGCGCAGAGCCGAGGCCGAAGCTCACGCTGTGGGGACAAAGCAGAGTCCGTGTCGTTCTAGTGTCCTTGTCCCCCCTCTCCCTGCCCTGTGCCTGGCGCCGGCTCCCACCAGGAAGATCTGATAATAGGCAAATCTGCTGCGATCCCACCCCGCTCCGGGGAGAACGCTGGCCCAGGGCTCCCAACACTGCGTGTGGAGACGCCGCGTTGCAGCGAAATGCCTGGGTGACCCTGGGCAACAAGGCTCCTCTCCGAGCCTCAGTTTCCTCTTCTGCAAATGAGAAATAGGGATCGAGTAGCTCAAGTCGCTCCCCTTTTGACATTCTGTGGTTCGTCGTTTTGATTGATACCTTGTTCCTCCTACCAGCGGCTCAGTCTGGCCCTCCTGGGGGGTGACATGTGGGTACCGGACATGGGAGGGGAACCCTGGCCTCTGTAGAAGATGTGAGAGCCGGTTCAGTACAAGAGCTCTGCCCGTGCCCTTTCATAGGCGGCCATGGCCGCAGCCACACGGGTTCCCTCAGCCCAGCCCTGCGTTCCAGGGCCCTTCGCCACCCAGGCTCCTGTCTGCGGAGGGAGGCAGGCCCCGTGTTTACTGAAAGCTGACAGCATGTTTACAGTAAAGCCGCTCCCCACGCAGGTTCCTCACGCGGGCTGCCGTCTCTCCCCTGCCAAGCCAAGTGGCCCAGCCAAAGGGAGCCGAGTGGCCAATGACCGCAGACCCGGGTAAGGCACAGCCGGGGGTCCTGGACAGGATAAGAACCCCACCAGCGGAGCCAAGAATGGTCTCGCAGAAGCTCAGAGATCCTGCTGGTCCCCAAGGAGCACACAGACACCAGCCGGGACCATCTCGCCATCCCCGGGCCGCCGTAGGCAGCTGAGCTCGCGGCTGCAGCCCCAGATGCGTGGACATGATGCAGGGCATCGGGCGTGAGGGGGCAGGACACTGCAGCCCGAGCACCAGGCTGACTTGGGGCCCCTCTCCCCCTCCTCCCCGGCCTGGGGCAGGGCCACCGCAGCCAGCCTCTGAGCTCTGGGTCACCCCTGGACACCAGGCCACGAGCCATGGCTGAAGTCAAGGCCCTGGCCCAGGTTCCAGCTGCCCCACTGTGTGACCCGGGGCAGCGGTGTCCTTCTCAGAGGCCCAGTTTCCTCACTGAGGCAATTAACATACAAGGGGGCACCTGACAAGTGTACAGTCCCCCTGAGCCGAGTAGACTTTCCCGCTGCTGTGAACACGCACGGACAGTCAAACGAAAGTGAGAAGTGAGATTCTGGGGCTCTGGGGAGGGGGGCCAGGTTGCTCTGAAACCCCGGTAGGCAGCTGGGAGTGGAGGTGAGGAGGGATCACAGGCCACCTGTCCCTACATGTCAGCCCAGGAGGCAGCACCGTCAGTGAGCTTCGAGGCTCAGTCCCCACCCCTCATTCTCAGGGTGACTTTGACTCCTTTAAGTGCTGGGGCGGATCTTTCTGTGCTTCAGGATGTTGGTGGGGGGTGTGGACAGGCCAAGACAGGAAGGAGGGCTGACAGTTGGGCCTGCGGGTACCCTAATCTGGGCCAGAGGCCCGGGCCACCTTTCTCGAGTTCTCATCCCCTCTCCCCCCAACCCGCCTCGTTCCTCGTGGCAGGGCCCCGCCAGCATGCCTAGCTGATGCCTGCTTATCCGGCCAGCACAGCCCTCTGGGATCTGGGATCTCATTCCGGGTGTAAGACAAACGCTTCTCCCCTCAAGCTAATCCCTCCGCAAAGCTGTCGGCCGCCCTCCCCCAGGCGAGGTGAGCAGAACAGGTCTGACCAGCTGCCGCCACCTGGGCAGGCTCAGCTTTCTGCCCAGCCAGGCTCCACCACGGCCCTGAGAACGTGGTGTGGGGGGGGTGCTCCTATGTCTCTGCCTCTCCCCACCTGCCCTCACGCCAAAGAGCCTTCCCAGAGCAACCTGGCCGGGGCTGGTCGCCCCCCAGCTTCAAGATGGGGAAACTGAGACTCGAGTGCCATGACCACTGCTCGACGTCACACGGCTTTACAGGGGAGGAGCCCGAACCCCAACCCTGTCTCTGACTTGGAGCCCGTGTTCCTCCCACCATCTGTGGGCTGGCACCTGAAGACCCAAGTTCAGATGGGGAGGTGCGCACCCCCCTCCCCACCCTCGAGCTGGGGCCTCAGCAGGGTCACAAGCACTGGAGCCCTCTCCCCGAGGTGCCTGCAGCTTCTGCGGGGAGGGGCCTGGGAGCTGATGAAACCACAGCCTTCCTTCCGGGTGCGCGAAAGGTTCTTGCAGCCAGAGCGAAGCCTGGGCCTGGGACAGGCGAGGACAGGGACAGGGAGCAGGCCTGGGCCGGGCCTGGGCGGGGCAGGGGGCAGCGTGGGTGCTCTCCAGGTTGGCACGGCCGCAGGGCTGCCCAGGGCTCTGTGTCGCAGGCTCCCCTTACCGAGCCTTGCCTGGTGACCTGTCCTTAAGGCCGGAGGGCCGCACTGAGCCACGAGGATGGAAGAAATAAGGGACCCAGCCAGAGGGGCTCAGGGCCCTGCTGCTCTCTTCCCTTCCCTCTGCACCGGGACCTGCTCACTGCCCTCTGGGCAGGCAGACAGGAAACCCCTTCTGAAGTGTTCGGCACCCACAGAGCCCCATCCCGCACCCTCCTTCCCAGGTCCCCAGAGAGGCTCCTTCCTTCCCAGGGCCAGCTGCAGGCTTCACATTCTTCCCGGGAGACTGGCTTGTTTCTCCCCGCCCCCCCTCCCTGCTGTCTCCAGGAGGTGTCAGCGCCAGCTGCTGAGTCAGCCCAGCCCATCCTGGGTGGAGGCTGGTGCTGACAGGAGTCCCTGGGGGCAGCCTCCCTGGGGGTCCTGGGGCTGGCCGGGCCCTGAGAAGAGAAGAGGGAGGGGTCAGGTGCCTGGAGCTTGGCCACCGTGGCTCCTGGGCCTGTATCCCCAGAGCTGGGCAGGGCCTGGGGAGAGGGGGAAGTGGCAAGTCCAAGCCATCCCCGGCCGGTGGTGTGGCCTCGGGTTCAGGGGGAGCCTTGTGCTGGTGCTTGAGGGGCCCAGAGCTGGGGTGGGGGTCACTACAACGGGAACACGGTCTCAGGGTGTTCAGAGCCTCAGGGAGCACAGCTCAGAAGTGAAAATCAGGATCTGCTCAGTGAGGAGACTGGCAGGGATCCGCAGTGAGAGGAAGGAACGTGAGGCAATGGTGGCCAGTGGGCTGGGGCGGCGCGGCATGAGCCTGAGTCACTTCCAGAAAACTCCAGACCCACTTTCTGGAAAAGACCCTGCCAGGAGACCTGCCTCCAGACTCATGGAGCCATCAGGTTCTCGGGCTGCTCCAAATTCTGCCCCAGGCCTGCCCCCCTCTCTCCCAGGGAGCCCAGCCCCACCCCAAGTGGCCGCCCAGTCACCTCCACCCCCGCAGCCCAGGGAGCGGATGGCGGGCACGGAATTCAATAGGCACCACCAGCAGCCACCTGGAAAGCTGGGGAAAGTCGATACCCTAATCCCAGCGACTGTCTCTGGGGATCAGGCCCAGGGGAGGATGGCTGGGGGGCCAACGCCCCGTTGGGCCTGGCCCCTCCCTGGCCGGTGCCATGGTGAAGAGCCCATACAGAGCAGCAGGCAGCTTCCTGCCAGGGGCGGGCTGCAGGAGGGGAGACTACCAGGTGGCTAGGGGAACAATAGAGGTGACCCTCACCTCCCAGGGCTGCCCATCCCCCCACCCCCACCCCAGCCCCACCCAGCCCAGGGCTCCTGTTTATGCAGGTAAGATTGGTGCCCAGCTGCCTCCCGCAGAGAAATGAGCCCAGCCCAGGGCAGGAGAAGGGCCTGGCTGTTCTGGTGGGGTAGGTAGAGGGTGTGCTGGGCTAAGTACCCCGGCTGCTCAGGGAAGCAGCTCGGTGCTCTTCAAGGAAGCCAGGTTGGAGAGCTGGTGGCCCTGCCTGGGGTGACGTGTGACGGGGAACATGCAGGCATTGTCCTCAGGGCAGGCTGGGAAGTGACCAGGAGCTCGGACCACTGGCCAGTGTCCACAGCTCTAGGCTCATGGATCCTCTCCTCACCCCAGGAGAGGAGAGACTTGGCTGCCACTGGCTCATGCATGCCCTGAGGTGGCTCCACTTCACCCCACAGGACCTCCCGTCTAAGGAATGTCAGACACCTCCATTCGCAAAAAGCGAGCAGCTCCTAGCCCTTGACCCTGAACTTCCTGCTGTTTCTCCGTGGAGAGGAACTTTTCGGGAGCCCAGCAGGGTGGGATCCAGGAGGGAGACATAAGCTAAAGTGGCGGCCACTTCTCCAACACCCCCCAGTAAGGGCCCTGAGCCAGATCCCCCCTCTGGCTCTTTCCTCCCAGTGCTGTCCGGGGACCCATCTGAGGGAGAGGTTGGCTCAGGTCTCCCCAGGGCTGGGCAAGGCTGGGATGGAGCAGGCTGGTACGTGGGCTGCTGTCTAGCTGGCCACCTTCCAGGCTGGCCACCCCATGCCCGCGGCCCAGCAGGCACTCCACCATCAGCCCCCCTGATCCCTCACCCTTCTCCCACAGAGAAGTGGCTGGATTTAACTCCTGTGAGCTGTGTCATGAGGTTACTTGTAAGAACCTTCAGGGAGCTTGTGAAACTGGAGCTCGACTGAAATAGCACAGAGCAGCTACTGTTTACTGAGCACTTACTATGCGCCTATCACGGCACTAGGACTTTATGTGTATTTTCTCGTTAAAACTCGACTATAACCCTGCAAGGGAGGTATTATTGCCCTCATTTCACAGATGAAGAAACTCAGGTTCAAAGAGAGCAGGCTCCAAAATCAGACCCAGACCAGCATTATCCAAGAGGAATATAATGCCAGTCATCTAGGCGTTAAAGAAAAAAACATACCACAGGCCCAATATGGCATCACGCATGCTAATAACCCACGACACCACACCTAGACATACTACCTGGTCTAACTGCAGTTTCACCCTCTCCAAGAAATACAATCTTAATCATCAGTCTGGAATTTTCTGGACAAACACCAGTAAGGTAATCGGTCACTCGGGCCCTCTCCCCATAGAAAGAGGCAATCTGCAGGGTAAAAACCCTTCCCGAAGAAAAGATGGCAGGCCCCAAATCACCCTTTCCGTTGCCGCATCCTTCTTCCTATAAAATCCTTCCGTTTTGTATGGCCCCTCAGTGAGCCTGCCGGTTGCTATTGGGATGAGTCGTTTTATTAAGTGAATGTATTGGGGTTACATCGGTAAATAAAATTTTATCGGTCTCAGGTGTATATTTGTATAATGCGTCACCTGTATACAATTGTTTTGTAGTCATGACCCCATGAATCACCGAATAAAGCCCATTTGATCTTCAAATTTACTTGGTTGAATTTTGTTTTTTAACAGAGGTAATTAAAAATTTTCTATTAGCCACATTAAAAAGTAAAAAGAGCCCTAACCGGTTTGGCTCAGTGGATAGAGCAACAGCCTGCGGACTGAAGGGTCCCAGGTTCGATTCCGGTCAAGGGCATGTACCTTGGTTGCGGGCACATCCCCAGTAAGGGAGTGTGCAGGAGGCAGCTGAATCGATGTTTCTCTCTCATCGATGTTTCTAGCTCTCTATCCCTCTCCCTTCCTCTCTGTGAAAAATCAATAAAATATATTTAAAAAAATAAAGTAAAAAGAAACAAGAGAAACGAGTTGTAATACCTTATTTAACACAACATTTCAACATGTAATCCATTTAAAAGATTAGCAATGGGCTATTTTACATCTTTTTATGGGTCTTCAAAATCTGGCATTTACGCTTACAGCACCTCTCAATGTGGACTAGCACATTTCATGTACCAGGAGCCACACATTAGCCAGTGCAATGGCCTGCTTAGATCCGCACCCATTTGGCTGTCAGCCCCAAACACTTCCAGATCCCCACCCATGACCTTATAACAGGGCACAAGGAGAGATGGGAGCTCAGTCACACAGCAGAGAGCAGCACCTTGAACCTGGACCTCGGGGAATCGGCAGCATTTGTCTTTTTCTAGGGCAGGAACCTAAACATGGCCTAGGGGTCTGGGGACGTGGTGAGCTGTCCGTTGCCTAGGGATGGGGAAAGGAAGGCCAAGGCCAATAGTCAAGATCAGCCTCCAGGGAAGCCCTTTGTACTTCAGGACAGCCCAGAGATAGCAAGGGTGGATTCTAAGGACCCGAGGGTGAAGGTAAGAGACTTAGTCACCAGACTCCCCACCCAGCCCATCTCAGGAGAAGGGATGGATGGGTCCAAGGAGTCTGCCCTTTCTGGGCGGAGGTGTTCCATCAGGTGCTTGAAGGACACTGTTGGGGACAGGAGCACCTGGAAGTCCTGGCCCAAAGGGCTCAGCTACCTGGACCCTTGCAGGGAGATGGTCCAAGCAGCCTGGATTTGTACCACTGTGACGGGCAGACACCAGCTGGACAGCCAGGCCCCCAAGCACAATCCAAAGGTGTGGCCAAATGGATATGCAGGCAGACACTGGAGTCAGAGCAAGCTGGGTTCCAAGACACCCCCCCCTGAAAGTAAGAGCCAGGGGCTACCCTAGGGGAGAAAGAGACCCCGAAAACATGACCTAGAAGGAGGAACCTACACAAAAAGGTCACACACCCTGTCCATTTCACACCCAAACATCCTGCAGCTCAAACCCTGTTCCGTCCTCCTGGAAATGGGGAGAGGTTGCTAGGTTGCCAGATAATTGAGCCCACCCACCCACCTTGTTAGCTGGGGTGCCCGCACCATCTCTGCCTCTGGGGTCAGGGTCAGGTCTGGTGGAAACCACCCCAAGCTGGGCACTTACACAGCCGCACCCCACCACTGAACCCTCTCAGCAGCCCTGGGTGCTGGCATCCCATCTCAGAGACGTAGAAGCTGAGGCTCTCAGGGAACAATGGACAATTAGGGGCCCAGAGCCAGTGGCCTGGCAGATCTGACCCCAAAGCCCTGACTTGTGGTGTTCTAATTTTAAAATGGAAGCCGCTAGAAGGCAAGAAAAAGGAGTGGGTAAATTCTTCTGGAATTCCGATCTCTGGGTGTGTTAGAGGCTTTGGGGCGTAAACAGGCCCAGGTGTACTGGAATGAGATGATGACTTAGGACAAAGGTCCCCGGTGACTGTTAGGCATTTATTCACTAATTCAAAAAATTTGATTGAGCCCCTCCCTACCCTGTGCGAGGCACAAGGCCGGGGACAGAAACACAAATAAGGGCAGGTGTTGCCCTGGGGCCTCGTCGCCACACAGTGACGGAGATCATAAACAGAATTCAAATCCTGCACCTCCAGAGCAATGACAGACGTGAGGACAGGGAGTGGGAGGAGGCGAGGACGGGCTCCTGGGGAAGCGAGCGGCCTCGGAGAGGGTGCCCTGTGGAGAAGGGGCTGAAGGGGACCAGGCGTGAAGGCTCAAAGGCCAAGCGAGCATGGTGTGCTCGCGGGGAGTTTGGACCCTTGGTGTGGTTGGGTGGACACCAGCGGGGAGGTGGGGAGAGAAGGCTGCCAGGTTGTGGTGGAACGTGATTATTCAACAAGAGCGACACCCCTACTTGAGCACATACTTCGGGCCAGGTGTGGCTGCAGCTGCACTTGCCTAACGCGGGAGGCTGATCCAGGGCTAATTGCCCCATGGATGGGGCAACAATTGCCGTGGAATATTTATTAATGCGTATACCAACAACCGACTAGGTGCCAGGCATGGAGCTTAACACACACCCTTAAGTAATCCTGACAACCCTTCGAGCCTGCTGCTGTCGCCCCCAACTTACACAAGAGGAAATGGAGGCTTAGCGAGGCTAGGAGGTGGCCCCACCGGTACAATGGAGCTGGCTTAGGCCTGCCCGTTCGCTGCTGTGAGTCCATGTGCCAGGCGCGCCATGCTCAAGGGGTTGGGTCCCATCCTGTGACTTCGCCTCTCTCCCTGGGGGTGGAGGTGGGGAAAGCCACCAACAAAGGGGGGCAGAGCTGGAAGCACACCTCCACCTCCTTCCACACAGTGCGACAGGCCCCCTCGCCCTCTGCCGGTGTCATTCCTGCCCCAGGCTCGCCTTCCCCATCAGATGTCCCCTGCCACCCACTCCCCTTTCCAAGGAACAGCTTTTCCACGAATGAGAACTAATGGAGAGACCGAAACAGCCCCACAGAGAGGCCTTTTAGGAAAAACAATTTACGATGTTTATTAACATTTTTGCAGTGACAGGGTGGGTCACCTTTAAGTCCACCACGCCAGATTTCATGGTAATTTCCTACTGGAGGGATTTACCGGTGCTGATTGGCTGTGCACAAGGCTTAAGGCCGTGGCTACCTAGCGCTGGGATTCAAATGCCTGGGCCTAAAGGAGCTCAATTCAGCATCCCATAAAGGTGCAAGGACTTCCTGCTATTTGTAGAATTCTAGAGGACAGGTATCATGTAATCCAAGGCCCCCATTTTACAGATGGGAGAACTAAGGCTCAGGGAAGTTCTGATTTGCTTGTTGACCTGAAACCCCAAGAGGCCTGGTGACGGTGTCCCCAGGACTGGGGGCTGGTTCTCCTCCCTAACACGATGCACACAAACCACCTGGGGGACTCGGGTTCTGTGCTCACCCCCCCCCCCCCCCCAGCAGGAAGCCAAGCGCTGCTGCTTTTCAGATGGCACGGGGGAGGAGGGGAGGCATGTCCTCCCCGGAGGCCCTCCCACACCCGGCAGCAAAAACAAAAGGGTAATGGGAGGAGCTTGACCTGATGCAACTTCGGGGGTGGGGGGTGAGGGTTGGCGGGTTACTTGTGCGAGTGCCAAAGTCCAGAAAAAAGGGAATGGCAAATCGATGCACTCAGCAAACTAGATTTCTGCCTGGGACCAGAGGTCACGGGCTCCAATTCCCTGGTGTCTGACTCCTGTCTGGGGTGCTCTGGCCCCTGCTCCACCCTTGCCAGTGCCTCACTGGTAATGGCAGGAAATGGGAGCCTGGTGGCCCTGGCATTCTTGGCACTCCACTCCGCTGGACAGGGCTCTGAGTGACCTCACTTCCGTTACTTCCACTGAATCAGTTGGTCCTCTCTGGCTCCACCTTCTACCTTTAGGCTGAACTGTGCCCTTTCTCTGTCCAGGAGAGGCTCCTGCTGGCACCACGAACACCTGTGCCACATGCTGCCACCAGGTGGAGAGCCACCAAATGGGCCCAGGCCCTGATCCCCCCCCAGTCTGCACCCTGAGCCTCCCCCCTCAGTCTTTGGGGACAGAGGCTGAGCACAACTCCAGTTTTGCCACGGCTCATGGTGCAGCTGACCGAGGCTGGGATCGTTTGGGGAAACTTAAGACTTCCTGTCGTCCGGGGACTGGAGTGAGGCGGATGCCTGGGCAGGACCACCTACCCCAAGCTGCTTGCTGGCCCCTGCATGGCCCAGTGCCACGGACCGCTCCCTCTCCTCCCTCCCCCAGCCATCTTTCTCCTCCTCCAAGATCCTCCCTCCCGCGCTCAGATACCAGCTAGCGCTTACTCCTCACATTCCTGAGAATCATAAATCCTCGGAGGCAGAGCCGCCGCCACCATCCCCGAGAGACCTCTGCACCTCCTCCCCGAACTCCACCCCACAGCGCCCATGGTTGGTGGGGCTTCCTCAATTTTCTTAGAAGTCACACCGGACTTCAAGAGGAGGATGAAGTCCAGCCGGCTGAAGTTGGTGATACACATCCCAGGGCTGGAGGGGAGGCGCGGAGACAGCCCTGCCTGCCACCCCTCCCCTCCCAGCGCCCGGGCTCCGCGGGTCCCACTTGCTTCATCCCAGCTCGTTACCACCCACTGGGGCCACGGAGGAAGCTGGCACCTCTGGGCAGGCTGGGAATCGGGTGGCTGAGAAGCCGGCCCCGGGATGGGCGGGATTAGAGGTTTCCCAAAACACGGGAGCAGCCACCACCAACAGAGCAGAGGAAAAAGGGGACTGGGCCGCCCGCCCTCCCTCCCGCTTCCCAAGGCCAAAGAACAAGTGGCAAAGAAAGCTGAGTCCCAGCCCAGTGTGGAGAAGGGGTGGGGGTCGTGGGAAGCAGCCCCAAGCCTGCAACTGCCCGGGCGCCCGGTAGGCGGGCGGAAGCAGTTTCCCCCTCGAGGATCGAGTTTCCAAAAGACCAGGCGGGCGCGGGGCTGGGCGTCCGGGCGCCTGGGTCTCTCCCCGATTCCCCTCCCCTCGCCCCGTTCCAGACTCGACGCCCGGCCCGGGCCCCCACTTACCCGCTCGGGATGGCTCTTCTCGGACTCACGGGGTTCCGGCGCGGCGGCCTGCGGCTCATTTTCGCCGCCAGCCCCCTTCGCCTCGACGGCGGCCGGCGGCTCGGCCTGCCCGGGCCCTTCCTGGGCGCGGAGCAGCTCCTCCCGGATCTGGACGCCCAGCTTCTGCAGCCGCTCATCCGTCTCCGGGTCGACCACCAGCAGACGCACGGCGTTGAGCGAGGCGCGGATGCGGCTCACCACCTGCTGGTGGGTCTCCTTCTCCACGTTCTCGCCGTTCACCTCCACCAGCCGGTCGCCGGCCAGCAGCCCTGCCTTCTCGGCCGGCGAGCCGGGCTCCACCAGCCGGATGAACTGGCCCACCTTGCCCTTCTCCCCGTGCAGGTGGAAGCCGTAGCCGTTCGGACCCTTCTCCAGGCAGCAGAGCCGGGGTAGGGGCGCCCCGGCCGCCGCGTCCGCGCTCATCTCGCTCTGCGACGGCTCAGCGGTTCGACGCGGGGTCTTGTCGGGGGCCGGAGACGGGACGACCCAGCCCTTTCCCCGCAGACGAGGAAGCTGGAGGGAGCGCCGCGAGGACTCTCCGCGCCGGCGGAGTGAGCAGGTGGTCCGGGAAAGGCAGCCGCGTACCTCCGGGAGCTAAACTACCAGCGAGCGAACCAATCCCCGCCCGCCCGGCGTCTGAGCTTCCCAGCACCCGCCCCGACCCCTTTTTCTAGGGGGCGGGGCCGCGCCGAGGGTGTGGAGCACCCTGAGCCAATCAGGGACCACAGGCAGGGGGCGCTCTGGCCGGGTGAACGACGCTGGCCAATGAGAACGCGCAGGGGCGGGACCCTGCGCTCCGCGCGGCGCTCGGCGGCGGGAGAAGAAAGAGGCTCAGGAAGTGGAAGTGTTTGTTACCAAGTGGCCGGAGTTGAGGCGGGGGCGGGGCGAGTTCCCGGTCCTGGGCCGAAGGGCCCGCTGGCTCGGTTCTGATTGCTCCCACCCGTGTGTGGCGGGGATTGAGGAGAGCTAATCCGGGACCCTAACGTTTTAAACAGCCTTTAGCTAAAACCTGTGTGCAGCTTCAATTCAGGGGTTTAGGAGGGGGGAAGGGGGAGCGGCTGTTGCTGGGGAAACCGATTCCGTTCCGGAACGAGGCTGCGAGGTCTCAGCGGTCTTACAAAAAAAAAGACTGAGATCCACCTCGGACTCAACAGTTGTTTGAATAACGAGGTCTTCGGCTGGTGGAGTCACTTCGTGCTGTCCCAGGACCTGTTTATAGGGGTGCGAGCTCTGATCCTCACTGGGACGGCGTGAGGACTCAGGAGAGGGACTTCACGGGACTGCCCACTGGAGAGAGGCCAGCTAGGGCAATGGCATGGGCATTGGCCTCGGGCGCTTCACGGGAGAATTGGGGTGGGGGCAGGCAGAACAGAGTCAGGTAACCAACCGCAGTACAGTCTACAGGGAAAGGAGCCCTGGCTTTCTTCGATAAAGAAAACCTGATTAGGACCCTAAGATAAGCCTTCTTTCAGCTCCTCACAGAGGAGAGGCTGGTCACAGAGGCTGGGCAGTCTGTTAAAGGGTGAGGTGACTTGCTGGGGCCATTGAAGGATGAGGATCAAATGATTTTGGCACTGAAGGGCAGTTCCTCCAATCAGCAGGAACCCTCCTTTCAACATGATCCCCGCTCCCATGCGCATCTCAGAGAAGCAGCGGACAGGATGTACTTTCCAAAATACTGCAATTTAATTCTGAAAAAAACAAATGCTAGCGGCCCAGAGCAGCCGGAGTGACTGGATCCCCAGTGACCTGCCCTGGGCAAGGTCAGGCTCCTCCCTGCTCTGCCTGGGAGAGGCCTCGGAGAGCTTCCTTATCAGGGCCCAAGTTGGAGCTGCTGACTCTGCTCTGGGACAGCGAGATTTCTGCCTTGAAAGCAAATGCAGCGGCCTCAGAAATGTCCAGTGCACACCTCTTTCTCGCCCCTCTCCTCTGCCCCTGGCCTAGAGAGTCAGAGCACAGGCGCCTCTAGGTTGGGACACGCGTGCCTCCTGTCCCCTTCCAGTTGCTGGGGTCAGGGCTTTGGGAGACGTGTGACCCGGCCCCACATAAACTCCTTGCTGCCCCTTTCCCCCACCCCAGTCTTCCCCACACAACCTTGTTTTGCACACATTCTGGTTAACCCAGACATGGGTGGGCTTTCCTTCCCCAGCCTGTCTCAGGAGGAGGGGAGGTGGAGAGACCCTGGGGTCTGTTTGAGAACATAAGGGCATTGTCAGGGGAGAGGCAGGCAGCACTTGGCTTTAGGAGAATACACGTGGGGTGAGGTTTGCTCAGGTTTGCTTCCCACCTGCTCTGGAGTTAGGGGGTTTCTCTTTAACTGGCCTTTCCCCCAGTAGAAGCACTACAGCTGTTTGAAGAAATAGCCTGCGGGCTGCATACCTGCCGAGGGGTTGGGACCAGAGAATCAGCTCTCCCTCACCGTGACCTCAGGTGTCCGGCGGCATAGCAGAAAGGAAAGTCAGACCAGGGATCCGGGGAGGCCCAGAGAATAGCAAGCAAAGGCTCCCAAGTGCCCCGTGGTGGTGCTTGTGAGCAGGAGGAGAAGGGGCACCTCCTGGAGCGGGGCTGGTAAGGCTGGAGGTAGCCACACAGACCCAATCTCTGCTACTCCTCTCTCCCCCTCCCCGGGAGGGAGCGGAGCCCTGCCCAATCTCCACGTTTCTTATCTTCCCTGATAAGAGATAGGCTCTGGTCTCGCTCCCAGCACAAGGGCCGATCTTCTGGGGGAGACTGTTCCCTGGGGAGCTGGAGGAAATGAAGTCTGGGGTCTGCTCAGCCTCTCCCCAGCTGAACTGAGGGTGGGAACAGGGTCACTGCCTGCCTTCCTGCCCCAGGAGCGCATGCTCCTTGGTAGTGAGCCGGAGCGTTACTGCCTCCTCATGGCTAGGAGGGAGGCCCAGCCCCCGAGTCCTAGTATCTAGTGGAAGGCTAAGGCCATCAGGTCCCTACCTTTGTTTTCTGGTGCCCCCTTTTTGTGTAGGGGTGTGTGTTACATTAGGTATCACTAAAGTGAAATACAAATATTTTACCCTCCCTGGCGATGCAGGGAAGCTACAGGAACTAAGGTAGGGGTGGGGGTACAGCCCCCCATTGGGAAGGGGCTGTGCATTAGGCCTCCACCTCTCTCCCCGCATTGGCTTAGCTGCTCGGAATCAACCCGGTCTTGGGGAAAAGGCTGCATCCTCGTGGGCCTCGGGAGCCGTCTCTCAGCCCCTTGGGTTTCACAGGAAGGAGCAGCAGCCGGGCCGCTTCTTCTGGGCCTCCACGTAGTCTCGGATCTGGAAGCTGCGCTCGCCAGCCTGCTGCCCGGCTCTGTATTTCAGCTCCCTGGAAGAGGAAGAGGCAATGGGCTGGGCAGCGAGCCAGGCGTGGAGCATCCTCCCCTCTCCCAGGGCTGGGGGCAAAGGGACCTCAGAGTGCAGGTGCCCTTGAGCCCAGGGGCCGAGCCCTACTGGATTCCCAGAGGGTGCCACCCGGCCCTGCGCCATTCCCCTTCCCCGTTCAGCTCTCACTTGGCAATGGCCAGAAAGGCTAACTCCACATTCATGCCCGTCTTGGCGCTGGTCTCCAGGAAGGGAACTCCGTACTCCTGCCAGGGAGAGCGTGTGCTCAGGGCCAGCCTCCGGTTGCCCCCACCCGTCACCCTGCCCGCAAGGCAGCCACTTACCCTGGCTAGCGTCTCTCCATCTTCCGAGCGAATCACCCTCTCACTGCTCACATCTGCCTGCAAGCCCAGGTGGGTCACTCTGGGGAAGGAAGCCTTGATCCCAGCCCGCCCCTCTCCAGCCCCTTCTGGCCCATCTTTTGCCCCAGGAGTAGGCACTGCCCGCCCTCTGCTGGTGACCTGGGGGACTGCAGGCGGTATGATTGGCACCGGGCAGGGTTTCCGCCTGGTTCAGGAGGAGTTCCCCAGCTGCCCGCCCTGGAATCTCCCTCCCTCTTGGGGAGGTGGGTAACTCTCCTTGGCAAGGGCGCGGAGACCCAGCCTCAGAGGGGTGACAGTAGCTGGGGCTAAGCTTTCTGCTCTTGGCTCTGCATCCGTGACCCTGGTTACTATGATCTAATCGGGGCCGAGCAGCTGGGCAGCCTTGGATCTCACAAGCAGCAGCTGGCGCTTTCCACACAAGGACCATTCCAAAGCGTAAGGAGGACAGAGAAGATGGGCTGAGCCGCCAGGACAGTCCGCCCCCTGGACTGGAGACTGGGAAGAGTCCTTTGCTGGAAGGATGGCCAGCTAACACTCGGGCAGTGATGAGGCTGGGCGCAGGTAATGCTGTGGCAGCGGGAGAGGAGGTGCAGGTGGGCTGGTCCTGCCATGGACCACTCACCTTGTTGCCTAGCAGCATGATCACCACATCCCTCTGGGCATACTCATGAATCTCAGTGAGCCAGGCCTGTGGGAGAGGGTGCGCTGAGCCGGGCGCAGGCTGCGCACCGGCCATTCTTCCCCTCCCTTTTGCCCTTCCTTCTCCTGCCCTGTTTGATTATCCTGGGCTACTCACTGCCCCCTCCAACCCCGATGCCCTATTCATTCTCTTATCGGCATCCTTGTTCTGGCCTCTCCAGTCCTAAGTGGCTCCAAACCCCATACAGTGCGACTCCTAGTTCTACAGAGATGGCAGAAGCTTTGTCTCAGAAATCAGTTGGTGCCCTGACCAGTTTGGCTCAGTGGATGGAGCGTCGGCCTGCGGACTGAAGGGTCCCGGGTTCGATTCCAGTCGAGGGCATGTACCTTGGTTGCGGGCACATCCCCAGTAGGAGGTGTGCAGGAGGCAGCTGATCGATGTTTCTGACTCTCTATCCCTCTCCCTTCCTCTCTGTAAAATATCAATAAAATATATTAAAAAAAAAAAGAAATCAGTTGGTAGTCACCAGCAATTTCCCATTGAGGATTCTAGGGCCACATAAGGGCTCAGTGATCAAAAATACTATGATTGATTAGTAATGTCTGCCATGAGCATGGGGTTGGAAGTGGCAATATGGGTGCCATCCTCTTTTTTTGTTTGAATTTAGAGAGGGAGCGAAGAGGGGGAGAGGGGGAGAGAGAGAGAGAGAGAGAGAGAGAGAGAGAGAGAGAGAAGCATCAACTGGTTGCCTCCCATATGCGCCTGACCGGGGGAGGAACCCGCAACCTAGGTATGTGCCCTGACTGGGAATCGAACCCACGACCTTCTGGTACTGCCTGAGCCACACCCGCCAGGGCTCCATTCTCTTTATAAGCTGTCTTATATCCGTATGTCTTGTTCCCCACTTTGCTTGTCGACCCCTTGGGGTCAGAGAGCATGGGAAACCTTTCCAGGGTTGCACACGGGGTCAGTGCTTATATTTGTTGAGTGATCGTCTGTTTTCTTCAACAGTGTGGTTGTGAGGACAGAGCCACGCACTCTGTCTACCTGAGTCACTTCCTTGCAACTTGGACTAACTTTTCTGCTTGTTCTCCCCTTGGCCCCTGTGGCTAATTGTCCAGGGCGGAGCTGGGTACTTTCTGAACGTTTGTCACGAAGCGCGCTCATGAATCACCGTCAGGCTGAGCACTGCCTAGTCTCCATGCCCACATGCCCATCACATACCCAGAGGCAGCTTATTGCACCTGAGTCACAGCTCAGGTATGCTGCGAAGGCAGCAGTGTTCTGTGCCCCGCCCCCTCCCCCCAGAGCAGGAGGCAGCCCTGGACTCCGCAGCCCTGCCTGGCTGCTGCGGTGGTGGACACAGCGACATACCCGGATGTTTTCGAAGGAGGACTTGTTGGTGATGTCATACAGCAGGAGCAAGGCTGCAGGGGGAGAGAGAGGTCACACTGGGGGCAGAGGGGCGGGCTGGGGAAGGAGTTGGCCTGCACCAGGGCCTTACCTTGGGCATCTCGGTAGTAAGCGTGGGTGACACTGCGGAACCGCTCCTGCCCGGCCGTGTCCCAGATCTAGGAAGGGATGGGCACAGGGTCAGAAGGAGGCAGGCGCAGGGGCGGTGGTGGGCAGAGGAAACCCGCCTTGTGGTGCGAGAGATGTGTGGGAAGGCGGCATCCTTGCTCCTCTGCTTCTCACGGGCTCCTGGCACCTGCCGATGCCTGCCTGTGACAGGTCCTGAAGCTCACTCAGTGCTGTGGCCCCTTCCCCAGCCCGGGGGATGGGAGCCGGGAGCCGGGAGGCAGGGGAGGAGGGAGCAAGCCGAAGCCTGTCTGAAGCACTTGAGCTGCCTTTGCTAGAAGAGAGGGTGCCTGGGAACTGCTTTTTCTGCAGACATCAAAGGAAAAAAAGCCGCCGTTTCTTCTTGTGGGCCCCACAGGAAATTGCCCCAGGCTGAGGGCAGGGGGCAGGGCCACAGCCTCCTGTGGTTCGGTGAAGAGCAAGCGCAGGCCCCTCCATCCCTCCTTCCCCTCCCCTCCCTCCCTCCCACCAAGCCTTCCTCTCACCTGCAGCTTCACCCTCACACCATCCACCGTCACCACCTTGTTCTGAAAGAGAAAAGGGCACACAGGTGGCCAGAGGGCAGGGCAGCCCCGGCTCCTGCTGACGTCCTACGAGGAACGAGCGTCTTGTCCTGGTCGCTCCCCAGGACTGGAGGGGGTGTGGTGAGCCTCAGAGCTGTCGCAGCCAGATCACCCCATCAGGGCCGTGGGCCCCTGTCCCCAGAGAGTCCCTCTGAGGAGCCCTCTCTTCTCCATCTGTTCTTCTCACAACACGTGGCTAAGGGGAGCCTAAGGTCTGAGAACTGGGGATCCCGCCCCTCCCCCTCTTCCATCTGCCTCTCCAGGAGCTGGGTCCCATCCTGCAACCAAGCTCTTAGAGATGAGATGCCCCAGCATCCCGGGGACCTCCTCTGGCTGCCCCCCCAATCCTCCTAAGTGGACCTCCTTCCCCTCCATGGGAGGGGGCGCCCCACCTCTGGTGGACCCCTGCCAGGGTTGGGCCCTCACTCCCCTGACCCTTTGGGTGAGCAGCGCTCAGAGGCCTCAGCGTCCTGATGTGGATTTGTCAAGAAGGACCCTGAAGGTGAGATCCTCAAAGAGGGCCCTGGCAGGCTGCTCTCTCCCCGCCCGGCCAGCCCAGCTCCTCCACCTGGAGCCCCAGGAAAGCCTGGCGGAGGCCTCGCCCAGGGCCCAGGCGAGGGGGCACCGAGCAAGGGGGTTGAGGGCAAGAAGCCGGGCTCACGCCGTGGCATGTGTCTGCCCCGCTGGGGGCCGAGCTTGAAGACAGTCTCTCAGTGTTCACAGCCTGCAGCGGGCAGGAGCCAGGCCCGGCCTCCGCACAGGGTCCACCGCAGTGGCCCTTCCCTGGGACAGCCCTTGCGCCCTCTGGGCAGTGAGCCACCGTCCTGCAGCGCGGGACAGGCGGGACAGGGCAGTGCCCAGGCCTGAGCCACAGCCCGGCTCGCTGCGGGAGGCAGAGCCTGCGGCCACCTCACCCTGAAGTCTATGCCGACGGTGGCTAGGAAGGTCCCGGACAGGAAGGCCCCGTCTTTGAATTGGATCAGGAAACAGGTTTTCCCGACGCCCGAGTCTCCCAGAAGCATCACCTAGGAGATGGGGGCAGAGGCAGTTAATGGGGAGCTGGGGCGCATTTCTGGGCTTCCAGGGAGAGAAGCCCCGGACAGAGGGGCAGAGGGCGAGGGGAGGATGCTGACATGGGGCAGCTGCTGCTGCCTTTGCTCTGCCTCTTCCCTCCACACTCTCGCCTCTCGGCTCTCCCTCTGACCTCGGTCCTCACCCAGCGCTCTGGAAGCTTGCGCTGAGACCTCAGCACCATCAGGTCCCCAGATGTGCTCCCTGGCCCTGGAGAACCACCCCATCTGTCTCACCGTGCCCACATCCCTCGCACTGCGTGTTCCAGCTGTGCCTGCGCGCATGCGTGGGCAGGGAAGCAGGCAATAAACGTTAAAAAAAAATCAGGAAGTGTTAATACTTGGGACAGGATTCCCAGCCAAGGGAGGTGTCAGCATCTGATGGGCGGGGGCACCACGTCTGCAAAGGCACATTCTCAAGTTACTATTGTCTTGGTCCCCACATTTATTTGGAAGTTTCTGATGGTGTTACATGTTGTTGTTTTTTCCTTTTCTTTATTTGATGTTACATGTTTATAAAAAGGTTGCATGGCCTGGCCAGCGTAGCTCAGTGGTTGAGAATCAACCCATGAACCAAGAGGTCATCGGTTTGATTACTAGTCAGGGCACATGCCCGGGTTCCAGGCTCGATTCCTGGTAAGGGAGGTGCTGGAGGCAATCAGTTGATGTTTCTCTCTCATCAATGTTTCTATCTATTTCCCGTCCTCTCTCTTTAAAATAATAAAATTTTTTTTTTTAAAAAACATTGCATGAATCAGGAAAGATTCAACTTTATACTGAGGTGGGGAGACATTTAGTCTGAAGTTCTTTCAGCAGAAACCTCAAAGTGGGACAAGTGGCCACAAATTGGCGTCAGTGGGTCACTGTAGGGCAGGGGGTGTGGGGCCGAGGGGTTCGTCCGCCCCTTTATCGCTAGGCCAGTTTCTGCTCATCTTCACTGGGGAGCACAAGGGGTCGGGGAGGCGAGCCCCCTGGGCGGATATTCCTCAATCTTGGAGAACAGAGGTCTGGACCTAAAGCTGGAATTTTCCCAGCTGGCCCATTAGATGCTTAATGGGTTGGAGAAGGACTAGGCCTGCCTTCTTCTTGAGGCTCTGACCTTGACAAAGGCTGTGCACGTGGGATACGGGGATGAGCTAACTCTGCTGGAAGGTAAGGGGGCTGAGCCAAAGGTGGATGAAGGCTGGGTCCCGGCTTGTGAAGGGCTTACTTGTGAAGGGGGATTTTGGGAAGATTCCTGAACTGTGGCATGGCTAGAAGGACGGAGGGGGACTTTCTTTGAGGCCTTTCTAGAGCCTGTTAATGGCCAGGACCTATCATGTTGCATGAACCACCCAAGACTTCTGAAGAGTGGGTGCAGGGGGGTACTGCCTGCTGCAGCCCCCCCCCCTTCTAAGGCAGCCCCAGGGGCTCCTGCCAGGCTGTCCTGGACCCAGTCTCCTGGGCAGGCCTGGGGCGCGCAGGCTGGTGGAGGCCGCTTGGCCCCGGGGACAGATGGAGGCGCTGGGAGCCCTCTGTAGCCACACTGCTCCTGGGCTCGCAGGCCCCAGCCCCGAGGAGGAGAGAAGGAGGGTGAGCTCCTGTGTACTTTACAGATCACAGCTGCCCTGAGCAAACGCTGCCAGCCACCTACCATTAAACACAAACAGCTGCCCAACCTTGCCACCTCCTAGGCAAACAGCTCATTGGCTTGTCCGGCAAGGAGGTCAGGCAGGGCCCCCCCCCAGCCTGGGGCTGGCTCTCCCCAGCTTCCCTCGCACCGAAGGCCCAGGGGCCCATTTCCTGCCAAGAGCCCACACAGGACGCCTATCTCAACGGCTCTGGGCGGGTGACTTGCGGAGTGGCTTCCTCTGAAACCATGGGGGTGGAGGCCCCCGCTCCTGGCTAGAGTGAGCCCCGCAGGTGGGGAGGAAACCAAGGCACAGAAAGAGTGGGTCTCTTTCAAGGCCGTGCATCCGGAGACAGGACACCCGCCTCGCCCTACCTAGCGGCAAGCCTGGGGGAAGGCTGGGAGGCTGAGTTCCCTTCGCACCTCTTTCAGAGTCCCTGGTACCCGGCTGCTTCCAGGGCCCAGGAGGAGGGCACACAGACCAGCGTCCACTGCCACCCTCACCTGCTTCTGTACGCGTCACCCTGAGCCCAGAGAGCGGACTTACACTCTGCCAGGTGGGGGGACCCATGAGCAATCACTGAGATCTTGCTCAGGTTCTGTAACCCGCGGCTGGGCCTGCGTTCTGGAAGAAGGTGCGAGGCAGCAGCGGGAAGGGAAGAGGTAGAACTTGGGGGCGGCTGGAGTTCTGGGCCTAAGGAACCCATGTCAAGGCTCAGCTGAGCGCTTAGCTGGGAGAAGGGCATTCACCCCGTTGCTCGCCGCCAGGGGCCGGCTTCTCTGGGTGTCCGGGCATCCTGCTTCCTAGCACCCAGGGTGGGTGCCTGCGTCCAGGAGAGCTGACCCTTAGCGAGGAGCATGGGGGTCCCCGGGAACTCACATGAGCCGGGTGTGGCAGAAGAAAGTTGGGTTGGGGAGTCACTTCCCAGCTTCCTCTCCCAGGCCTGGCAGAGCCAGCTCAGATACCTAGAAGTTGGGATGGGCCCTCCCTCTCTACTCGGGGACACCGGCTGCCTGGCTGGGGGGAAGGACTGACGCAGCCAGAAAAGGCGCAGGGTCCCGGGAGCCCCAGGATCTCAGGTTAAAGGGCGCGGGGAGGGGTGGCCCTCAGCACCCGCACAGGAGTCCCCAGCGCTGGACGCAGTGCCCACCCACCTTGCGCGCGAGATCGTAGCTCGGGCTGCAGGGCGGCGAGAGCTCGGGGGCCTCGCCATCCCGGGTCGTGCCGGTCATGGTCCTGCACCAGCGGTGAGCTGGGGCCCGCGGCGCGCGACGGACGGAGCAGGAACAGCTCCGCCTTCGCTCCACCCACTCCTTCTACCCTCCCCCGCCCCTGCCGGGACCCCGCCAGGCTCCTCCCTCTGCCCCGCCAACCCCGCACACCCGCCAGGGCGCGCAGCTCCGCAGGGGCAGCGCCCGAGGGGCAGCGGGACCCCGAAGCAACACTGACCCGGCTTCTTGCTCTGAGGCAGGGGCCAAATCCACCCCTAGGACGGGTTTCCCAAAGTCGCCAGCCGTCGGGGTTAAGTTCGCACGGGTAGCGGTGCCTGTGGACCCGGCCTGGTACGGAAGGTCTGGCATCCTTGGGGCCCGCGCACCGGCGCCGGGGTTTCCGCTGTCGCTGCGCAGCGCGGCCAGCAGGCGGCGCCCGAGCCTCGCCAGCTGGCGGCCCACAGGTGGCCCCGGGTGCGGGGTCCGGGAGAGGCTGGGACGCCCCCTGACCTGCGCGGTGCTGGGCTGGAGTCCGGAGGAAATAGCCCAGGCAGCCTCACTGTTACTGACGCAGCCCAGCCCAGCCCGAGCTCGTGGGAGTGTATTTTAGTTACTGACCGATTTGCACCTTGCAGCGCACGGGCCCTCGTTGGTTGGTGCTTGAACTTTGACCCTTAGCGTAGACCGCCTCTCATTTCTCCCTCACCTGTTGGGCTGCCTCCAGAATGTCCCTTCACGGGCCCTGCGAGGTGGGCTGGGGATTCCTGTGCGGGTTCTGAGGGCCACCCCTCCCCGCGCCCTTTGCCCTGAGACCCTGGGACTCCCGGGACGCAGTGCCTTTGTGGCTGCGTCTAAGGTGGCGCTCCTGAAGGCAGGGTTGGCCTTCTCCCGCGTGGCCCTCCGCCTTTGGCAATTAGGAGGCCCTAAACGTTTGGTATCAGATGAATTCATGAAGTTGTGAAGCATTTTGAGCAGAGTCTCGGGGACATCCAGGAAAGTGTGTCCTGTCTCAGGCAGCATCAGGCTCTCAATTGAACCACACACTTCCCTCCTTCTCACAGGCCAGGGGCAAAACTTGGAGGCCCCACTCTGCATCTGAGGAGCGTGAATGAGAGTCTGTGCACCTTTAGCCACACCCATGCCCAGCCCACACTCTGCCCTCTGAGTCTGACATGTGGGAAGAGGGCGGGGAGTGTGACTATGAGGGCACCGTGTGCCCTGTGTGCTGAGGGGGCAGGCGGGGCATGTGCCCGGGGTGGGGGACGCCCAGCACCAGCCAGCCTGGTTCACCTCGTGGAAGGCCTCAGGCGCTGTCAGGACAGCCCCGCCCTCCTGGGGCTCAGCCCTGCACTCCGGAGTCCAGCTGTTCCCAGTGGCTGGGGAGCTGGGGGCACTGGTGTGTCAGGTTGGATTCTGGGCTCTGCACCGGGACCGAGCTCCCATTTCAGCCTCACTCGGAAGCCCTGTCCGTGGTGGCCCTGGCCTTCCGCCCTGTGACCCAGGCAAGCTCAGTGTCTGAG
Source organism: Plecotus auritus (assembly GCF_963455305.1). NCBI lineage: Eukaryota > Metazoa > Chordata > Mammalia > Chiroptera > Vespertilionidae > Plecotus > Plecotus auritus. The sequence continues at coordinate 4,231,658 of NC_137774.1, forward strand.
GTTCCCCTGTCTCTTTCCACAAGCGTGACTCTGCTGCGTCCCAGCCGAGTGGCCTCGCAGGCCTGTGCTCTGTCGCTCCCAGAGGCTGGCCTCCCAAACGCCCACGCCGCCCAAGCAATGCCATGTGCTCCTCCCCAGGGCTCCGGAGACCCCAAGGAAGGGCCCTGCAGCTCCTGAGGACAGTCCAAGCCCAGAGCCAAGTCCCCTCGGAGGCCTTCCCAGGATCAGCGGTTACTGAGAGCCACAGTCCTGGTGAGAGTGGACGGAGGGCGACGGGTGGAGGGAGGCCTTCCTGGCCCACGAGGGGCTACAGGTTGGGACCACTTCCCTCATCGGAGCCACCCCCGTGCTGTGTCCAGGGAGAGACCAAGTATTAAAAAAAAGAACTTTAACCTTTGCCCTCCCAGTGCCCTAGGACCACAATGCCAGGATTGGGCTGTTTTTGTCATTTTAAGCCACACCGTTGCCTCTCCAGGTTCTTATTGCCTTGGGAGGTGGACATGAGCAATCTATCAACACATGTCCTTGTTTTTCCAGCTTCCGGTTGTGTGCCGTCAATGGGGAGCCCCATAGGATATGGGGGGAGCAGGAGGAGGGCAGTGTGGGGGGAGGGTTACTAGGCTTTGCTGTGCTCCTCCACTGATGGTCACAGCTCCTGCCCGCCAGCCCCCTGCACGCAGCCCTCTTGGTCCCTGGGTCTGTGATGGTTCCCTCCTCTCAGCTCTCTTAGGCTGGGGAGTGGGGTGGGGGATGGAAGCCCAGTAACAACCCCAAAACACTGCACCATCCCTCCTGGTTTCCCAGCACCCTGCCTACACCTTGGTCAATAGTCTGTTTATTAAACCTCCTTGAGAGATCCAATGCGAGTGACCACCTGCTTCCTGCTGGGACCCTGACAGAGCCAACCCGGGCCCCGGAGGTGGGGGGCACTTACTGTGAATCCGATGCCCACAGTGGCCGAGAAGGAGCCGGGGATGAACTTGCCCTGGTCGAACTGGACCAGCAGAGATGTCTTCCCCACGCCACTGTCGCCCACCAGGATGGTCTGAAGGGAGCAACGGAGAGGCGGGAGCTGCAGTGTGAAGTAGGTTTCTGAGGTGGTGTTGTGGCTGGGACAGTGGGCTCCTTGTAAACACACATGCACGTGTGTGCACACACACACAAACCCACACACAGACACACATTCACACAGATGCACACAGATGTACACATAGACAGAGGGTATGTGCATACACTCAACATGTACAGAGACACACTCTTATACGCAGATACACATACATAGGGTGCACACACAAACACACACACGCATGGAGACACACTCATACACACAGATGCACATTTGCTGAAGAAGGCAGGAAAGCATAGAGGGAATGTTGTTTCACCCCAAGTTAAGAAACGTCTGAGGTGACCATGAGAAGGTGCCTCTCAGGCTCCTAACCTCAGGGGCATAACTGCCCGGCCCCCTCCCCCCCATCCCCCGCCGCTGGCCCTGCAATCCACCATTGGTGTGTTTGCACGGAGGCCACTTCACACAGACAATCCCAGCCAAAGGCGGAGCATGGCAGGGACTCGGAAGCAGGCTCTACGCCCCCCCCCTCATAACTGCTTTCGGCTGGGGGACCTCCTCATGGTTTTACAGAACCGTCGGGAGACTGCCTGGTGGCCTCTGACCTTCACTTGGGGTCAGACCATGGTCTGCAGGCTCTCCCTGCCTCTCCTGGTTTCTACCTGGTGTTTCCCCTAATACCGTCCCTGCACATTGAGTTCCCTTTCCACACCTGCTTCCTGGGAGACCTGGACTAGCACAGCGCGCCCTCGGTAAGGGGAAGTCTGAAACAAGAGTGTACAGCCCTAGCCGGTTTGGCTCAATGAATAGAGTGTCGGCCTTTGGACTGAACGGTCCCAGGTTCGATTCCGATCAAGGGCACATGCCTGGGTTGTGGGCTTGATCCCCAGTAGGGGGCGTGTAGGAGGCAGCCAATCAATGATTCTCTATATCATTGTCGCCCCACACAGCCTGCTGTTCAGATGTTTCTATCTTTCTCTCCCTCTCCCTTCCTCTCTGAAATCAATAAAAATATATTAAAAAAATAAGAGTGTACAGGAAAGATCAGCATGTCAGGCCATATGCCGTGGGAAGAAGGAGTTTGCACTTGGCCCTGGCAAAGACCTCGGGGAGAACATTTCAAAGAGAAGCTGAGTTTGGGAAAAGAGGGGAAGGACACATTGTACTGGGACGAAGAAGTGGAGTGAATTAGGGTGGAGGTTCAGGTGCCGAATAATTAATAAATAATAGTACAAGAATAAACTCTGGTCCTAGCCAGTTTGGCTCAAGGAATGGAGCGTTGGCCTGCGGACCAAAGGGTCCCTTAACGGTGCTGACCGTTAAGCCTCAGGGTACATCCAAAGCATGTACCTCAGTTGCAGGCTCCTCCCCGGCCCAGGCTCTGTGCAGAAGGCAACCAATTGATGTTTCTCTCACATCAGTATTTCTCTCTGTCTTTCCCTCTCTCTTCCATTCTCTCTAAAAATAAATAGAAAAAATATCCTCAGGTGAGGATTAAAAAAAATAAAATAGCCGAAACCGGTTTGGCTCAGTGGATAGAGCTTCGGCCTGGGGACTGAAGGGTCCCGGGTTCGATTCCGGTCAAGGGCATGTACCTTGATTGTGGGCACATCCCCAGTGGGAGGTGTGCAGGAGGCAGCTGATCGATGTTTCTCTCTCATCGATGTTTCTAGCTCTCTATCCCTCTCTCTTCCTCTCTGTAAAATATCAATAAAATATATTAAAAAAATAAAATAAATAAAATAAAATAATAAATAAACTCTGTGTTTCGTGTACTCACAACTGTAAACCTACTTTTGCCTCACCCTGTACACACACCCAAGGGCTGGTACCCAGCAGTCTCTCAGTGAGTGAATGAAGGGACGAATACCATAAATGAGTGGATAAATGCCTTAGTTTCAAAATGGGCAACAGTTACTTTGCAAGGCAAGCATCCAGGGGAAGAATAACAACGCAGTAAAAATAGTTCATTCATTTTCCATCAGTTATTTACTGAGCAACTACTATGTGCCCAATGTGGTTTTAGCCACTGGGGATACAGCCCTATAATCCGGAGTGGGAGGAGATGCAACTAACCAGGCTCCGTCCCCTATGGAGAGAATGGGCTCTGATAGCAGTTTAGCTGTAGTTGGCAAGTCTACACTGACCGAGAGGAGTGTGGGCTTGCAGTCGCTGTATGCATTTCCACCGAGACAAATACCTTGACAATATTTGTTTATAGGACATCTTTCCCCAAAGTTGACAACAAAAATCTATTGAGCAATGAGTGACATGAACTCATGTAACACATCAGCGACGCTGCTTGATTTCTGAAATAATCATGCATTTCTGCAGGAAGAGATAAAAGATGTTAAAAGTGATTATCTTGGGGTGGTGAGATTAGAGACAATTAAATCTTTTTTTTTTTTTTTTTACCTTATCTGTATTTTCACAATTTTTTTTAAATCTCTCAGTTTGTTTATGTGATGTATCACGTTTATTGATTTGCGGATATTGTACCATCCTTGCATCCCTGGGATAAATCCTACTTGGTCATGGTGTATGCTCTTTCTGATGTAATGTTGGATCTCATTTGCTAGAATTTTGTTGAGGATTTTGGCATCGTTGTTCATAAGGGATATTAGCCTGTAATTCTCTTTCTTTGTGTAGTCTTTATCTGGTTTTGGTATTAGGGGGATGCTGGCTTCCTAGAATGAGCTTAGAAGTGTTCCTTCCTCTTGAAGTTTTTGTAATAGTCTGAGGAGGATAGGTTTTAGGTCTTCTTTGAATGTTTGGTAAAACTCCCCTGTGAAGCCGTCTGGCCCCAGGCTTTTGTTTGCTGGAAGCTTTTTGATGACTGCTTCAATTTCTTCCATAGTTACCGGCCTATTGAGATGTTTAGATTCTTCCTGATTGAGTTTTGGAAGGTTGTGTTTTTCTAGGAATGTGTCCATTTCCTCCAACAGTAGTTTGTTGGAATAGAGTTGTTCATAGTGTGTTTCACAATTTATTTTCCTAACTTGAACATGTATTGCTTTTGTAATTTAGACCAACTTCTTGTTTTGAATCACAAGCCACAGATGGTTCTAGTGGTCCAAGTGATACCATTGTAATTAGCTAGTTTTTTTTTTTTCAGTGTAAAATTTTTATATTTGGAATTAGGCAATGGACTCAGGTTAGATGATCCCAATTTTGTGGGCAACATCAAAGCATCATAGCCAAGAGCCACTTGAACATATGCCTTCTTCTCTCCATCAGACCTGATCAGGGTGTTGACCTTGGCCATATCAATGCCATAGAGCTTCTTCACCACCTGTTTGATCTGGTGCTTGTTGGCCATGACATCCACAAGGAACACAGTGTCCTGTTGTCTTCTAACTTCTCCATGGCTGGCTCAGTAGTCGGGGAATTTGATGGTGGCACAGTAGGCAAGCCCAGGAAAATTTGGGAATACATAATCCCTTAGCAAAGGAGTTGGCTCTTGTGACTGTTGGCTCTTGCTGCTCTAGGCTTCCTTGCATTCGCCTGTATGGCCCACGACCATGCGGACCCCACATGCAATGGACTGATGGGTGCAGGGGGAGCGCGAGCTAAGCCTGCCTGATTCTGAATTGCACTGCACGCACCCAGCAAGGAACCTCTGGACACCAGCGCAATGGAAGCCACAGCTACGCTTCTTCCTTGGTGGGACAAAGGGAAATGAGACCTTGGAAACTCTGGGAGTTAATTCCATGCAAATAAAAACCACTCATTCTCCCACACAAGTCTCAGAAAATGCCTTTTCTTGGGATATTGCAAAAAATTCACTCCCACGAGCAATGAGAGGAGACGAGGACCTCTCCCCACCGGTAACACAAGGTCTGTTCTCTTCTGAACCACATGTGAGGAAGAGGTGTGGGTGGGGGGGCCATCCTGGAGGAGCTGGGAGGGGAAGTCAAAGGGGCAGAGAGCAGCTGGGTGGACCGAAGCCAGGGGCAGCTAAGGGGCAGAGTGGAGGGTGAGGCAGCTGCTGAAGGGCGGGTCTAGGTTTTGCAGGATCTTCTCTACATTTTCTGTTGCCACAAGAAGGCTGCAATGAACCGTCCCAAACACAGGGGCACAGAGTGAGTCTGTGAGGGAGCAGTCTGATCTGGGTGGTGCCTCTGGGCTCAGGCGGGCACCCTTGGGTGTTGAGGGTTGGCTGGCTGTTGGCTGGGGCAGCTTGGCTCTGTTCAACATGTGTCTCCATCCACCCAACACTAGCCCCTGTGTCGTCACGGCAGAGGCAGAGGTGAATGAGAGCAAGAGGGAATCCAGGAGGCCTCCGCAGGCTGAGTCTGGAACTGGTGCACCGGTACTTCTGGGTTTTCTTGGGAAAGTAGGTTACAGGTCTGGTCCAGACTCAAGGATGGGATGGGAGTGCGACGGGGAGGGGATAGAACCTCCCCTTCAGTGCCAACAAAGATGGAGTAAAGAGCAGAGGGTGGGGCCATCTATCACAGGCCTGACGCTTATACAATGTTGAGGCCGCTTTTTAGGAAAGAGGACCTACATCATGAATACAACATTGGATACGGGGCTTTGAAAGAGCCTGATCCAGTGAGGAGTGCTGACCTGACCGTTAAGCTCCATCAGCCTCAGGGCACATCTGCCTCTTCCTCACTTTCACAGAGAAGTAGGAAGCTCGAAGGCCACGGGGCAGAGCTGAGAGGGGCTCCACCGTCAAGCACTCACATGCACGCACACATACACGTAGGTGCTTAGTGCAGGAGGACTCTCAGATGGCCCGTTCCATTCCTTTTTTGTGGGAACCTGTGAGCCTGCAGAGGTAACTGACTCCTGGGGAAGTCAATGGCCAAGCCTGAACTAGGGCCTCAAAGGGGTCTTTGAGGACACAGGGGCCCCAGCATAGCCCACCTCTCCTGGAGTCCCCAGAGGCACTTGGTTAGAGGAGCAGTCTTGCCGTCACTCAGAGACAACCAGATAATAACTCCCGGCTCTGGACTCCAAGGGCAGCCTTCTCGGGTGGGTGGGGGCCGGGTGGCCCGGGATCAAAGGGCCGGGCCACAGGCAGAACCCTGAGCAGCTCAGAGGCCGTTCACTCCCTGTACTCATGCCCAAGAAAGGCAAGGAAAGCTCCTGCCCCCTTGGTTTCTCACCCCATTGGGTAGTTAATCTTTTGAAGTGAAAGGCGGGCTCTGGCCACTTCCTGGAAAAGCCCTGGCTAGTCAGCTGCTGCGATTTTCTGTGCAAAGAACCCTCCTGCTCTCCTATTTGTTCCTGATTCCGAAGGAAGGCCTGAGGTCTCCCCTCGGGACTCAATGGCTCCTCAAGATATCAAAGGATGTGTGTGACACATGGCAAAAGTGGCTTCAGGAGCAAAATATGAGAAAGGCTTTATCTTTTCATAACCTCTGAGCCCCACCCTGAGGGCTTGCTGGGATCCCACTGGGGGAGGGAAATAGGGGGATGGGCACCGAGTTGTAGGAAAAAGGGAGTAAGACCTGAAGAACCAGTGCTTTTTCTCTCCCTACATCAGCAAAATAGGTTTTATAGGGGGTGGGGGGGCGGGGTGAGGGAGAATAGCCAAGTGTAATGAGCTGGTTTCTTTTATTTTTTAAACGATTATTGATTGATTGCGAGAGAGAGAGAGAGAGAGAGAGAGAGAGAGAGAGAGAGAAAGAGAGAGAGAGGAGAAACATCGATTTGTTGTTTCATTTATTTATGCATTCCCTGGTTACCTCTTGTATATGCCCTGACTGGGATCAAACCCCCAATCCAGGCATATCAGAACTCCCCTCCAATCAACTGAGCCACCTAGCCAGGGCACAATGAACCGGTTTCTTCATTAAGGAGCCCTTGGCATTACTGACAAGTTTCTGGAAGATTCAGGCTGGGGTTGATATCCATGGGCCCTTACCTGGAGGGCGGGGGCACAGCAGTGAGTTTCCGGGATGTCCTCAGGACAGAGGCCCCCTTGCCCCTTGGATAGCAGGGGCCCTGTCTTTGAGCCCCTTTCTTTGCAAGCTGGGTTTTGATAGCCCGTCGGCCTAATCTTCATCCCAATCTCTGGTCCAGAATCTCTCCCCTGACTTTCTGACTTTGGCCCCAAGTCCTCCTTCACCCGGTTGAACTCCTGACCTTCTGGGCTCCTGAGAATCTGGCTACACCTGAAATTCCAGGTTTAGGATATTGTGTCCAATGCTTGGCTCTCTGTTGGAGCTGGGTTCCCCGCCTCCAGTCCAGAGGGTTGAGTAAGAGCCAGCCTGACCTGGTGGGTTTGTGTCTGCAATTTCTAGAAGACGAGCAGCACTGCAAGTTCTCTTTCAGTTCTATTCACCCGTGGGAAGTGAGTCTGTAGGTTGCTCTTGCTGAGGGGCTAGACCCAGGGGGACGCGTTCGAGGCTGAAAATGTACCTGTTGATGGTCTTCCCTCCGTTCTTCTTGTATCCAGGTGAGTGGGGGCTGGGTCTGAACTCGTGGGAAAAGCTTATGGGCAGGAGGAGCTGGCTGGCCGCAGGAGGAGAAAGGGGCCCAGAAGGTGTCCTGCTGAGAAGTGGACCCCATTTCTAAGTAGATCCTCCAAGCCATGAGCCTGTGCGGCTCATCCACTCAGCTCATCACCAGAGTTTCAGGGGCTACAGTTGCCAACGAAGAAATATGCAGCATGGCTTTCACACTGAGCCCAGCAGAAGGCATAGTTCCTAACCACCCCGGCGGCTAATAATTCAAGATGGACAGCTGGATGGGGCCCATCGGTCAAAGCAGAGGAGCTCTGGCTGCTCAGGAGAGCTGGTGATGCTTGCTCCTGGACCTTCGTGACTGTATTCGAAGCAAGGGAGGCGTTGGGAAAGAAGTGAAGGTGGAAGGTACTTGAGGGAAGGAAAGCAGGAAGGTTGCCAGACAGGGAGGAGGAGATGATTCCAGGTCTTTGAGGTAGAAGGAAGTAGCCGAGGGACTGGAAAAATCAAGAGGAGGTAGCTTGGTAGGGTGAAGAGGAAAGGAGGGGGACAGAGGGTTGAAGTGAACTTGAAGTTGATGGATACCACCGGTTTGATTAAAAATTAAGGGGATTGTCTTGAAATGTTGGAGGGCCTCAGGGCTTGGCCTTTGGGCTTCTCTCTGTGGAGTCCCTCCCTTTTGATCTCCTCTCCGCTCTTGGCTTTAAATGCTATCTGTATACAGATGACTCCCAATCCTGTATCCCTAGTCCCTGGACATCTTCCTAGATTCCAGAATCTTCTACCCAATTGCCCATTGAACAACTCCACTTAGATGTTGACATTTCAAATGTGACCTGACCACTCCTTCCCCCTTCAACTCCTTTCTGTCCCACCTTTGTGTTGGGAACCTCCATCCTTCTAGGTGCTCAGGCAAAACCTGGGGACATCCATCTCCTCTCCTATCCCATAAAGACCCTTTGACAATGTAAGCCACATTCTGTCTCTCCCCTAGTCAAAACCTTCCAATGACCTCCCATCCTACTCAGAGTAAAAATCTAGCTCCTTACTGAGCTACCAGGTGCTCACCATCTGAGTTCTTCCACCACATCATTGCTCTGGTCTCTTTTCTATTCTGCCCCCCCCTGGTTCAACCCACTTCAGCTACAATGAACTTTTAGATGTTCTTTGAACATGTTAGGCACACTCCTGCCTCAGGGCCTTTGCACTGCTATTCTCTTGAGCCACAGGTTCCAGTCCCTCACATCTTTGCTTCTCATGGAGGCCTTCATTGATGACCTTAATTACAATAACAATCCTTTTGCATCATTTTTCTCCACTGTCTGTCTCCTCCCTTCCCCCACCTTGATTGAATATAAGCATCAGGGGGGCAGGGATTTTTGCACCTATAAACATACCAACTATGGATTAGACAAATAGTGAGTTGAATGAGTGAATGTATCCAATGGCAATGAAGCTATATGACTGCTGAAACCACCCCACCCCTAGACCAAATCTTTCTACTTTCACAGAACTGAACTATTGAGACTCTTAACATTAATTAGAGAGGACACACATTGCTCATGGGTATGTAAAATGGTGCAGCCACTTTGGAAAACAGTTTGACATTCTTGAAAATGCTAAACATATGGTTATCATGTGACCTAGCAATTCCACTCCTGGGTAAATACCCAAGAGAATTGAAAATATATGTCCATGTAAAAAGTTCATGCAAATGTTCATCCCAAATAGCCCTAAAGTGGGAACAACTCACATGTGCATCAACTGATGGATAAATAAAATGTGGTCTGTCCATACAATGGATTAACATGAGGATAGACAAAGGGATCAATGGGTCAGCAAGGAAAATCTACAAGTAACTCATATATTTACTTTTTGAAAAAGAAACCAAAGCAATTCAATGGAGAACATGGGATCAGTGTGATATGGATTCCGTAGTTGGCATCACTGCTTTGGTCAAGGTCAAAGGCCCTGCAGCCGGGGTGCTTTGCTATGGAACCACCAGACCCACCAGGAGCAGCCTCTGCACAGCCAGGGGAGCGGGTGGAGCAGCTGGACCTCCTGAGGCCGTCAGCACAGGTCAGGAGCAATCACACTCCTGTGGAAATGGGTCCGCCGGCACTTCCTCCCCATGAGGCCAGTTTAACACTGAGATGCTGCAAAAGGACAAAGATTTACGGGCCACAGGGAGCAGGAGGGAGTGAATTATAGGCGACAATTATTGCTCAGTCAATGCTTTTGTTTCCTTGAGCTCTGCAGTGGCGCTGTTAGGTGATTTTGAGGTGGCTCTGAGCCAGTGGCACTTAGAAGGACAAAGGTCTGTGTTGTGGCAGGTGATTTCCTTCCTTGTCTCTGTCCCACTCATCAGGCCTTAGACTTGTTGGTGCTATTCACAGTGCAGAAGGCTGCCGCCTGACCCTGAGGCGGTGGTGCGGGAGGTGACAGATATATGGATTTGTGTTTTCCAGACTCATCGTATATCATCTCGGGACCAAAAGAAGTGAGAGGCCAGGAGTGGCACTCATTGTCTGTGCAGTGTCACTATGACCCAGGGTGGGAGACCTACAGGAAGTGGTGGTGTCGTGGGCATGACTGGTTTAGCTGTGAGATCCTTGTTATAACCAATGGATCAGAGGAGGTGAAGAAGAACCGTGTGTCCGTCAGGGACCATCCGAGAAGCCTCATGTTCACCGTGACCATGAAGGAGCTCAGGCGAGAAGATACAGACACTTACTGGTGTGGGATTGAGAGAAGTGGATCTGACTCTGGGGTCCCTGTTAAAGTGACCATTGACCCAGGTAAGAGTACATGTATGTGTGGCTGTGTCTCTTCGGGGCCGGCTCTGCCCTGGTCCCTGAGGTCCCTCTCCAGTGACTGAACTCACTCGGATGAACTGCCACAGAGTGGGGTTGGTCCTGAGGTCTCAGGGAACCCCGGCTGCTCACTTGGGTTGGGAGGTGTAGGGTTTCTCTTAGACACTCTTGGGGCTCCCAGGACCTCCCCAGGATGGATCAAGCCTTTCTGGGCACATTTTTTTTTCTCTGCACAGCTCAGTACCTGAGACTATTGCCCATAGAGAGCACGGTGATGGCCCCAGTTTTTTTTGTTTTTTTTTAAAATATATTTTTATTGATTTTTCACAGAGAGGAAGGGAGAGGGATAGAAAGTTAGAAACATCGATGAGAGAGAAACATCGATCAGCCGCCTCCCGCACACCCCCCACTGGGGATGTGCCCGCAACCAAGGCACATGCCCTTGACCGGAATCGAACCCGGGACCCTTGAGTCGGCAGGCCAACGCTCTATCCACTGAGCCAAACCGGTCAGGGCGGCCCCAGTTTTAACTCATGGGCTGAAGGAAGCCTCTTCTGGTGCCCTGGTGTCCCTGCTCTTCCTGAAGGTTGGGGCCCGGGCTCATAGCCGCTGTTTCCACCCCTTGTCCATATCTGGTCTCAGGCCTGGATAGCTGCCAAGTGCAGCACGTTCCTTGTCTCACGGGATCTCGAGAAGGATCCTGAGAAGGAGCTACCCCATCACAGAAACTTAAAAACTTGTCCAAAGGAAAGGCTCTTCCTGAACATCGTGATTTTGCTCAGGGCTGGCCCTGACCTGAGATGTCATAGCTCTTGGGTACTCTAGTTACCTGGCACATCACCATTCTGCTCTTGTCCTTGTGGGGTAAGTAAGATGGGGAGGTATTGGCGGAGGCCCTGCCATAAACAGCGGGAGTGTTTAAAGTTTAGCTGAACTCCAGCTGCCATTGACCTGAGGCACTCCTGGGCCCCTGAGCCTTCCAGGGCCTGTGTGATGACCCCTGGGACCTGTGCCCAGGTCTCCTACAGCCAAGGAGATATGACTGGTCCAGTTGGAGGTCCCTTCCCTTGGCCCTGCCCCAGGCTCTGCAAGCCAGGGCAGCCCACATTCCTCCCCGGCTCCGTGCTACGTGCAGGGCTGCGGGTGGGTTAGCAGGCAGAGTGGAATGTAATCTGTTCTGTATGACAAGCAACAACTACAGTGCCGACCCCCACCCCTACCCTCACCTCCACTGCCAACGTATTCACAGTACCAGACACCCCAGAAGACACCACAGGCTCCCCGACTGTGACCAGCCACCACTCCGAAGGCAGGTAAGTCAGCTTGGATGCTGCTGTTCCCTGTGGCCCACTTGTCCCAGACTTCTCCAGTGTGTGGACCCTTTGTAGTCCCACGTCCCAGCCAGGATGCCAGGGTCCCTTCCACTTGCTCTCAGATCGCACAGTGTCCTTGGTGAGCACCCCCGCCCCCGCTGCCCCGCCCCATCCTGTGTCCTGGAGCTCAGTGCAGTTCGGAGGTTGTTGGTTCATTCACGCATCCATCCCACTTCCACAGAGTTAAATTCCCCTTGGCAGGCACTGTGTTGAGCTCAGGTCACACAGATATAGAGCGTCCCATGCAGAGCTCAGAGTGTGGGAGATGGAGGAGCAGGCAGTCAGGGCAGAAGGCATGGCCAGGGTGTGTGGGCACAGGGTCATGGGGCCACAGTGCCCCCCGGTCCAAATTCTGGGAGAACAGAGAGGGTCTGGGGAAGCCCTATTTCTGTTATGAATTCCTTGTTACTGTTATGGCAACAGTGGGGATCCTGACAATTCCTGGGGTCTCTAGACCACCTGGCAGCTCACAGAGGACTTTCTTGCCTGGTTTCCCCTTTGTGTGTGTCTGTGTCCCAATCTCTTCTTCTTCTTATAAGAACCCCAGGCATTTCCTTCCCAGAAGAGCAAGCAAGGGCGAGAAGAGTAAGAAATGAGGAGAGCAGCTGGGGGTGGGGGTTGAGGGACAGTGGAAGCCAATGTCAGCCTTGGCCATTTTCTTAGAATGAAATGGGGCTGTTATGGGATTTTGAGCACAGGAGGGAGATGCTGGAACTTTGGTTAAAAGCATTCCCTGGCTGCTGTGCTGATGATGAACTGTAGTGTGTGTGTGTGTGTGTGTGTGTGTGTGTGTGTGTGTGTGTGTGTGTTGGAGGATGTATGAGTTTCCTGTGGCTGCCATAATGAAATAGCACAAACTGGGTGGCTTAACACAGGACAAGTATATTCTCTCACAGCCCAGGAGGTCCATAATCTGAAATCAAGGTTTCAAAAGGGTTGGCTCCTTGGAGCTCAAGTGTGTGGGCCGATGGCAATGACCTTAGGCTCATTTCGGGTGCACAGACACTTCAGTGAAATTCCTATGGTTACCAAGGAGGCACTGAGCTGATGTGGGGATAGAATCTGTCCCATGCCGCTCTCTTGGCTGTTGGTGGCCGGCAGTCCTTGGCACTCCTTGGCCTGTGGCTGAATCACTCCAATCTCTGCCCCTGTTGTCACATGGTCTCTGTGACCGTGTCCCTTTGCCCAAATTTTCCTTTTATAAGGACACTAGTCCTTGGGTCAGGCCCACCCTAATCCAGTATGACATCACCTTGATCACATCTGCAAAGATCTTATTTCCAAATAGGTCATCTTCCCAGGTTCTGAGTGACATGAATTGTGGGGTGGGGGGACACTATGCAACCAGGTCAGAGGACCAGTGAGGAAGCAGGGAGATTTTTCTGGTGCCTGTTGTTATACCACTTCTCTTAGGCTTCTAGACCCATTGAAACTCCCTTGTGGAACCCTCCTCTCTTTTAAAAACAACAACCATTTTTGAGGGCGCCCAGGAGTGGGGGTTCTCAGGCTGGAAACTGCAAGCCAAAAGGTGTGTGGCCCTGTCTGCTACCGGGTGGATGGGATAAGGCCCAAGGCAGGAGGTGAGCAGGGTTCACAGGTGTCTTCTGTTGTTTCCAGTGGCGTCTCCCTGAAGCTCTGCATCTCCCTGCCCCTCTTCATTGCTCTGGTGTTGCTTCTCTTGGTGGCAGTCTCACTGTTGGTGTGGAGAGTGGTGAAGCGACAGAAGGAAGGTGAGAGGACCTGGCAGAGGCTGGCCTGGGCTGGGTGGAAGTGTGTGGGCCGATGTCGACAGGGTTGGCTCCCTGGAGCTCAAGTGTGTGGACCAATGGCAATGACCTCACACCCATATCAGGTGCGCAGACACTTCAGTGAAATTCCTATGGTTGCCAAGGAGGTACTGAGCTGACATGGGGGTTGGGAAAAACACACACACACACACACACACACACACACACAGACATACACACGTGAATGTGCACACACCTGCATGAGCACACACACACGCATGCAACACAACACATGGCATGTGCACACACAGATAACACATACATGTGTAAACACAGATTACATGTATGCACACACATGCGTGCATGCACACGGGTCTTACACAGAGTCCTCTGTTGTTTTTTTTAAAAAAGGTTGGTTGAAATTCCTACTTTTGCTTCTCCTCTGCCCCAGCCATTCACTCATAATCCAGCATCATCCAACAGGGGATCTGGCCCCAAGCAAACCCTCTTCCTGTCTGGCTCCACTTCCACTTCCTCACATAATGGCACCGCCCCCTTCTCAGAGCCCACTGGGACCTGCACTCTCTCTCTCATGGGGTCCTCTCCAGCCCTCCTCCCTCCCCACATCCTGGGGGATCTTGTAATCTGGGAGGAGGAAACCTGGCCCTGTTCATCATGTTTTCTCCCAAGTGCATTGTCCATGACTCATGTTGTAGGTACTTTCTGGGCTCCTCAGTATCTAGATGTTTGAAGCTAAAAATTTGGGGGGAAACATCTTGTTTCTTTGTTGTCTCTAAAGCTGGGAGGCCAGGGGAGGGCCAAAGGACAGACAGAAACAGGAACCAGCGAACACCTGAAAGCCGGTCCATCTGGTACTGACCCAGCTTGAGCACCCCTGGGTCTCCACAGATGACTTTTACTGATGGGCACCCATGTGTCAGGCACAGCCAGGCGCCGGCCATGCCAGGAAGGGCAGGCTTAGCCGCCCAGCAGCCCACAGCCCACCTGAAGTCTAACCAGAATTCGGTGGGACACAGGCACTGAGACAGACATACAGCAAGTGCCGTGAGAGCTGGGGAGAGGGGATCAGACAGCCGGGCGGCTGGGGAAGGTCGGTGTGAATGATGGATGAGGTAGAGCTCCTGGTAGCATTAGAGGCAGAGCTTCTGGTTGACATTACAGGATGATCCTGGGATGGCAGTGAGGCAAACAATCCCAGGACGCTGATGGCTGGCTGGGCCCCCCAATCAGTTGATGTCACAGTTCTGTGAAGAGGGGAACAGAGGAGCTGAGGTCCCCTTGTTTTTCAAGTCGAGAAATGGAAACCCAGAGAGGGGAATGCCCCATGTCACAGACTGTGTCATCCGAAGAGTCAGAATTGGAACGAGGTCTCCCTTCTGGAGCCTCATTCACCTCTTTTCTTTTTCTCTCCGCAACAAACCCTCTTCCTGTCTGGCTCCACTTCCACATCCCCCACATAATGGCACCGCCCCCTTCTCAGAGCCCACTGGGACCTGCACTCTCTCTCTCATGGGGTCCTCTCCAGCCCTCCTCCCTCCCCACATCCTGGGGGATCTTGTAATTTGGGAGGAGAGTGGGGACCCTCCCACTCTCAGGATGAGCTTTCTAATTCTAGTTGTTTTTGTCTTTTAGCTGCTGGGATACCCCCAGAGCAGGTAAGAGAGTCCCTGAGGTCAGACTGGATATACCAGATGCATGTTCCCCCTCTTTTCTTATTTTCCGTCTCCCAGGGGCCCCGAGGTTCAAATGTGTCAGACAGACCATGTGCCCAAGTGTCCAGATCCTCCCAGCTGCAAGGCCTGGATGAACGGAGGGGGTGCTGGAAACAGCCAGGAGGGAGGGGCAGGTGTGGGAGACTGAGAGGTGGGGGCTGCAGGGGAAGCTGGAAGGGGGGGGGCAGGGCAGCAGAGTGGCTGGCGACCTTCTGTGGAAGAGCAACCCGGGCTTCCTCTCCCAGGTGCTCCAGCCCCCGGAGAACAATGTCTACTATGCCAATCTGCCCTGGAAGCAGACAGGAACGTTGCCCAGCTCCGCCAGGAAGAGGGCCCCCACACAGCCCTCCTCCTCTGCCCAGGACGACCAGGGGGAAGTGGAGTACATTACCATGGTGGGTACTTGGTGGGGCTGCTATGGGCCTTGGATACATCATCCGTGCTTTGAGGATGGACTTTCTCCCACCCCTGTGGGCACAGAGGAGGGTGGGTGCCGGGCAAAATCGCAGCCATTGAAAGACTTGCTGGCTGAGCTCCCCAAGGCGCTTGGCTTTTGGAAGTGTCTCCATATCAGGTCTCCACATGGGGGACTGGGAGCCTGGTCAATGGAGACCCAGACTGGCCCAGTGACCTGAGAGCACACGCAGAACGTGCTGCCCTGGCATGGAGTTGAGGGAGAGTCTCTGCTGTGGCTGGAGCTCAGGGTGCCCTGCAGGGAGGAGGGAGGCGGGGCTGGAGGGCCTGGGAGTGGACTTCAGAGTTCCTGAGGGGCGTGTCCCCCAGCCTCAGGGAGGCCTCCTCATTCATGAGCACCCCTCCCACCTCAGCTTCCCTGACCTGCGTGTGTCTTTGTTACAGGCCCCCTTTCTGGGGACGAACGTTTCCTATGAGGCTCTGTCTCTGGACACCTTGGATCAGGACTCAATCTACAGCAACACACAGGACTTCATCACCCCCTTTCCCAGCAGGAGCCAGGAGGAGCTCATCCAATACAGCGCCATCAGGAAGCCTTAGCTGTGCTAAGGACCCCCTGTCCGACCCCACAGGAGGCTTGTCAGCACATTCCTGCCTCATCAGCTTTCTGCTCCCAGTCCACTCATCATCCTCAGACCGGAACTGGGCTCCAAGCCTGGTCTCAGGGGGCTTCTGGGAAATGGAAACGGGTCTCCCCATATCCCTTCCTCTCCCTCATAGTTTGGGAAGAGACTGGGGCTATGGTCTGTGGCAGCTGAGGGAGGAATAATGATGATCATGACAATAATAGTAACCAACCTTTATTTAGTGCTGCTGTGTGTGGTGGGCTGAATAATGGTTCTATGTGTGCTATCTCCAGAACCCGTGAGCATTAGCTTCTATGGCCATAGGGGCTGGGCAGATGTAATGAAATGAAGGATTTGGAGATGGGGAGATTATTCTGCATCATCCTGGCAGGCCCTAAATAGAATCACAAAGCTCCTCCTTACAAAAGGGAGGCAAGAAGGTCACAAGAGAAGGCGCTGTGACGATGGAAGCAGAGGTTGGAATGATGTGGCCAGGAGCCAAGGAAAGCTGTTGCCTCTAGAAGCTGCAAAAGTCAAGGACTGGATCCGTCAGAAGGAGCCAGCCTCGCGGAGACCCTGACTCCGGAACGGAACGTAGGAGAATCAATGTACGTTGTTTACATGAAGCCACTAATGGATGCGGCAGCATTGGACACAAGTGCCCTATTGCCGCAGGCACTCTTTCCTAAGTGCTCCCCCTACAGTAACTCATTCCCTCCTCACAGCAGCCCTACCAGGCGCCTCCATACTGCCCCCTTCTACAGACCAGAGAGGGTCAGTGACTTACCGAGTGTTTTCACCAGCAAGCGGATGAGTTGGAATTTGAACTTGGGCATTTTGCCTCCAGAGTCTGGGCCACCACCCTGCACTGTGGGTCTAGGGAGGATAGTGTGTGTGTGTGTGTGTGTGTGTGTGTGTGTGTGTGTGTGTGTACACGTTCAGGAACATACATTCACACAGCTATAGTTAGTGAATATTTACAAACTCCGGACTCACCATGCTTCTTCTAGAGTCCCGATAGCCCTCTCTCCAGAGCATGTCCTGAATCCTGTCCAGTCCCAGTGTCTCCATGGTGACCAGCCTCATCCAAGCTACCATCCAGTCCCCTGGCTGAAGTTCTTCTTTCCATCTGTGTCCATTCTCCCAGCAGCCAGACCTGCTCACTCCCTGCTTATCACCCTCGGGTGGCTTCTTCTGTAGCCTATGAGGCCACCGGGACCCATGGTCCCTGCCTGTCCCTATGACCCTGTCTCTGCCAACTCTCCCTGCCCTCGCTGTCCTTCATCCCAGGGGCCTTCCTGCTGTCCTTCTAACAGGATAAGGCTTGTTCCCATCTCAGGGCGTTGGCAGGTGCCTGCCCTTCTTTCTAGAATCCTCTTCTTGCAGCTGGATGAATAGTTAGCTACTGTTCATCATCACATCTCAGCTCAAGTGTCCCCTCTCCGAGCGGCCTTCCCTGACCACCCTAGCAGGCGTAGTCCACACGATGCCTCTGATTTTTCTCTGTCACGTTGCCCTGCTTCGCTTCCTTCATAGCATGTGCTGCTTCATGAATTTTGTTTGTTTGTTGATCCTCACCCGAGGACATATATTTTTTTCCATTGATTTTCTTAGAGATAGTGGAAGAGATGGGGACACACACACACACACACACACACACACACACACACACACAGAAATGCAAATAAGAGGAGGGAGCAGACATTGGCATCAAGGTCAGGGAATAAAAACTACTTGCTAGGGGGACTCTGGAGCTCCACTTATTTCAACAATTATACCATTATTTCCCCTGGGAGGATGGACCCAGGCTGCGCCCCCAGGGCATTGCCCCCATGCTCTGCAGGTGAGCAGAGGTGCTGCCACCTCCATCCTCCCCTGTGGGCTCCAGGGAGGGCTTCTCTGGCCTGAGCGGGGAGGTGGAGACAGGAGCAGGCCGGGGTAAATTTAGAGCCACTTCAAGTGTCCGTTCAACACTTCCCCTGCCGGGTGCTCACCTCTGGCTGTTTACCTCCAGCCAAGCTGGGTTTCCTGCCCTGAAAATGGAGGAAGTCAGAGCCCTTCCCCAGAGCAGCTTCTAAGAGGAAACATCAGCACACCAACAGTCATGCGTTTCTCACGAAAGGTCCCAGGGACTACACGAGAGGGGAGCACAGAGAGGGGGAAGCCTGCAGAGTGTGGAAAATGACGTTGGGGGGTTGGTCTGAGTCACCATCCTTTACTGCTCAGACTGTCCAGGAGGACCAGCCAGCGCCACTCCCCATGCCAGCTGCCTGCCCCGGGGTCTGGGCAGGACCCACAAGTCAGCAATCACCAGTGATGTAACCTGCACTTCATCTATTTATCTGAAAGTCTCCCAGCTTTCCAGCAAGAGGAAAACAAGCTGCCGGAAACATTCTACAAGGAGTGATGGAAACATGCTACAGGGGGTGGAGCCGCTCACTTTTCTGGGCTTTCCACCATATAGCATTTCTCTTCTGGCAAGTTTCTAGGACTCTTTGACACAACATCTGGCTGCTCTGTCAAAACATGAAATGGTTCTTCCTCCTCCATAATGGTAACCTCTGTGGAGGAAGAAGGAGGGAGTGTGTGGAAGTGGGTATGTGGGGGGAGTTCTGGGAAGCTGGAAGGTTCCATCTCTTTATCTTGGTAGTGGTTGCCCAGAGGTGCTCACTTTGTGACAATCCATCAGGGTGTGCTTGTATGATTTGAGCTTCTCTTGTGGTTGCTATACTTCAATTAAAAGTTTATTTAAAAACCGTTCTTCCTCGCAACTATGGTTGGAGGGGGGCCTACCTCTCATGGTCATTGCATCCTAATGAAACAGCAGGAATTACTATACAGGAAACTTAAAAAATTAAGACAAATACATTGAGACCCTGCCCCTTTTACAAATGGATTTTTAAGCGGATGACAATAAAAAAAGTCATGCACAATAATGAAATAATATTAGGCGGAGGTAGTCAGCATTATCACAGGAAGAAAAACTTTCTACCCACATATGTCACTCTGTTGGGCACCCAGAAGGTTTAAAGCCAGCTTCTTCTCTCAAGATGCTCACACCCAAGCTGAAAACACCGGGCATTTATTAGCAGTTTGTTGATAGTTCCCAATGTGTTGATCAGTAAGCCCAAAGGAAGTGAAAGTTCTCATGGGCCACGTCCCACATTTCATGTGTGAGTAACTGAGGTGGGAAAGACCTTACTTGATCAACAATTTGAAAACTGTGACCTCCAAGTCTTAACCTTTCAAAAGGAATATTTCTATCCTTATAAGTGGCTTAAGCTTGGACCCATATATCTGGTCACCAGGATGCTTTTGTAATTGACTGGTAATTATGTTCCTTTGCTTGCATACACTGTCTATAAGGGCTAGACGCATAACCTCAAAAAACACAGATTTGGTAATAGTTTACTTCAAACTGTAATGGTTTTAAAACTTTCAGACTGGGGCAGTTGTTATAAATTCTCCTCTTCTATACCCCATGGGTTCAGAGGCCTGGAGGGAGAAGTCACATGGACTGTTCAAATCTATAGACCTGCTCCTTCCAATAACCAATCTTCCTTTATCTGTGTCAGAAGTAGCCAGCATTGCCCTAACCGGTTTGGCTCAGTGGATAGAGCGTCGGCCTGCGGACTGAAGGGTCCCAGGTTCGATTCCGGTCAAGGGCATGTACCTTGGTTGCGGGCACATCCCCTGTGGGGAGTGTGCAGGAGGCAGCTGATTGATGTTTCTCTCTCATCGATGTTTCTAACTCTCTGTCCCTCTCCCTTCCTCTCTGTAAAAAATCAATAAATATATTTAAAAAAAAAGAAGTAGCCAGCATGACACAGGGCTGAGCGTCTAAAACTTTAATGTTTATATTTGTTTCCTAAGGATCCTGTTAAATTACAGATGCAGATGCAGCAGATCCGGGGAGGAGACTGAGGTTTCAGCTCTCTCACAAGCTCTCAGGCGATGCTAATGCTGCTGCTCTATGGACTTGTACAGAGAAGACATATTAGACACGGAGTCAAAATTCCTGGCTTTTAGTATCAGCTCTGCCACGTTCTACCTGGTTTCCTTGGACAAGTCACTTTGGCTCTCTGGACTTCAGTTTCCTCAAATATAAACTGTGCAACAAGGGAAGGGTGTGTGTGTGTGTGTGTGTGTGTGTGTGTGTGTGTGCGCGCGCGCATCATGGAATTTTCAGAAGGGTATTTTGATTTTTAAAAATCTCCAAGTACAGGACAATGCACAGCCTCTCCGGGGACCAACGAATAAAGTGATATTAGCAAAGTAGAAACGGTAAGGATGGAATAAGGAGGAATGAGGATCCACAGTGACTTCTTGCAGCAAATAGAAGGTGCTGATTCTCTCAAAGCAATGGATGGTGGATGTAAAAGTGTTGCCTAGAGCGAGGCTGCCACTTTCCTAAACAACCGCTTCAAGAGTCCACCTACATTCCTGAGGACTGAGTTGCATAAGGAACTTGAATGAGGGAGGCCACGGATGAATGAGAACTTGGAAATGAGCAAACAGTTTCAGGAGGATATGAGCAAGTTACGGCTGGAGGGCAGGTTTCTGCAGTCACGAGGGAGTCTGGTTTGAAAACAACTATTTTTTTCCCCTGCTGCAGATCATTTCTGTGTCTAATTTTAACTAAGTTGGAAGTGAAAGTTTTCATGGGCCACATGAGAGGTCTTTGACCACAACTATAGGACCTAACGGGGCTGGAGCCTGGGTGGGAAGACAAACAGCCTCCTCAACGGTTACACGGGAGTTCAAATGGATGAGAGGCAGGAGGGGGTGAATGAGAAAGGGACACCGGTGATTTAAATGAATGAACGAAGCTCTTGGCGATCTGAACCTCTGGCAGCGGCCCCTCCCCCAGAGCACACGCATCTCTGGTTTGAGCAGTAAACAGGATCCAACAGAAAGGATTCCCCAGGCTCACAGATAGGGGCGAGTTTCTTTTTAAGTCTCTAAGCCAAGTCAGGGGAACAGAGAGAACTCCTGGTGAGGGTGCCTTCTCCCAGCGTTAGGACGGGGGTTGGGGCCTGGAGGGGAGTCTTACCTTATGCAGGACATGCTCATGGAAGTCAGGGCCAGCTCCCTCTGGTAGGAGTCCATGTTTGGCTTGGAGCCCGCTGCTCCCGCTCTCCCGCGTTCTGAGTCAGAGCTTCCAGAAGCTGGGTCCAGGCTCAGCTGGGTGCTGCAGGCTTGGGGCTAAGTCCCATGGGCCCCGGCCACATCCTGGTTCAGCACTGGACAGCTCCTGCGGCACCGTGGAGGTTACCTGGAGCGCAGGTCTGAGACCTTGGCCTTTCAGCACAGCGATGCCGCCCTTGTGTGTCCGGACCGGAGTTCTGACACCTGGTTGGTCTGTCTCATGACTCCAGGATGCCGGGAGGGACGCCAGCTTTCAGTCTAGCCAGCAGCCCGTGGGTATCTCATTCAGCTATGGGATCTCCGGAGGCTCTGCCACCCGGCTGCATTCGCAGGGCATTGCGGTCCCGGAGCTCACGGTTCCAGATTCTCAGTGAATGAGTGTCCTTGTCACACCACGCAGCTCAGCTCTCCCCCAGGGTTTGCAGAGGCGAAGTCCTGAGACCCTGGCGCTGCTTCTCCGCTCTCCCTGGACATTGGGACCGCTTCCCTAATCTCAGTGGTCCCCGTGCTGTGTCCAGGGAGAGCCCAAGGGCTAAAAACGGAACTTTAACCTTCGACCTACCAGTGCCCTAGGACCACAATGCTATGATTAGACTGTTTTTATTTTTTTCAATATTTTTTTATTGATTTCAGAGAGGAAGGTAGAGGGAGAGAGAGACATATCAATGATGAGAGAGAATCATTGATCAGCTGCCTTCTGCACACCCTCTACTGGGGATAGAGCCTGCTACCTGGCATGTGCCCTGATGGGGAATCAAACCATGACCTCCTGGTTCATAGGTCGACACCCAACCATTGAGCCACACCGGTCGGGCATGATTGCACTGTTTTTAAACTTTCAAGCCATGACTTTGCCTTCTGAACAATCTGTATCAATATATTCCCTTGCTTTCCAGCTTCCAGTTGTGTGCCATCAATGGGGAGCCCCATAGGATATGGGGGGAGCAGGAGGAGGGCAGTGTGGGGGGAGGGTTACTAGGCTTTGCTGTGTTCCTCCACTGATGGTCACAGCTCCTGCCCGCCAGCCCCCTGCACACAGCCTTCTTGGTCCCTGGGTCTGTGATGGTTCCCTCCTCTCAGCTCTCTTAGACTGGGGAGTAGGGTGGGGGATGGAAGCCCAGTAACAACCCCAAAACACTGCACCATCATCCCTCCTGGTTTCCCAGCACCCTGCCTACACCTTGGTCAATAGTCTGTTTATTAAACCTCCTTGAAAGATCCAATGCGAATGACCACCTGCTTCCTGCTGGGACCCTGACAGAGGCAAACCGGGGCCCCAGAGGCTGGGAACAACTACTGTGAATCCGATGCCCACAGTGGCCGAGAAGGAGCCGGGGATGAACTTGCCCTGGTTGAACTGGACCAGCAGAGATGTCTTCCCCACGCCACTGTCGCCCACCAGGATGGTCTGAAGGGAGCAACGGAGAGGCGGGAGCTGCAGTGTGAAGTAGGTTTCTGAGATGGTGTTGTGGCTGGGACAGTGTGCTCCTTGTAAATACACATACACATGTGCGCGCACACACACAAACCCACACACAGACACTTTCACACAGATGCACACAGATGCTCACATGGACAGAGGGTAGGCTGATACACAGAGACACACTCTTACACACAGGTACAGTCTTGCCGTCACTCAGAGACAACCACATAATAACTCCCGGCTCTGGACTCCAAGAGCAGCCTCCTCGGGTGGGCGGGGGCAGGAGGGCCCAGGATCAGGGGGCCAGGCCACAGGCAGAACCCTGAGCAGCTCCGAGGCTGTTCACTCCCTGCTCCCACGCCCAAGAAAGGCAAGGAAAGCTCCTGCCCCCTTGGTTTCTCAGGGCCCCCATTTTCCCTAGAAACTAAACACTCTCCCTGTTTTCAGAGACCCTGGGCAGAGGATGTGCTTGCGGAGAAGTGGGGCCACAAGGCTGAGCAGGCTCTCACCCCAATTGGATAGATGATCTTGTGAAGTGAAAGGCCAGTTCTGGCCACTTCCTGGAAAAGCCCTGGCTAGTCAGCTGCTGTGTTTTTCTGTGCAAATAACCCCCCTGCTCTCCTATTTGTTCCTGATTAGGGTAGGAAGGCAGTAGGTCTCACCTTGGGACTCCGTGGCTCCTCAAGATGTCACAGGGTGTGTGTGGCACATGGCAAAAGTGGCTCCAGGAGTGAAATATGAGAAAGGCTCTGTCTTTTCCTAAACTCTGAGCCCCACCTAGGGCTTGCTGGGATCCCAAAGCGGGAGGAAGTTGGGGTATGGGCACCGAGTTGCAGGAAAAAGGGAGTAAGACCTACAGAATGTGTCTTAAAGGAAGCAACAGCAATAGGTTTTATAATGGGTGGGGGTGTGAGGAGCGAGAGAGGATGGCCAAGAGCAATGTGCTGGTTTGTTTTCCTTTTTTAAAAAATTATTTATTGATTGCTTTTGAGAGAGAGAGAGAGAGAGAGAGAGAGAGAGAGAGAGAGAGAGAGAGAGAGAGAGACCAATCAATTGAGCCAACGGCCAGGGCACAATGAACTGGTTTCTTCATTAAGGAGCCCTTGGCATTACTGACAAGTTTCTGGAAGATTCAGGCTGGGGTTGATATCCATGGGCCCTTACCTGGAGGGTGGGGGCACAGCAGTGAGTTTCCGGGATGTCCTCAGGACAGAGGCCCCCTTGCCCCTTGGACAGCAGGAGCCCTGTCTTTGAGCCCCTTTCTTTGCAGGATGGGTTTTGATAGCCCCTCGGCCTGATCTTCATCCCAATCTCTGGTCCAGAATCTCTCCCCTGACTTTCTGACTTTGGCCCCAAGTCCTCCTTCACCCAGTTGAACTCCTGACCTTCTGGGCTCCTGAGAATCTGGCTACACCTGAAATTCCAGGTTTAGGATATTGTGTCCAATGCTTGGCTCTCTGTTGGAGCTGGGTTCCCCGCCTCCAGTCCAGAGGGTTGAGTAAGAGCCAACCTGAGCTGTTGGGTTTGTGTCTGCAATTTCTAGAAGACAAGCAGCACCGCAAGTTCTCTCTTTAGAGAACTCTCGTGGCTCTGGGCAGGGAGGTATTACTTAAAATCTTATTCACAATAACTATGACATCTTGCCCAGTACACCTACTTCCTCTTTTAGTTCTATTCAAGCATGGGAAGTGGCTGGAGGAGGAAGTGTGAGAGTGACTGTGAGTGCAAGCATAAGGGTTGGAGGATGAAGGAGCCGAGCCTGTAGTTTGGTCTTGCTGAGGGGCTTGACTGAGGGGGACCCGTGCGAGGATGAAAATGTACCTGCTGCTGCTCTTTCCCCTCCTCTTTTGGGGTCCAGGTGAGTGGGATCTGGGTCTGACCTCGTGGGAAAAGCTTATGGGCAGGAGGAGGTGGCAGCAGGAGGAGCTGGCTGGCAGCAGGAAGAGAAAAGGGCCCAGAAGGTGTCCTGCTGAGAAGTGGACCCCATTTCTAAGTAGATCCTCCAAGCCATGAGCCTGTGCGGCTCATCCACTCAGCTCATCACCAGAGTTTCAGGGGCTACAGTTGCCAACGAAGAAATACGCAGCATGGCTTTCACACTGAGCCCAGCAGAAGGCATAGTTCCTAACCACCCCGGGGGCTGATAATTCAAGATGGACAGCTGGATGGGGCCCATTGGTCAAAGCAGAGGAGCTCTGGCTGCTGGTGATGCTTGCTCCTGGACCTTCGTGACTGTGTTCGAAGCAAGGGAGGCGTTGGG
Source organism: Plecotus auritus (assembly GCF_963455305.1). NCBI lineage: Eukaryota > Metazoa > Chordata > Mammalia > Chiroptera > Vespertilionidae > Plecotus > Plecotus auritus. The sequence goes on from NC_137774.1 coordinate 4,256,660, forward strand.
AAAGAAGTGAAGGTGGAAGGTGCTTGAGGGAAGGAAAGCAGGGAGGTTGCCAGACAGGGAGGAGGAGGTGATTCCAGGTCTTTGAGGTAGAAGGAAGTAGCAGAAGTTGCCGAGGGACTGGAAAAATCAGGAGGAGGTATCTTGGTAGGGTGAAGAGGAAAGGAGGGGGACAGAGGGTTGAAGTGAACTTGAAGTTGATAGATACCACCGGTTTGATGAAAAATTAAGGGGATTGTCTTGAAATGTTGGAGGGCCTCAGGGCTTGGCCTTTGGGCTTCTCTCTGTGGAGTCCCTCCCTTTTGATCTCCTCTCCGCTCTTGGCTTTAAATGCTATCTGTATACAGATGACTCCCAATCCTGTATCCCTAGTCCCTGGACATCTTCCTAGATTCCAGAATCTTCTACCCAATTGCCCATTGAACAGCTTCACTCAGATGTTGACATTTCAAATGTGACCTGACCACTCCTTCCCCCTTGAATTCCCTGCTGTCCCACCTTTGTGTTGGGAACCTCCATCCTTCTAGGTGCTCAGACATAACCTGGGGACATCCATCTCCTCTCCTGTCCCATAATGACCCTTTGACAATGTAAGCCACATCCTGTCTCTCCCCTAGTCAAAACCTTCCAATGACCTCCCATCCTACTCAGAGTAAAAATCCAGCTCCTTACTGAGCTACCAGGTGCTCGCCATCTGCGTTCTTCCACCACATCATTGCTTTGGTCTCTTCTCTATTCTGCCCCCCCTGGTTCAACCCACTTCAGCTACAATGAACTTTTAGATGTTCTTTGAACATGTTAGGCACACTCCTGCCTCAGGGCCTTTGCACTGCTATTCTCTTGAGCCACAGTCCCTCACATCTTTCAAGTCTTTGCTTCTCATGGAGTCCTTCATTGATGACTCTAATTACAATAACAAATTTTTTGCATCATTTTTTTCCTGTTTGTCTCCTCCCTTCCCCGCACCTTGATTGCATATAAGCTTCAGGAGGGCAGGGATTTTTTGCACCTACAACCATACCAGGTACAGATTAGACAAATAGTATGAGTTAAATGAGTGAATGTATCTAATGGAGAGAAAGCTATATGATTGTTGTAACCACCCCACACCCAAACCAAATCTTTCTACTTTCACAGAACTGAACTATTGAGACTCTTAACATTCATTAGAGAGGATATGCATTGCTCATGCGTATGTAAAATGGGGTGGCCACTTTGGAAAACAATTTGACATTTTTGAAAATGCTAAACATGTGGTTATCATGTGACCCAGCAATTACACTACTGGGTAAATACCCAAGAGAATTGAAAATATATGTCCATGTAAAAAGTTGGGTGCAAATGTTCATGGCAACATTATCTCTAATAGCCCTAAAGTGGGAAAAACTCACATGTGCATCAACTGATGCATAAATAAATATAATGTGGCCTGTCCATACGATGAAATTTTTTAAAGCACTCTTCTTTTTTTTTTTTTTAATATACTTTTTATTGATTTCGGAGGGGAAGGGAGAGGGAGAGAGAAACATTGATCAGCTGCCTCCTATGCACCCCCTACTGGAAATCAAGCTCAAAACCGGGCATGTGCCATGACTTGGATTGAACCATGACCTCCTGGGTCATAGGTTGACACTCAACCATTGAGCCACACCGGGCAGGTAAAGACTCATTAAGTTTTAAGAAAAATGAAAATACTACATATCAAAACTTAGGCAACATAGCCAAAGCTGTATTCAAAAGTAAATTCTTAGGAAAAACTCTAACAGTTGCCCGAGGAGTTCCACAGAGTTACCCTGTGAACCAGCAATTGCATTCCCAGGTATATAGCTGAGAGAATTGAAGACACACATCCAAGCAAAAAAGTGTATATGAACGTTCATAGCAGCTGGACCTCCTGAGGCCGTCAGCGCAGGTCAGGAGCAATCACACTCCTGTGGAAATGGGTCCGCTGGCACTTCCTCCCCATGAGAACAGTTTAACACTGAGATGCTGCAAAAGGACAAAGATTTACGGGCCACAGGGAGTGGGAGGGAGTGAATTATAGGAGTTAATTATTGCTGAGAGTCAATGCTTTTGTTTCCTTGAGCTCTGCAGTGGCGCTGTTAGGTGATTTTTGAGGTGGCTCTGAGCCAGTGGAACTTTGAAGGACAATGGTCTGTGTTGTGGAAGGTGAATTACTTCCTTGTCTCTGTCCCACTCATCAGGCCTCGGACTTGTTGGAGCTGCTCACAGTGCAGGCGGCTGTGGCCCTGGTCTCGGGGTGGGGAAGTGGGGGTAAGGTGACAGGTACATGGATTTGTGTTTTCCAGGCTCATCAGTTGCCATCACGGGTCCAGAAGCAGTGAGAGGTCTGGAGTGGGGCGTCTTGACCGTGCAGTGTCGCTATGACCCATATTGGGAGACCTACCTGAAGTGGTGGTGTCGAGGGGCTAAATTGGGTAGCTGCAAGATCCTTGTTAAAACCAATAGATCAGCATTTGGGGTGATGGAGCGTGTGTCCATCAGGGACGATCAGACAAACCACACATTCACCGTGACCATGAAGGAGCTCAGGCGAGAAGATACAGACACTTACTGGTGTGGGATTGAGAGAAGTGGAACTGACCCTGCGGTTTCTGTTAAAGTGACCATTGACCCAGGTAAGGGTACGTGCATGTGTGGCTGTGTCTCTTTGGGGCCGGCTCTGCCCTGGTCCCTGAGGTCCCTCTCCAGTGATTGAACTCACTCAGATGAACTGCCACAGAGGGGGGTTGGTCCTGAGGTCTCAGGGAACCCCGGCTGCTCACTTGGGTTGGGAGGTGCAGGGTTTCTCTTAGATGCTCTTGGGGCTCCGAGGACCTTCCCAGGAGGGATCAAGCCTTTCTGGGCACATTTTTCCTCTGCACAGCTCATTGCCTGAGTCTATTGCCCATAGAGACCACGGTGATGGCCCCAGTTTTAGCTCATGGGTGGAAGGAACCGTCTACCACGAATCCCAGAGACTCCATTCCTGCCAAGGCTTCCCTGGCACCTCTGGTGCCCTGGTGTCCCTGCTCTTCCTGGAGTTTGGGGTCCGGGATCATAGCCGCTGTTCCTACCCCTTGTCCATATCTGATCTCAGGGGGAAGGGGGCCCAGCACAGGTGGGGTGCTGTGGTTCACTCCTGAGGTCTGGAAAGGCTTCCACAGCCAAACAGTTGCATTCTGGGCACCTGAAATCCCCTCATGAGCCATTGATGCATCTGGGCTCAGAGACATTCTCTTCCTAAGACCTTCTAGAATAGACGCTCCTGGGAGCATCTGGGTGTGAACAAGTGTATCTGTTGGGCTCTGCTTCTGCCGACCCTCGGACAGCCAGCACCAGCTCACAGCGCAATTATGGCCGGGAGGCAACACACTCATAGCGCCCCACCACACCTGGAACCCGGAGGCCTGGATAGCTGCCAAGTGTAGCACGTTCCTTGTCTCACGGGATCTCGAGAAGGATCCTGAGAAGGAGCTACCCCATCACAGAAACTTAAAAACTTGTCCAAAGGAAAGGCTCTTCCTGAACATCGTGATTTTGCTCAGGGCTGGCCCTGACCTGAGATGTCATAGCTCTTGGGTATGTTAGTTACCTGGCACGTCCCCATTCTGCTCTTGTCCTTGCGGGGTGAGTAAGATGGGAAAGGTATTGGCGGAGGCCCGGCCATAAACAGCAGGAGTGTTTAAAGTTTAGCTGAACTCCAGCTGCCATTGACCTGAGGCACTCCTGGGCCCCTGAGCCTTCCAGGGCCCGTGTGATGACCCCTGGGACCTGTGTCCAGGTCTCCTACAGCCAAGGAGATATGAGTGGTCCAGTTGGAGGCCCCTTCCCATGGCCCTGCCCCAGGCTCTGCAAGCCAGGGCAGCCCACATTCCTCCCCGGCTCCGAGCTACGTGCAGGGCTGCGGGTGGGTTAGCAGGAGAGTCGAATGTAATCTGTTCTATATGACAAGCAACAACTACAGTGCCGACCCCCACCTCCAACATCACCTCCACTGCCAACGCATTCACAGTACCAGACACCCCAGAAGACACCACAGGCTTCCTGAATGTGACCAGCCACCACTCTGATGGCAGGTAAGTCAACTTGGATGCTGCAGTTCCCTGTGGCCCACTTGTCCCAGACTTCTCCAGTGTGCAGACCCTTTGTAGTCCCTCGTCCCAGCCAGGATGCCAGGGGCCCTTCCACTTGCTCTCAGATCGCACAGTGTCCTTGGTGAGCACCCCCACCCCCCCGCTGCCCCGCCCCATCCTGCGTCCTGGAGCTCAGTGCAGTTCGGAGGTTGTTGGTTCATTCACGCATCCATCCCACTTCCACAGAGTTAAATTCCCCTTGGCAGGCACTGTGTTGAGCTCTGGTCACACAGACATGGAGCATCCCGATGGAGCTCAGAGTGTGGGAGATGGAGGAGCAGGCATTCAGGGCAGAGGGCATGGCCAGGGTGTGTGGGCACGGGGTCATGGGGCCACAAGGCCCTTTGGTCCAAATTCTGGGAGAACAGGAAGGGCCTGGGGAAACCCTGTTTCCCCAGTTACTGTTATGGCAACAGCCATGATCCGATAGTCCCTCATGTCTCTAGAGCCCCTGGCAGCTCACGGAGGACTTTCCTGTCTTGTTATTCTGTTTGTACTTTGACTCTGCGGACGACTACGCACATTCCCATCCTCAGTCTTTCCACACCAGGGACTCCTTAGTCCCCTAACCCATTGGACTTCTCTTTGGAGAGTTTCTTTCTACCAGACTGCTTTTAGTAAGTAATAGCAAGGAGCTTCTCATTTTGTGAGTCAAAGCCAGGCGTAAGTACCAGTTAGGGCTTTTTGCTCAGGGATAATGCATTCATTTATTCAACAAGTAGCTATGGAGCCCCCCTCATATCTAGCACCGATTTAGGGAACACAGGGGGATATCAGATGCACAGAACAATTCAAGCTGTCCGTCTGCCCTCCAGGCCCTTACAATCAAGAGGTAATTAATGTACCAAATAGAGTTACTTAATTAATTGATGAGTTTATTTTACAAGTTTCTGTAAATAGTGATGAGTAAGAGACCATCCTTAGATACATCCGCTCGGGCTGCCATCACAAAGCAGCGTCAGCTTAAACAACTTTCTCAAGTTCTGGAGGCCGGAAGTCTCCGTCAAGGTGTCGCTGGGTTGGTTCCTCCTGAGGCCTCTGTCTTTGGCTTATAGACGGCCGTCTTCTCCCTGTGTCTTCCCATGGTTTCCCCTTTGTGTGTGTCTCTGTGGCCCAGTATCTTCTTCTTCTTATAAGAACCCCAGGCATTACCTCCCAGAAGAGCAAGCAAGGGCGAGAAGAGTAAGCAATGAGGAGAGTGGGGGGTGGGGGTGGGAGGCAGTGTAGGCCAATGTCAGCCTTGGCCATTTTCTTGGATTGAAATGGGGCTGTTATGGGATTTTGAGCCCAGGAGGGAGGTGCTGAAACTTTGGTTAAAAGCATTTCCTGGCTGCTGTGCTGATGATGAACTGTAGTGTGGGGTGTGTGTGTGTGTGTGTGTGTGTGTGTGTGTGTGTGTGTTGGAGGATGTATGAGTTTCCTGTGGCTGCCATAATGAAATTGCAAACTGGGTGTCTTAACATAAGACAAGTTTATTCTCTCACAGCCCAGGAGGTCCATAATCGGAAATCAAGGTGTTGATAGGGTTGGCTCCTTGGGGCTCAAGGGTAAAACCTGTCCCATGCCTCTGTCTTGGCAGTTGGTGGCCGGCAATCCTTGGCACTCCTTGGCCTGTGGCTGAATCACTCCAATCTCTGCCCCTGTTGTCACATGGTCTCTGTGACCGTGTCCCTGTTGCCCAAATTTTCCTTTTACAAGGACACTAGTCCTTGGGTTAGGCCCACCCTAATCCAGTATGACATCACCTTGATCACATCTGCAAAGATCTTATTTCCAAATAGGTCATCTTCCCAGGTTCTGAGTGACATGAATTGTGGGGTGGGGGGACACTATGCAACCAGGTCAGAGGACCAGTGAGGAAGCAGGGAGATTTTTCTGATGCCTGTTGTCATACCACTTCTCTTAGGCTTCTAGACCCATTGAAACTCCCTTGTGGAACCCTCCTCTCTTTTAAAAACAACCATTTTTGAGGGTGCCCAGGAGTGGGGGTTCCCAGGCTGGAAACTGCAAGCCAAAAGGTGTGTGGCCCTGTCTGCTACCGGGTGGATGGGATAAGGCCCAAGGCAGGAGGTGAGCAGGGTTCACAGGTGTCTTCTGTTGTTTCCAGTGGCGTCTCCCTGAAGCTCTTCATCGTCCTGCCCCTCCTCCTTACTCTGTTGCTGCTTCTCTTGGTGGCAGCCTCACTGTTGGTGTGGAGAACGGTGAAGCGGCAGAAGGAAGGTGAGAGGACCTGGCTAGGACCTGGCTGGGGCTGGGCTGGGGCTGGGCTGGGTGGGAGTGTGTGGGTCAATGGCTGGGATGGTCATCCAGGAGCCGTTGGTCCAAGGGATTGCCCATGGCGTTTGGAAGGGTTGTTTTCCCGAAGGCCACTGGTAGCTGAGCCCAGGAGGCGCGGGCATTAGCTGCCTGCCTTGCACACCCCTCCTTGCTCTTCTCTTCTCTCTGACCCACCACCTCCTTCTCTGTTTCCTGGCTTGACTCTGGGTGGCAGAAGCAGCCATGACCATAGGCCCATTCTGAGAACCCAGACACTTAGTGAAATTCATATGGTTGCCAAGGAGGTACTGAGCTGACACAGAGGTAGGGAGAAACACACACATATGCAAGGAATGTGCACACACATGCCCGAACACATATAACAAAGTGCACAACACACACGAACACACAGTTAACCCATATGTTCACACAGAGATTATACATATGCAAACACACATGCATGCTTGCATATGCGTCACACACAGAGTCCTCTGGGTTTTATTTAAAAAGGTTGGTTGAGATACCTACTTTTGCTCCTCCTCCGTCCCAGCCATTTACTTATAAGCCAGCATCATCCAACAGGGGATTTGGCCCCAAGCAAACCCTCTTCCTGTCTGGCTCCACTTCCACATCCTCACATAATGGCACCGTCCCCTTCTCAGAGCCCACTGGGACCTGTGCTCTCTCTCATGGGGTCCTCTCCAGCCCTCCTCCCTCCCCACAGCCTGGGGGATCTTATAATCTGGGAGGAGGGAGCTTAGCCCTGTTCATCACCTTTTCTCCCAAGTGCTTTGTCCGTGGCTCACATTATAGGTACTCTCTGTGCTCCATAGTATCTAGAGTTTTGAAACTAAAAATCTGACTGTTTTTGTCTTTTAGCTGCTGGGATATCCCCAGAGCAGGTAAGAGAGTCCCTGAGGTCAGACCAGCCTTTCCCTCATTTTCCGTCTCCCAGGGGCCCCAAGGTCCAAAGGTATCAGGCAGACTGTGTGCCCAAGTGTCTAGATCCTCCCAGCTGCAAGGATGGATGGGGGGGTGGGTGGGTGCTGGAAACAGCCAGAGGAGTGGAGGGCCGGGAGGGGGAAGGCAAAGGAGACAGAGATGTGGGGCTGCACGGGAAGCTGGGAGAGGGGGGCCAGGGCAGCAGAGGGGCTGGTGTCCTTTTGCGGAAGAGGAACCCGGGCTTCCTCTCCCAGGTGCTCCAGTCCCCGGAGGACAACGTCTGCTATGCCAACCTGAACCTGAGCCAGACAGGAGCCTCGCCCAGCTCCCCCAGGAAGAGGGCCCCCACACAGCCCTCCTCCTCTGCCCAGGACGACCAGGGGGAGGTGGAGTACATCACCATGGTGGGTACTTGGTGGGGCTGCTGTGGGCCTTGGATACATCATCGTGCTTTGAGGATGGACTTGCTCCCGCCCCTGTGGGCACAGAGGAGGGTGGGTGCCGGGCAAAATCGCAGCCATTGAAAGACTTGCCGGCTGAGCTCCCCAAGGCGCTTGGTCTTTGGAAGTGTCTCCATATCAGGTCTCCACATGGGGGACTGGGAGCCTGGTCAGTGGAGATCCAGACTGGCCCAGTGACCTGAGAGCACACACAGAACGTGCTGCCCTGGCATGGAGTTGAGGGAGAGACACCTGCTGTGGCTGGAGCTCAGGGTGCCCTGCAGGGAGGAGGGAGGCGGGGCTGGAGGGCCTGGGAGTGGACTTCAGAGTTCCTGAGGGGCGTGTCCCCCAGACTCAGGGAGGCCTCTTCATTCATGAGCACCCCCTCCCCCAGCCTCCCTGACCTGTGTGTGTCTTTGTTACAGGCCCCCTTTCTGGGGACAGACATTTCCTATGCGGCTCTGTCTCTGGACACCTCAGATCAGGACTCAATCTACATCAACACGCAGGACCTCATCACCTCCTTTCCCAGCAGGAGCCAGGAGGAGCTCATCCAATACAGCGCCATCAGGAAGCCTTAGCTGTGCTAAGGACCCCCTGTCCGACCACACAGGAGGCCCGTCAGCACGTTCCTGCCTCGTCTGCTTTCTGCTCCCCGTCCTCTCATCGTCCCCAGACCGGAACTGGGCTCCAAGCCTAGTCTCAGGGGGCTTCTGGGAAATGGAACGGGGTCTCCCCATATCCCTTCCTCTCCCAGAGGCTGGGGCTATGGTCTGTGGCAGCTGTTGGAGTAATAATGATGATCATGACAATAATAGCAACGAACCTTTATTTATTGCTGCCATGTGTGGTGGGTTGAATAACAGCTCCCAATGCTATGTATGTACTAATCTCCAGAACCCGTGAGCATTAGCTTCTATGGCCATAGGGGCTGGGCAGATGTAATGAAATGAAGGATTTGGAGATGGGGAGATTATTCTGCATCATCCTGGCAGGCCCTAAATAGAATCACAAAGCTCTTCCTTACAAAAGGGAGGCAAGAAGGTCACAAGAGAAGGCGCTGTGATGATGGAAGCAGAGGTTGGAATGATGCGGCCAGGAGCCAAGGAAAGCTGTTGCCTCTAGAAGCTGCAAAAGTCAAGGACTGGATCTGTCAGAAGGAACCAGCCTCGCGAAGACCCTCACCTAAACCCAGGGAAAGGGATTTGGAACTTCTGGCCTCCAGAACTGTAGGAATAAATGTACATGTTTTCATTGAGCCACCAAATTGGAGGCAATGGATTAAGCAACATTGGAAACAGATACCCTATTGTGGCAGGCACTCTTTCCTAAATGCTCTACCTAGAGTAATGCATTCAATCCTCACAACAGGGCGCCTCCATTACTGCCCCATTTTACAGATGAAGAGTCGAGGTCCAGAGCGGTTCAGTGACTTACCCAGTGTTTTCACCAGCAAGCGGATGAGTTGGAATTTGAACTTGGGCATTTTGCCTCCAGAGTCTGGGCCATCACCCTGCACTGTGGGTCTAGGGAGGATAGTGTGTGTGTGTGTGTGTGTGTGTGTGTGTGTGTGTGTGTGTGTGTTTGTAGGCACGTGCATTCACACAGGGATAGTTAGTGAATATTTACAAACTCCGGACTCACCATGCTTCTTCTAGAATCCCGGTAGCCCTCTCTCCAGAGCATGTCCTGAATCCTGTCCAGTCCCATTGTCTCCATGGTGACCAGCCTCATCCAAGCTACCATCCAGTCCCCTGGCTGGAGTCCCTCTTTCCATCTGTGGCCATTTTCCCAGTAGCCAGACCTGCTCACTCCCTGCTTATCACCCTTGGTGGCTTCTTCTGCAGCCTATGAGGCCACCGGGACCCATGGTCCCTGCCTGCCCCTATGACCCTGTCTCTGCCAACTCTCCCTGCCCCTCGCTGTCCTTCATCCCAGGGGCCTTCCTGCTGTCCTTGGAACATAATAAGGCTTGTTAATCCTCACCTGAGGATATATATTTTTTTCTATTGATTTTCTTAGAGAGCGTGGAAGGGAGGGGGAGGAGATAGAGATAGAGATAGAGAAAACATCGATGTGGGAGAAACACATCAATTGGTTGCCTCAGGTTCGGGGGCCTAGAAGTGTTTAGCGGGCTATTACCAGTGCGTCCTGGGGCTGGCCCACCTCTTACAGCTGTGGACACCCAAGGGGTCTGGGGAGGTAGGTGGCCATCCCAGCATGATTCTGCTCTCACTCCTGGGAGAATTCCCTAGCATGACAAGAGCTTTACGATCGTGGGGAATTTGCAGAGCTCTGACAAGCTTACATATTCTTGGGCTGGTCATTTATGCTGCTGGGGTCAGAGAGAGACTGTGTGACCCCGGCTGTTTTAGGATTTTCACAGAACAGGAAGTGCCGACAGAGAGAGATCTTTAAATGGAAAAGGTCAACGCCGAGCAAAATCAGAGTGAGTCAAAATAGAAAAACAAAAGTCAAAATAGAAAGCCTTGGGCCAGGGCACCGCTGTGCCATTTTAACTTCTGTGTATAACGTGGTTTTACTGCTGAGTTTTTAAGCAGCCAGCGCCAAGCAGAACCCATCAGTGCAGTGCCTGGGTTTGCCGGACAGTAGTATGGAGTTCAAAGTTCATCCTTTCTGGTGACTAGTGAAGAGTCCTGCCATGAATCTCCTGCCACAAATCGGGAAACACCGGGGAGACTAGAATGCGGCTCAGTTTAGTTTGGCTGGAGGACTTTGGATGCTTCTGCCTTTTTTCTGGACAGTGGATGTAGGCTGGAAATGGAAGTTTCTGGCAGCCTGGCTGAGCTGAGGGAAAATAAACCAGCTTAGACAGACAGATCCATGCCCGGCTGGCGTGGCTCATTGTTGAGCATCGACCTATGAACTAGGAGGTCACGGTTCGATACCCTGATCCCCGGTATGGGGTGTGCAGGAGGCATCCGATCTATGGTTCTCTCTCACCATTCGTGTTTCTGTCTTTCTCTCCCTCTCCCTTCCTCTCTGAAGTCAATAAAATTATATATTTTTTTTAAAAAAGAAAGACATCCACTCTGATCACTTTCAATTGCTTTATTCAAGCTTTTATAAAGGTGGCTACCAGATATATTGCTGGATTGGTGGCTGTCTTTAAAGGGACCTTTCGTGTCCTCAGAGACGGGGTTGACTAGCTCATGGCATTTGGGAAAGCCGCCCAATCAGTTCTACAGCGGCACGGAGCAGACGGCTGGCTGTGGTCCTGCTGGGAAGCATCCGGGTCCTTTAGGTTGACCTGACTGCAGGAATCGACCTCGAAGCCAGTCCAATTTGTTCAAGCCAGCACTGGAGTTTAGACCGTGGTCAGGCAGTGGTCAGGGCCCGGGGCGGGGAAGGGAAGCAGACATATGCAAGAGGTATGAAAGGAAGTTGTTTCGTAATGTTTATAGATTGGCATCTCGGTGTTGTCTCAGCCATATCCGGCTGCTCCATGAATATGTTAAGGCAGATTTTGGGTGCTGGTCTAGCACCTTTACTGCAAGCGAGAGAAGGTCCAGACATGGTTCCTCTGGTGTGAGTGACGGTGGTGTTTGCCGGTTTGCGGTACGGTTTCCGGGAAAGCGTACTTCTGTGAGGGCAAACTCCGAGGTATCTAACCACTCCACTCTGGCAGAGGGCCTCATTAGTCACAGCCTGGCTAATGCTCCTTGGGCTTCCCTCCTCTGGCTTTTGAATTATTAATATTTAAAGATTCTACTTTATCCAAGTTGTAGGGTTTGGACAGTCTTCTTTTGAGAATGATGTGCTTTCAGAAGACTGAGCCTTTCTGAGAGTCAGTTGACAGGGACAGGTGTACTGGACTGGTAACCTTCAAAATGCATGCTGAAGGTAAGTGCTGGATTGACAAAATGCATGACAAAGACAAGTGTTGGATATCCAGAGACAGAGAAGCATCAATCAGACCGTCAAACCCCAGAGGGAAGGCAGGGGAGGGTGGGGGTAAGGGGGAGAGATCAACCAAAGGACTTGTATGCATGCACATAAGCCTAACCAATGGACACAGATACCAGGGGGGTGAAGGCATGAGTGGCGGGGGGGAGGTTGGGGAGTTAATGGAGGGATAAGGACACATATGTAATACCTTAATCAATAAAGAAATTAAAACAAAAAACAAACAAACAAAAAAACAGCAGCCGCTTAGCCTTGGGAGGGCCAGGCTGCTGGACTAAGTCGATTTCATGTAATCAACAGTTTTTTAGATCCAGAGGGACTGATCCGGCCTTTTATTTTACCAAGTAGGTACGTTTTTCACCAATGTGATTGGAATCGGTAATTGGTCAGTTCATTGAAAGAGTTGGTTAAATCAGGGAGTGATGAAAGAGGTATTTTCTTCTCTAAATGCTTTGTTTTGACTCCAAATATCTGAGTGTGTATTTTGCTGTAGACCTGAGCCATTCCTTTGCCTTTCTTTTCAGGGCTGTTGCCAGTGGCATGAACTGCACACATGTGGTGTGGGGCTGGAGTCCAGTTCCAGTTTGTCTAACGTGGAGCAAGACGCGTGAGACACTTGTGAAGCAATAGGATTGCAAAACCCTGTCTCATTTTCCTGTTTTTTACTCAGAATATTTCACAGTTCTCTCACTCATTCCTAATTTGACCGCATTAAAAAAATGACGAGCTTTTATCGAGTCTTTCCAAAGCATTCCATTTAGTTTTTGTAGAAATAACAGTTCTCCTTTCGCTTACACTCTTTTCCATTGGTATCCTTTCTGTGGATACTCTTCGTTGACTAGCTTATGGCTGCAGGCATTAAATCACACCATTGTGATTACTGTGCACGACAGGCCTAAGCAAGTTTGGGCCCAAACACAGTTGACTCTTGTTAGTTAAGCGCGCCTCAAGGGGGTGAGAACAGAAGAATCTACCCTTTGCCACAGGGACCAAGTCAGTATGTTTCACCAAGAGACTAAAGGGTGTTGGTTGAACTAGCAAGAGTGGGATTGGTTAAGAAAGTTTCCCCTGAACCATCTGTTATGAACGTAATTTCGTAAGAGAAAGGACATTTGAGGACCCCAAGTCAGAATAGCAGTCAGTGTTTCCCAAGAAAAGATAATTGGTGACTTTATGCCATGTGGACTTACGTTGTGTATCTCATTCATACTGTCCTCTGGACATTGATTCCCTTCAGTACGTCCCAGCTGGTGTAGTCTAGCATTCCCTTCACCACCTCTCGTAACCCTGGGCGTCTGGATGCTGACTCAGGCCGTCAGTCATGAGGGCCCTATGGCCCAATGCCAGATTCCCCCTGCCCAGCACAAGCCCTTCCCCACAGTGATCTCAAACTCACATGGCCCTGCCCTGAGGGTGCGGGGTTCTTGCATCAAGGCAGGGTGACTGACTCATTGGTTTTGCTGAAGAACCTCTGGGGACAGGTTCAGAATTAAGGAATGGGTAAGACTCCGTTTCTAAGGCTCAGGAACAGACAAGGCACATGCTGAACCCTCGTGCGGCAGAAAATCTGCTCTTAGCAGAGCGGAAGAGAGTCTTCTTTGTGTTCCCTGCAGGTCCCTGAGGGAAAATCCCAGCCTGGCGAGTCTCTGAGGTCTCCTACATCCCTTCCTGTCACCTTCCTATCTTCTGTGCCACTAACCCAGATGGCCCCAATCCTACCATTTATTAGCTTATTAATTTTTCATTTTATGTTATAAAATATCTGATGCATACTACATACTTATATAAAGTGTATACATGTTATAAAGGATAGTGCTGAAGAAATGGAACATTACAAATACCACTGAAGCCACACAGCTCATTATGTGCCTTTTTTTTCTTCTTCCAAAGAGGAATATGGTTGCATAGGTAGCTCTAGCAGTCCATTGCAGCCCTTGGCCCACTATTCTCACCTTCATATTAATGGGTAAAGTCATCAGATGAGCTGGTCTGCATTCTGTGGTATTCTTTTTCTTTTTTTTAAAATATATTTTATTGATATTTCACAGAGAGGAAGGGAGAGGGATAGAGAGCTAGAAACATCGATGAGAGAGAAACATCGATCAGCCACCTCCTGCACACCTCCCACTGGGGATGTGCCTGCAACTAAGGTACATGCCTTTGACCGGAATCGAACCCGGGACCTTTCAGTCCACAGGCCGACGCTCTATCCACTGAGCCAAACCGGTTTTGGCTGTGGTATTCTTTTAAAAAATATTTTTATTGATTTCAGAGAGGAAGGAAGAGGGAGAGAGGGATAGAAACATCAATGATGAGAGAGACTCACTGATCGGCTGCCTCCTATACACTCCACACTGGTGATCAAGCCTACAACCTGGGCATGTGCCTTGACTGGGAATCAAACCATAACCTCCTGGTTCATAGGTTGATGCTCAACCACTGGACCATGCGGGCCAGGCTATTCTGAGGTAGTCTGTACTAAACTGACAAGTCTGTGCAGTTCTTCTTATTTTAATATTTTTCTCCCCCTGCCCCAATGCCCGATCATGTCTGTGTTATTGAAGGACCTGGTGACTGGTTTGTCACTTGAAAAGCACTGGAAGGAATTGCAAAGTTCAGATGATGTACTCATTTCAAATTTCACACAGCCTTTGCAGGTTTAACGAGAATAAGCCACAGAAGCAGAAGAACTAAACCCAGAGACCCAGTGTCCTCCCATGGAAACACCTTGCTGTGTGTGGCTCATGGCAAGTGAAAGCAGAACTGGGAGAGAAAGCATTTTATCTTAAAATACGATGAGACACGAGAACAGATGTGAGCGCAGGTGATGGTTAAGTGAAGGAGGTTCTGCCCTGAGCAGTCCTGATGTCAGTACATCTTGGCTTGCTTCCCTGGGGCTGTAATTCTGCAGTTGGGCTTTGATGGAGCCAAATCCCCAGGGGATAATGTTGCTCAGCTCCTAAGACCCAATTAAGGGTGACTCACTGCATCAAGCCTCCTTTGCAGGGGCATCTGAGCAGCTCCGGAGGCAGAGTCTTGAATCTGCAATGTGAACGAGTGTCCCCCTCTGGCACGGACTCCGGTGTTTGTCCTGGGCCAGGTTGAGATTGTCGCCAGGGCTGTGCTAGAATTCCACGATGTCTTTGTACAAAAGTTATTAAGATTTCCAACATGGTGACCCCAGAGTGTTAAACCGATCATGGGGCCCTTCTAAATGTGGGGCCATGTGTGACACCTGTGAAGCCAGCCTTGTTTGGCAGGCATCCCCCTCACTTCTCACCAGCCTTCATGTGACCATGGTTGTTTATGCCTTATACTCACTGGAAAAACCCAGGTACCTTCACCAACTCACCCTGGTCCCAAAAAGAGGAGAAAGAGCTTTCCCTAGTTCTAGCCTGAGCCTCCCCTCCTGTGTCCTCGTCCCCTGTCCCCACATCAACCTTCTTCTGGGGTGGTTGAAAGTTGGGTCATCTATTCCCTCCACAGGAAAGTCTGCTCTCACCCAAAGGGTGAGGTCTGGCTCCAGGGCCCCAATAAGTCAGTAATTTTATAGGGTGACATCAGTTCATTGCCTAAAGTCCAGTTCTTAATAACCTAAGTCTGATTACGCAGTCTTTTTTTTTTTTTTTTTTTTGAGGGAAGGGAGAGGAAGAGATAGAAATATTGATGTGAGAGTGAAACATGATCAGCTGCCTCCTGCATGCTCCCACGGGGATCAAGCCTGCAACCCAGGTAAGTGCCTGGACTGGGAATCGAACCTGGCAACCCTTTGATGCACCGGACAATGCCCGACCAACTGAATCACACTGGCCAGGGCTGGTTATTCATTCTTTTTTTAAAAAATATATTTTTATTGATTTCCGAGAGGAAGGGAGAGGGTGAGAGAGATAGAAACATCAATGATGAGAGGGAATCATTGATAGGCTGCCTCCTACACACCCTTTACTGGGGATGGAGACCAAACCTGGGCATGTGCCCTTGACCGGAATCGAACCTGGGACCCTTCAGTCCGCAGGCTGACGCTCTATCCACTGAGCCAAACCAGCTAGGGCTGGTTATTCATTCTTAAATGACACCATGTGTGAGACACAACTAGCCCAGTTTAGGTGTGAGAATGACAAGTTTATTTCCTTTTCAGTCACTTCTCATTGAAGATATAAAAATATGGGGACCCAGCCTCCCCTGTGGTTACCCTGGGAGCAGCTGCTGTGGCTGCATGGTTACCTACAGCTACCACCACCCTGTTTCTCTCAGAAATCAAGCTCCTCCACTCTCATCTTCAGGGCTGGGCATGTGATGCATTTCAGTCCAATGAACATTGGATCGAGGTTGAGAGACCCAGAGAGCAATACCCATGCCATTGCTCAAGTCACCAGATCCAACTGGAAAGCAGCCCCAGGCTGCATGAGCCAATGAGTTCTCTTTTTTTTTGCTTCAGATGTTTTACGCTGGGGTTTGCTTTGCCTTTAAAAGGCCCTTAACAACAAAAGAGAAGGAGGGACCGAGAGGAAGCACATGTCATCACTGGCCCTGCTTATACCTTGTGAGAGGAGGTGGGTGTGAGTGTGTGTGTGTGTATGTGTGTGTGTGTGTGTGTGTGTACTGATGGCAGCCAGGGGCAGAGGTGCAGAAAGCAAGAAGAAATATGAGCTTAAACATGACTTGGTTCAAGACAGCTAAAATCATACAAGTTATACAAGCCATGTAAAGGCATTTGCGGAAGCAGATGTTGTTAAACAACATCCCCACCTGGATGGGAAAAGCTGTCCCTGATGAGCAGAAATGCAAATAAGAGGAGGGAGCAGACGTTGGCATCAAGGTCAGGGAATAGGAACCACTTGCTAGGGGGACTCTGGAGCTCCACTTATTTCAACAATTATACCATTATTTCCCCTGGGAGGATGGACCCAGGCTGCGCCCAGCTGGGAAGGGCATTGCCTACATGCTCTGCAGGTGAGCAGAGGCGCTGCCACCTCCATCCTCCCCTGTGGGCTCCAGGGAGGGCTTCTCTGGCCTGAGCGGGGAGGTGGAGACAGGAGCAGGCCGGGGTAAATTTAGAGCCACTTCAAGTGTCTGTTCAACACTTCCCCCGCCGGGTGCTCACCTCTGGCTGTTTACCTCCAGCCAAGCTGGGTTTCCTGCCCTGAAAATGGAGGAAGTCAGAGCCCTTCCCCAGAGCAGCTTATAAGAGGAAACATCAGCACACCAACAGTCATGCGTTTCAGGAACTTTCTCACGAAAGGTCCCAGGGACTCTACACGAGAGGGGAGCGCAGAGAGGGGGAAGCCTGCAGAGTGTGGAAAATGACGTTGGGGGGTTGGTCTGAGTCACCATCCTTTACTGCTCAGACTGTCCAGGAGGACCAGCCAGCGCCACTCCCCATGCCAGCTGCCTGCCCTGGGGTCTGGGCAGGACCCATAAGCCAGCAATCACCAGTGATGTAACCTGCACTTCATCTATTTATCTGAAAGTCTCCCAGCTTTCCATCAAGAGGAAAACAAGCTGCCGGAAACATTCTACAGGGGGTGGAGCCGCTCACTTTTCTGTGCTTTCTTGTTAGTTGCTGAGCTGAGGATGGAAATGTGGCAACAAGTGGAGATACTGCTCTCATTTTGGTTACATGTATTTTTTCTTTTAAAAAACCCACCACTTGCCCTGGCTGGGGTGGCTCCATGCGCCGAAAGGTTGCCGGTTCCATTCCAAGTCAGGGCACATGCCTAGATTTCAGGCTCAATCCCTGGTTGGAATGAGAGCCATTTTTTATTTTTATTTTTTTGGTGTGTGTGTGTGTTCTCTTATGATGCCCAGCATAGTTTCTTACACTTTGGAAATGCTCGATACAGGTTTTCTGAAGGACTAGGTGAGGCACATTGACTCCTGGTGGATGCAGAAATCACAAGGTGAGCAGTACAAGAGGGAAGTGAAGGACAAATGCAAGAGAAGAGGGAGAGAAGTAGAGATGACCTGCTTGCCTTTCCCTCTCACAGACAGGACGTGTTAGAGCAGAGTCAGAGGGAATGGAAAGCGCGTGTAGGACAGACACTGTCAGTTCTTATCTCATCAATAATTCCTTTTTTTTTCCCAACAGGGACCAAACCTTGGATGAACGGATGGACAGTCCACATCTTTCTGCCCCCCGCGTGCTGGTCTTTCTGAAATGCTACGGAGGGGACTGATTGTAGCACTGGTGATAGTGAGTTAGAGCTCTATTTAAAAAATATTTTCATTGATTTCAGAGAGGAAGCAGAGGGGGAGGGATAGAAATATCAATGGTGAGAAGGAATCATTGATCGGTTGCCTCCCCCACACCCCCTACTGGGGACCAAGTCTGAAACCCGGCATGGGCCCTGACCAGGAATGAAATCGTGATCTCCAGGTTCATAGGTCGATGCTCAGACACTGAGCTGCACTGGCTGGGCGTGAGTTACAGCTCTTAAACGGAAGTTCCTTTGTCCTGATTCACTAGCATCTGGGCAAACACTGCCCCCTGTCTGTGCTTCATGTTCCCAGAGCTCACAGTCAGGCCTGGCACAGCAAGAACCCAACCCTTGGGTTGTTCCTGAGCCTCTAACGCACATCGTTGCCCTTGATGGCTCTCAAAGCTGTACCGGTAGCAAGAGCGGGTGGGGCATCTCCGAGGGAAAGAGCAGCAAGGTTGTCCACATGTTTTAAATTATTTAGTTGCATAAAATATTCAGATTTGTGAGCACAACAGCAACTCTATTTAAAAACTCCAGGCATATGATGGATGAACTCAATGTTTCCAAGCAGTTCCCAGCTTCCAGCCCACCCCCCCCCCCCGGAATATTCTAAAAGCTACTCAGGCTCATTTGGGTCAACTCCCAACTCTTGGGACCAGCTAAAGTGCAAGTGCCATGCAAGGTGGATGATATTGGGCATACGGTTTCATATAAGTACATTTTAACGAGAGGTTTCAGGGCATCCACACCGCACCTCCTATATTTCCCAGAAAAAGAAAATATTCAACTTGGCAAAACAAACCGGTCAACAACTAATACATTATCTAATAGCTTCACTCCAAAAACAATAAGCCAGGCATCATTCCCCGCCCCCCCCCCCCATTTGTGGGTAAATAAAGTAAGGCCCACAGATGTTGTTCAAAGTCACATCAAGGTCTGTCTGATTCCAAGCCTGGAGACTCTTTCCACCATACAGCAATTCTTTTCTGACAAGTTTCCAGGACTATTTGACATAACATCTGGCTGTTCTGTCCAAACATGAAATGATTCTTCCTCCTTCGTAATGGTAACCTCTGGGGAGGAAGAAGGGGGGAGTGTGTGGGACAGGGTATGTGTGAGGGTGTTCTGGGAAGCTGAAAGGTCCCATCTCTTTATCTTGGTAGTGGTTGCCCAGAGGTGCCCACTTTGTAATAATCCATCAGGGTGTATGATTTGAGCTTTTCTTCTGTTTCTTGTGTTTATTTTTCCTTCAATAAAAGTTTATTTAAAAACCCTTTTTCCTAGCAACTAATGTTGCGGGGGGTGGGGGTGGGGGCTACATCCCTTAGTCAATGTGTTCTAATGAAACAGCAGGAATTCCTTAGGCTCTATTATATATACTTTAAAAATAAGACAAGTGTGTTGAGATCCTGCCCCTTTACAAATAAGGTTCTGATTCTTTCAAAGCAATGGATTTTGGATTAAAAAGTGTCGCCTAGAGCGAGGCTGCCACTTTTCGCCAATAATCATTTCAAGAGGAGACCTACATTACTGAGGACTGAGTTGCATAAGGAACTTGCATGAGGGAAGCCACGGACGAATAACTTTGAAGTGAGCTAACAGTTTCAGGCAGCTATGAGTGAGTTAAGGGCTGGAGGGCAGGTTTCTGGAGTCACGAGGGAGTCTGGTTTGAAAACAACAATTTTTTTTTCCCTGCTGCAGATCATTTCTGTGTCTAATTTTAGCCAGTTGGCCAGGAATTGAGGCTTTGGACCACAACTATAGGACCTAACGGGGCTGGAGCCTGGGTGGGAAGACAAACAGCCTCCTCAACGGTTACACAGGAGTTCAAATGGACGAGAGGCAGGAGGGGGTGAATGAGAAAGGGACACCGGCGATTTAAATGAATGAACGAAGCTCCTGACAACCTGAGCCTCTGGCGGCGGCCCCTCCCCCAGAGCACACGCATCTCTGGTTTGAGCAGTAAACAGGATCCAACAGAAAGGGTTCCCTAGGTTCACAGATAGGGGCGAGGTTTTTTTTAAGTCCCCAAGCCAAGTCAGGGGAACAGACAGAACTCCTGGTGAGGGCGCCAGCGTGGAGGGGAATCTTACCTTATGCAGGACATGCTCATGGAAGTCAGGGCCAGCTCCCCCCTGGTAGGAATCGAGTCTCTGCAGGTCCATGTCCGGCTTGGAGCCCGCTGCTCCCGCTCTCCCGCGTTCTGCGTCAGAGCTTCCGGAAGCTGGGTCCAGGCTCCAGGCTCCAGGCTCAGCTGAGTGCTGCAGGCTCGGGTCTAAGTCCCACGGGTCGGGCCGGGCTGCATCCGGGTTCAGCACTGGACAGCTCCCGCGGCGGCCCTGGCGGAGTACCTGGAGCTCAGGTCCACGACCTCTGTGTTTCAGCACCAGGAACAGCGACACCGCCCCTGTGTGCCCTGGACCAGAGTTCTGACACCTGGTCTGCTCCGAGTCCCGTCTCGTGACTCCAGGATGCGGGGAGGGACGCCAGCTTTCAGTCTAGCCAGTGGCCCGTGCGTATCTCATTCAGCTATGGGATCTCCGGAGGCTCAGCGATCCGGCTGCATTCGCAGGGCATTGCGGTCCGGGAGCTCACGGTTCCTGATTCTCAGTGAACGAGCGTCCTCGTCACACCACGCAGCTCAGCTCTCCCCCAGGGTTTGCAGAGGCGAAGTACTGAGACGCTGGCGCCGCTTCTCCGCTCTCCCTGGGCAGTTCCCTCCAGCATCTATGAGACAAATAGCGGTGTGAAGCCTGAGACTGATAGATGATGGGCTTTAGGGAGCCCCTGAAGTCTCTGAAATATTTTGCAAAATTCTCCTTAACTGCATTTTCCTAGGGAGAGGATCCAGACCTTAAATTACACTCTCTAGGATGCACATGGCCCCCCAAAAGTTAAGAACAACTGGCTTGGGAAAGGCAGAATGATGTTGGTTGAGAGCACAGACTCCGGATTCAAACCTTGGCTCCGATAAGGTTTAGTTGTGCCAGGTTACTAAGCAAAATGTTTTAGACATTATCTCATTAATCTGACCAATAATTCTATGAGATAGTTACTAGTGTATCCATTTTACAGGAATAGAAACTGAGGCTTCAGGGGTTTTAAAAAAAAACTGGTGTAGCTAGTTGGACTTGGAACCAAGGAATAGCTGACTTCAGATTTCACCCTTTTAACCAATATACTATTTTTATTCTGAAATTTTGAGTTGACCCTCATGTGGTGATTAAGTGGCAGTTTCATTTAGGATCCCTCAGGAAGTAATCTATTCATCATAGTACCAAATGGGAAACAAGGGAACTGCTAGGTTCAATGGATTTAAATAAAATATCCAGAATAAACTCTATGCGGACTGGATGCTGCATAAAATGATGAAATGGCGAGGTGGGATGGCCTTTCTTGCACTAAAAACCCAGCGATATTTCTCCTCTAGTGAAGGGCTTGGCACTGCTCCCCTGGCCAGGCTCTGGGCTGTTGGCGTGAGTGAGAAGTACGCAGGAGGGAAGGAACAGCCTGTACATGCAGCCACCTGTTCCCCCGACCAGTGAAGGTGGTGGTGGGAGCTGGAGCAGCCGTCTTCCATCCAAGATGCAAGACAAGTGCTGAGGATCATAGAGCTCCAGCTACAAGGGATCTGAGGCCCATGGAGCCGCCACGTCAGCCTTGGACTGCTTACCCTTGGATGTCAGAGCAAAGATACATACATTTCCATCGTGTGTATAGCATGGTAACATTGGTTTTTAATACAATAGCTGAGTGGGTATTCTAAATAATATAGTTGCTTTGTGTATAAAAAGTAAACACTATGGTCAAAAGAGTAGGGAAGGATGGGAGAAAGAGACTTGTCTGAATATGTAAAGCAGACGTGGGGAGAGGGTGAACAGGATGAGGCAAGATAGGTGCCTAGGGACAGTCACTCTGAGGATCATCTACTACTTGTAGCAAGTACACCCAATGCCCCACTCTGAGGATCCTTCATGCCTTAAGTTTTGTGCCCCAGGTGCCTCTCTTGGAGCCTTGATCGTGGGAAGGAAAGGAGATGGATAATAGAGGGATGGTGGTAACATAGAATGAGAGTAGAGTGGACATGAAGTTGAGTGGAATGGAGAGGAATTTTAGGAGAAGAAAGGAAGAGAGGAAAGAGTCAAGGGCAACCTTCATGTTAAAGGTTCCACATGGAAAGCTTTTAATTAAGAGAGTATTTCTTACACCTTGTATTTTAGAACTAGGAACAGATGGAAGGTCTGAAAACCAGGCATAAATGGGGAGAAAAATTCTGCACTCAACAGGGAGAGTGTGACAAAGGACAGGGATGTGTGACAGTCAGGTGAGTGTCAGCAGCTCAACACCCCACAGCCATATTTAAAGTGAGGTCACCAGGCCATGGCTGTGGCTGAACTAGAGGGGGAACCTATTGCCAAGAGAAGCTCTGAGGATGGGACTTTGGTCCTATGCTCTTCCCATTTCCAGGAGGACGATGCAGGTGGCAGAGCTATTTTGTCCTGTCCTATCAGCGATGGCCTCATAGTCTGCCAGGTGAGCAATGGCTGTGAGACTAAATAGGGTCCACCTGGAATAATCTCCACAGTCTAGGGCTATGTCTGTTATATATCCAGTCATTACATGATCTCATTGCCTGCCCCGCAATTTTCCTATAGCATGAGGCATGGAGAAGGGGATATCTGACTTCAAAAAGAGGTCATGGGGTTGCTGGGATTTCTGCTTGGTTCAAGACTGATGGATATGCCTGAAAATATAATTCAAATAGGTCTTTGTTTCCTTCTAGGAGAGAGTCTTGGTAGGAATGGAGGTAAGATGGGCAGTAGACATAGGAGAGAGCATTTTTCTTTGGGGAAGATTCTAAGAAAGTGCTTGGATTTGCATCTGACTCCAACACTCGATCAAGCCATGGGACCTTGATCAAGCCCCAGTCCCTAAGCCTCAGTTTCCTCACTCACACAATGGGAGCAACAAAACCTACCTGCCTGCACACATGGTCCTAAGGGGATTAACCAATCATCTGTTCAAGCACCACCCAAATCATAAAGCACTTGAAATGTTAAGTTTAAAAAGTGCCTAACTTGTTGGAAACCTTTTTAGAAGCCATTTGTATTTTTAGCAGGAATCTCCATTTGGGGGAGTGAGCTCCCCAGCAGCACATTTCCAGCTGGCTGTGGACCCAGAGCAGGAAGGTGTATGCTGAGAAGCACCCCACACCCCCAGGTAGAGTGCTTATGATCAATGAGGTTGGGTAGAGTGGTGGGAGACCTACAGCCCCAATGCTCATTTAAGGAAGCGTTTTTTGACCCTTTGGGGTTTATCCTGGCTTCCATGGTGCAGTAGCCCATCCAAGGGGCCAGGAGCAAGATCCGTAGGAAGTAGTGGAAAGAAGGAGTACATGAGTTTGGGATGGGTTAGGTAGGAGCCAAGGATCATCTACTGCTCTTAGCAAGTACACCCAATGTTTCACTCTGGGCTTGGAGGTTAAGAAACCAGAATTCCAATATTTACTTTGCCTCCAATGTACTGGGCAAGACATGTCATTTCTCTTCTGAGTCTCAGTCTCCCCATTGCTCAAATTGGATTTGGGGTGGGGTGAGAAGGATATTTCCCAGACACCTTACATTGGGAAGACCTTTATAGCTTATGTTCATTATCCTTTTTACTCCTCATAACATCAAAGGAGACACAGATGGTTGGTCCCATTTAACAAATTGCTAGTAAAAGTAAGAGTCAGAACTTGCACTGAGGTCTCTTTCTACTCTCAGATCCTTCCAGTAGTAGAGCTCTGTGATTCTCCTGCCACTGTGTAATAGAGTGTTCTTGAACACCTACTGTGTACAGGGAGCTGGGCCACAAAGAGGCTCTTAACCTAGAGTCATTTGTCTGCATGTCCTTCCTCCCCACTAGATTGTTAACTCCCTGAGAGCAATACACAGGTTGGCTTTTTTTTTGTTGTTGTTGTTGTTAATCCTTACCCAAGGATATTTTTCCATTGATTTTTTTTTTGGAGAGAGTGCAAGGGAGAGGGAGAGACAGAGAGAAACATCGATGTGAGAGATAGACATCGATTGGTTGCCTCCTGCACACACCCCGACCAGGACTGGGAACCTGTAACCAAGGTACGTACCCTTGACCGGAATCGAACCCGGGACTCTTCAGTCCCCGGGCTGATGCTCTATCCACTGAGCCAAATAGGCTAGGGCCATGTTGGCCTCTTTTTTAAAAAAATATTTTTATTCATTTCAGAGAGGAAGGAGAGGGGGAGAGAGAAACATCAATGATGAGAGAGAATCATTGATCCGCTGCTTCCTGCACACCCGCTACTAGCATGTTGGCTTCTTTGTGGCCTTCCTCAAAACACCCAGAACTGTGACTATCCTCTGGATAAATAATAATTAAGTAAAGACACAACGACAAAGCATAGGAAACAAACACTCCTGATATGGGTTGAGACCCACCCTGGATCCTGAACTCGGCTTGGGCTGTAGAGAAGGTTTCTCTGGCATTTTTGTTTATCCCCAAAGCGCTGGCCTTTGTTTTCTGTCTTATCTCCAGGGATGCTTTTAGCCTCGTGAGACACAGTCATCAATCAACATTTGCTCTCCAGATACTGCCCTGTGCCAGACACCACAGGATGTGCTTTATCAGCCTCTTAATTTAGTTTATGTTTCAGGTAGAAGCCAGACAAGAAAGACTCCACCCATCCATCAATTCCTGCTT
Organism: Plecotus auritus; assembly: GCF_963455305.1. NCBI lineage: Eukaryota > Metazoa > Chordata > Mammalia > Chiroptera > Vespertilionidae > Plecotus > Plecotus auritus. Next base: position 4,281,278 of record NC_137774.1, read on the forward strand.
TTGCTTCTTTTTGGAAAAACAACCCTCAATTCGAAAAATAAGTGTATCTGAGGATCATTTTCTTGGAGGTGGAAGGATACTAAGAAATGAGTTGGCCCACGGAAAATGGTCATGATGAGAAAAGGGGACAATTTGTATAAGAAGGCATCAATTTCAGATGTAGACGATACATTCGGAATAAAAAGGGAAGCATTGTTACCAGCACATTAGTAGTAAGGTAAAGAGATTGTGGTAATTTTTATTTTCTCAGTCTTCTGGAGCTTGCAAAATTTCTATAGTGAATATAGAAAATATGCATTTAAACCAGGAAACAAAATTTATAAAAAACAAGAAATGCTCTTTCTTAAGCTGGATGGCGGGCACACACAGGTGTGCATTTTATTACTCTTTATCATTTATTTATAGGTGGTATATATGTTTTGTATAAAATATTTTAACACTATTTTTTTTTCAGTCGTAGGACCTCTTGTTTAATAAAATTTAATCTGGAAGCAGTCTTAATTGAAGCAGGGGTTCCCTGAAGGCTAGCCTCATTTACAATGTCCTCTTGACTCTTGCTACTATTGTTGGCATAAACTCTGTTTTGTCTGATATAAGTATAGCTACCCCCGATTTCTTTTGGTTTCCCTTTGCATGGAATATATTTTTCCATCCTTCACTTTGAGCCTATGTGTGCCCTGAAAGAATCTCTTGTAGGCAGCATGTAGTTGGGTCTTGTATTTTTATCCAGCCAGCCAGTCGATGCCTTAATGATTAGAGAATTCAATCCATTTACATTTAGAGTAAGAATTGATACGTAAGGACTTACGAATGCCTTCTTATTAACTGCTTCCTGGCTGTTTTCTATTTTTCATTCCCCCCCTCTCTTTCTGCTTATCTTTGTGAATATGCTGTCATTGCCCTCTCTTTATCTTTTGTGAACCTACTATAGTGTTTTTGCCTGTGGTTACCATGGGGCTTTCATAAGACATCTTATAGACAAAGCAGTCCATTTTAAGCGGATAGCAACTCAACTCTGATCACATACAAAAGCTTTACCCTTTTGCTTCACCCTTTTTATGGATTTGATGTCACATTTTACCTGCTATTTTGTGTATTTGTTAAAAAAAACACAGTAGTTATAGTTATTTTTAATACTCCTTTCTTTTAACATTTATACTATAGGTAATGGTTACCTCACCATCATATTGCAGAATTAGGGTTTTCTAAATCTAACTATATATTTACATTTACCAGTATATTATATATTTTGCATATTTTCATGCTGTTACTTAGCATATTTTCATTTCAGCTTGAAGTACTCCTTTCAGCTGAAAGTGGTGTTGAACTGCCTCAGCTTTTTTTGGGTCTGATAATATCTTTATTTCTCTCTCATTTCTGAAGGATAACTTTGCCAGACAGAGTAGTCTTGGCTGCATTTTTTTTTTCTTTAAACATGTTGACTATACTATCCTACTTTCTCCTGACCTGTAGACTTTCTGCTGAAGAATCCACTGATAAATTAATGGGCATTCCTTTGTAGTTTACAATATTTTCTCCCCCTCCCTGCTTTTAGAGTTCTCTCTTTGTCTTCAAATTTTGACAGTTTTATTATAATTTGTCTTGGAGAAGATCATTTCACATTGAGATAATGATGATCTATTAGCTTCTGGAAATTGCATGTCCAAGTCTCTCTCCCCAGGTTTGGGAAGTTCTCAGCTATTATTTCTTCGAATAAACTTTGCCCTCTTCTCCCTCTCTTCTCCTTCTGCAATTCCAATTATTCTGATGTTTGTACTTCTGATGGTGTCCTATAGATCATGTCGGCTTACTTTGCTTTTTTTCCTTCTTTTTTTCTTTGATCTCCTCTGACCAGATTATGTTAAAATTCCTATCCTCTAGCTCACTGATTCTATCTTCTGTTTGGTCTATTCTGCTACTGATGCTCTTTATAACATTTTTTAAAAAATTTATTCACTTAATTCTTCAGTTCTATAATTTCTATTTGGTTTCTTTTTGTGATTTCTATCTCTTTATTAAATTTCTCATTTGTTCATGTAGAGTTTACCTGATTTTGTTAAATTGTCTTTTTTTTTTGAGTCCTCAAAACATTTATTTTGAATTCTTTATCAGGTAGATTGCAAAGTTTTATGTCTTTGAGTTTATTTACCAGAAGATTATTATTAGTTTTTTTGTATGTGTGATATCCTGGTTCTTTGATTCTTCATGTTCCCTGACATATTGCATTCTGTTTTTGCATTTGAAGTAGAAGTCACCTCTTCCAATATTTACTAATTGGCTTCAAGTAGGAGATATTTTTCATTGGTTTTGTCTATATCTGGAACTTTCTCCAACCTTGTATGAATATATCTGCTTTTTGCTCCCTCTTTTGGCAGAATTCTTAAGCTTGTATATTTTCTCTCTACCTTACAATTTAGTAGGCTGGCTGTTGGGAGCCTCTTTTGTTTTCCAGAAGGTGGTGCTATAGCTCAAGTTTGTGGTTTTCCTTTCCACAGAGCCCGGCCTGTTTTCTGAGCACACTCCTTCCCTGTCTACCAGACTGTATATTGCCACCACACTCAACACGTGCACAAAGATTTGGCTGCAGAGTTGGGGGAGGTGTAGGCTCAACACGGGCCATTGGGGGTGGCCAGATTGGAGGATCCTTGGATGAGGTTATCCAACGAGCTCATGAGTGAGTTTCTTGCTGGAGTTCTGAATGCCATTTCTTTAATGCCCGTTGATATTCTTATCTGCCTTGTTCCAGTCATGGAGGTTCTGCCTCAATATTCTGGTGGCTGCAGAAGGAAACCGGGTTTCTCCAGCAGTGTCCCCCATAGCTGGTGAAGCTGGACACTCACTCACTACTCTCTCTTTTCTCCTCAAAAGAGGTTGCAACTGGCTAGTTCAGCCCCACTCTGTGCTACCTTGGGCGAGTGGTAGTACTGGCTAAGTTCCATTTACCTTCTGCAGTGAATCTAAACAGTTTCAATGATCTCTTAGTCTAGTCTCGCCTGTAGATTTAGGGGAACAACACACTCTTTAACTTGCAACCTCTTAATCAATGACCACAGGAAGCCTTGAGCTGCCTTTGTGTCTGCATCTCCCCATTGTTTACACCCCTCAGTTTTCTGGGACACTTGCCCTTATGCATGTTATGAGCTCACATCGAAACTTCTGTGAATCTAGGAATTGAAACTGCAGTCAGTTTAGCAGGAAGTGTGCAATGCTGGGCAGTTTCTAAGAGTTATTGCTTGTGTGGTTCTTTGTGACTGACTCCTAGTTAGAAGCTTGTATTCGTCATTTTCTTGCTGACTAGTGGACTGTGTATGTGAACATAAGTGGGAATGTGTGAAAGCTCTTTGTATTTGAATGTGAGCATTTTATGTGTTCTTCTATGGGGTTCACCAACTGGAAAAGCAGGATCTGCAGGGGCTGCTCACACATGTGCCCAGAGATATCTGGAACTGCTGTGGCTCAGATGTTTTCCCCGGGACAGCCTGTGGACATAAACCTTTGCCTTGGGTTTAGTTTTTGGGCACATTGGGCTTGTGAGGAGCTGCAGGAGTCCACCAGAAACCAGAGTGTGGGAATGTGCCACATTTCAGCATTGCTGGCTTCCTCTTCTGCTGAGCTCCTCTGGGGAGGAATCAAGTCATGGGGGTGGGGAAAGAGGCCAGTGTCCATGTTCCAAGTTGTCCAGGGATATCCTGATGGAAGCAGAGGTGGAGGAAGGAGTAGCAACACTGTCCAGTACGAACCTCCACAAGGTGGGTCCAGGCAGGGTTTGCATCACAGGCTGGAACAACAAGGGTTGGAGGGACCAGGTCAAATGACCGCTGTGACCCTGAGTGTGGGACAAGGCTGTGGGACCTGAGGAGCTGAAGCGACCTTTGGAAATTAAGATTTCCAGTGACGCCCAGCTATCGTGGCTCAGTGGTTGAGCACTGATCTATGAACCAGGAGGTCATGGTTCAATTCCCGGTCAGGATACATGCTTGGGTTGCTGACTCGATCCCCAGCATGGGGCCTGCAGGAGGCAGCCAATCAATGATTCTCTTTCATCATTGATGTTTCTAGCTCTCTCTTCCCTCTCCCTTCCTCTCTGAAATCAATAAAAAAATATATTTTTAAAAAAAATCTCTCGCGACATCCTCCTGCTGCACCCGAAGGCCAACTTTCCCTTCTTTCTCATTTGCCATTGTTGGCTGCTCCCTTTGGAAAACTTCGCCATATCATGTCCCTTGGTTCTTTTGTTTTTCTGAAATTAACTTCTTGTTTTTCTTCATTGACTCCTCTTCCTCAGCCAACCCCTTAAATGTCAGGTCCTCCAACATTCCTGTCTTCTTCTTGGTCTGCAGTACAGATTCTCTGAGCAGTACATACACTTAAGTTGGAGAACATTCTTTTCACCACTGTCTCATCCATTCTACTGGTCTTACTAAGCCCCTCTGTCAAACTCTCCAATTAGTGTGTCAACCTTCCACCTCTCTCTTGGACCTCGACCTGGAGATCTTTTCATGACCATTTCTGAAGCTCCTCCAACTCATTTCCCTCCCAGCCTGTTCTCCCTGGCTTCCCTCACTCAGTTCATGGTGTCCCCAGCCCCAAAGCTCGATGTTCTAGATTATTTTTAGCTCCTTATTCTTCACCTCCCAGGGATCAAAAATCTTGTCAATTCTACCTTTATTTCGTAGCTCTCACATTTTCCTTGTTTTGTCAATTCTCATAGCCACTCTCAAGATTTGGAGTTTTATTACTAGACTCGCCTCTTTTCAGTTCATCCCACATACCCCTGCAGGAGAAGCCTCTTTCCAAACCTCATTTTAAAGCTTACATTTTAAGAGAGGAGAAGGTGGTGGCGTAGGTAAATGCCTGAACTCACCGCAACTCCTCACAACCACATCAAAATTACAACTAAAATACAGAACAACCATCATTCAGAACTGCCTGAAAGCTGTCTGAACGGGAGGGAGATCACTTCTGCGGAGGCCGCCCATGAGGAGCCAGGGGTCCCAGCCCCATACCAGACCCCCTGGGAAGAAAAGTCCCCTAACTGTAAAAACTAGCGGGGGTTGGGGCTCAGTGACGTGGAGGTTGCTAGAGACACAGGTGTTCCTTTTAAAGGACTGGCGTACATCCTCAATTTACAAGGTCCCACTTCCTCTAAGCTCCAGCACCAGGGCGAGGCTCTGGGGAACCCAGACACATACCGGAAGGAACTGGATTGTCTGGCATCGGGGCAGGAACTCCGGGGGGCTTTCTCCAAAATGGAGGTGCTTGCTGGGGTCATTGCTCCTGTTCTGGGACCTCCCTGGTCCCAGGGCTGACTGGCAGCCATCTCTGTTTGCTCTGCCCTAGTGATTCCCTGAGACCCCGCCCCATCCAATTTATAGCCCCATCTGATTTGAAGCCTCACCCAACCTGTTTGCAGCAGCTTTTGCATATTAATGGCCTGTCCTTGCTCCGGCTTCAGACTGCTAAAATCTCTAAACAAGCTGCAGCTGGGTCAGAGTGCCCCAAGCCTATCAGTAAAAGGCCCAAGACCCGGCACTAGCACGAGCCTGCTTTGCTTCCCAGCTGGGCCTCCTCTGGGCGCCTCCAAGCCCAATACGAATAGCTCCTGCAGGGTGGCCCCAGGCAGTGGCTGACTGCACCTCCCTGGAGGCCCTAGAGCCAGTGCACCCCGTGGACAGCTTCAGACCATAGCAGATTACAACTCTACACATTCATGAGCAACACACTCAACAGGCAGACTCAGTGAGCACCAAAGCCCCACTGAAGCAAGTCCTGCTCCATAGGGGTGTTTCCTACACACAAGAAATCTAATGAACAAAATAAACTGGTGAGTAAAATAGAATCAGAGGCATGGAAGCATGGAATAGACTGATGAATCTCAGAGGGAAGTGGGGAGGGGGGTAGGAAGAGATTAACCAATGATCTTACCTATGGACACAGACAGTAGGGTGGTGAAGTCCTGCGGCGGGTTGGGAACGAGGTGAAAGGGAGCAATAAGGGGGAGAAGAAGGGAGCATCTGTAATAGTCTCAACAGTAAAGATAAAAAAGTAAAGTTTACATGTTAAAGTTTAACTAGTTTTTTCCACTGTTATTGCCTGTATACCACATCTTCCTCAAATGTGAATTCTTTGGTTGATTTCTCAGTTGGGTGGAGTACTATGAGTAATTTTAGTTAATTCTCACTGGAGGATGTTTTTTCCCCACTGATTTTTAGAGACAATGGAAGCAGGGCTGGGGGGTGTTGTGGGGGGAGAGACACAGAGAGAGAAACATCTATGTGAGAGAGACATCGATTGGTTGCCTCCTGCATGCACCCTGACCAGGTCTGGGGATCAAACCTGCAACCCACATACGTATGTACGTATGTGCTCTTGACTGGAAATTGAACCTGTGAATGGTGTGTGGACTGGTGCTCTAACCACTGAACACATTGGCAAGGGCTATGAGTCATTTTTAAGAAAAGACAGTGTACATGGAGGGTGTACCTTTGGAGTCGTTGCATTTTTAAAATGTCTCTTTTTCTCTATGAGATATAACATTCTTGGGCATTGATTCTTTTCTTTCAAAATACCATAGACGTTACTCTATTGCATATATATGTCTACTTAATTGCATATAGTATATCAGGTACACACATGTATGCATTTAATTATAAAATATATAATTCCTAGAGAAGACAGCATATAACACACATGTATTTGCAGAATAATTTTGAAGCCGTGTTTATATAACTACCAATGAGGTCAAGAAATAGCATGCTGTCAGTACCCATGTGCTTTGTTGTTGGGTCTAGGGCTCAACCTACATACCATCTTTCACCAGATATGGCGAAAGAGGGAAGATAAGAAGTCGTGCCTTACAGCAGAAGTTAGAAATGGCAGATGAATGGGCAGAGAGTTATAAAAGAGAGTGAAGTTTAAGGCTATAAATATCGATCTCTGAGGAAATAGAGGGAAAAGTAGAAGCCACTGACGGGGCTCGTCACTGGATTATATTTTCAGGCACCTGTGTCCTAGAGAAAAACACACTTCCGATATGTAAGCTGGAGTGGAGGGAATGTATAACTGGCCGAGAGACCAGATGAGAAGCTATTTTTCATGTCCACGACTATTCCAAAGATATTTAGCATTTGCTGAGAAGTCACTAGGTTCCAGGCTCTGTGCTAAGCACTTGACTTGTGTTCACTCATTTATTCCTACGAGATAAGAATGATTACTATTATTCCGTTTTATGGCTGAAGAAACTGAGGATGAGCACGATTTAGCAACATGCCCAAGGGCACATGGTTAGTAAAGGATGGAGATGGGATTTTAGTCTGTGCTCAAATCTATGTTCTTAACCAACACTGAACTAGAGGCGCGGTGCATGAATTTGTGCACCAGTGGGGTCCCTCAGCCTGGGCTGCGGGATTGGGCTGAAACCAGCTCTCTGACATCACCCAAGGGGTCCCGGATTGTGAGAGGGCGCAGGCCAGGCTGAGGGACCCCACCAGTGCAGGATCAGGGCCAGGGAGAGATGCGGGAAGTTGGCCAGCTGGGGAGGGATCTTGGGAGGGCTCCAGGGCGTGTCTGGCCCACCTCACTCAGTCCCAATCGGCCGGACACCAACAGCAAGCTAACCTACAGGTTGGAGCATCTGCCCCCTGGTGGCCAGTGCACATCATAGCGAGCGGTTGAGCGGCCTTAGCATATCATTAGCATATTACGCTTTGATTGGTTGAATGGTTGACTGGACACTTAGCATATTAAACTTTTATTATATAGGATTAGATTAATAGTGTACAACTAGGAGGAGTGGCCCCTTGGGAAGAAGGAAAATTGGGTCTGGAACTTAGGAAGGAGATTAGGTTTGAGGAAGAGGTATGAGGTCATCTGCTTGGAGGTGGTCTCTAAGTGGGGTGCTTTATGATGTAGAAGTAGGCAGCCAGAGAGAAGGGGTAGCTGATTAGGTCAAGAAAGAGTCCCAGACAGGAAGAGAGAGTCGGGGGACACAGGATCTCCTCTGTGCGAGGTTTTGCATAATTGGGATTGACTTCCTTTTTTTTCTTTTTTCAGTTTTCAAGTGTGAGTTTTATTTTTTTAATTTAATAAATCTTTATTGTTCAGATTATTACAATTGTTCTTCTTTTTTTCCCCCATAGCTCCCCTCCACCCGGTTCCCATCCCACCCTCTGTTCTTACCTCCCCCCTACTGTCCTCATCCATAGGTGTACGCTTTTTGTCCAGTCTCTTCCTGCACCCCCACACCCCTCTTCCCCCGAGAATTGTCAGTCCACTCCCTTTCTATGCCCCTGATTCTATTATATTCACCAGTTTATTCTGTTCATCAGATTTTTTATTCACTTGATTTTTAGATTCACTTGTTGATAGACATGTATTTGTTGTTCATGATTTTTATCTTTACCTTTTTCTTCTTCTTCCTCTTCTTAAAGAATACCTTTCAGCATTTCATATAATACTGGTTTGGTGGTGATGAACTCCTTTAGCTTTTTTCTTATCTGTGAAGCTCTTTATCTGACCTTCAATTTTGAATGATAGCTTTGCTGGTTAGAGTAATCTTGGTTGTAGGTTCTTGCTATTCATCACTTTGAATATTTCTTCATCTGGCCTGCATAGTTTCTGTTGAGAAATCAGCTGACAATCGTATGGGTGATCCCTTGTAGGTAATTAATTGTTTTTCTCTTGCTGCTTTTAATATTCTCTCTTTGTCTTTTGCTCTTGGCATTTTAATTATGATGTGTCTTGGTGTGGTCCTCTTTGGATTCCTTTTGTTTGGGGTTCTGTGCACTTCCTGGACTTGTAAGTCTATTTCTTTCACCAGGTGGGGGAAGTTTTTGGTCATTCTTTCTTCAAATAGGTTTTCAGTATCTTGCTCTCTCTCTTCTTCTGGCACCCCCATAATTCGGATGTTGGTACCCTTGAGGTTGTCCCAGAGGCTCCTTACACTATCTTCAAATTTTTGGATTCTTTTTTCTTTTTGCTTTTCTGGTTGAGTGTTTTTTGCTTCTTTGTATTTCAAATCTTTGACTTGATTCTTGTGGTCCTCTAGTCTGCTGTTAGGTCTCTGTATAATATTTTTTATTTCAGTCAGTGTATGTTTAATTTCTAGTTGGTCCTTTTTCATATCCTCGAGGGTCTCACTAAATTTTATTGGCCTTTTCTAGGAAATTCTTGAAAAACCTTATATCCGTGGTTTTGAACTCTATATCTAGTCATTTGCTTTCCTCCATTTCTTTCATTTGTGATCTGTTTCTTTGTCTCCGCATTTTCGTTGCTTCCCTGAGTTGGTAGAGTAGCTTTGTGTGGTAGGTGTCCTATAGGGCCCAGTGGCTCAGCCTCCCCAGTTACCTGAGGTGGACACTCTTGGTGCACCCCTTTGTGGACTGTGTGCTCAGCCTTGTTGTAGTTAAGTCTTGACTGTTGTTAGTATCACTGGGAGGAATTGACCTCCAGGCCAATTGTGTCTACACTGGGAGAACTTCTGTGCTGAAGACACTCTTATGAGACAAGACTTGCAAAATTGCAAAAGCCTCTGTGCTCAGCTTGGATGGGGTGGAGTTTCAGGGCAGAGCAGACAGCCTTGGTTTCCCATCAGCCCTGCCCTATGAAGCCCCTGGGTCTCAGTGTCCCTCGGTAATCGCTGCAAGCAGCTCTGAAAGAAAGCTGCCCTCGAGTTTCACCCGCTGCCAGACAGTCCAGTTTCTCCCTGAATGAGTCAGGGTTCCCAGAAACTTGCCCAGAAATGGAGTTCAGTGCAGTCGGGAGCTTCTGTCTTCCTCCTGCTTTAGAAAGCCAGCTGTTCACTCAGCCGCCCATGCATTCAGCAGTCAGTCCTTTCTGCATGTGCGCGCCTCTGGACCTCTGCCTTTCATAGCTCCCGAGTCTCAGTGTGCTTTCTCTTTTCCTGACTGTCCAGATTCCCCCCGAATGAGTCTGGTTTCCCAGCGTCTCGCCCAGGACTGGAGTTCAGTGCAGTCGGGAACTTCCATCTCCCTCCCACTTTAGAAAGCCAGCTGCGCACTCAGCCGCCCATGCACACAGCCGTCCTCTCTGCGTGCGAGCCTCCATAACTCAGCCTTTTGCAGCTCCTCTGAGTCTCAATGTGCTTTCCTCTTTTCTTCTAGTTGTAGAATTCCCACTCAGCCAGCTTTCCTGTGGTTCTGGATGGTGTCCATTTTGTCTTTTAGTTGTAGTTTAGATATTGTTGTGAGAGGCAGCAGCTTAGGTGTTTACCTATGCCGCCATCTTGGTTTCTCTGGGATTGACTTTCATGAAGGTTCAGGGTGTGGCCCAAACATTATACTGCTACTAAGTAGGGGAAAAAGTCAGCAGATTTTCCTTGTTGTGCTTAGTCCATTCTCTGGCATGTCTCTTGCCCCTCCTCCCATTTTTCTAAGTAAGGCTTCAAATTAGGAAGTAGCTTAGAGATTGAAAAGGAAGCAGATGACACAGAAACACATAGGAAACTTGAAGGAGGAGAGGGCTGATGAGCCACACTCTGTTGCAAACATCTGAATTCCAACTGGGACTTGGATTTGCAGGGGACACCAGCCAGGGATATAGGACCATGTGGCTGCCTCCAGCTCTGCTTCTTCTCTGCCTCCCAGGTGAGCGGGCCTGGGGCTTGGGGAGCCTGCTATTACAGGAGGCAGGACAGAAGGTAGAAGGTGTGCCCTGGGTTCAAGCCAGAGGCAAAGCAAAAGCAGAAATGGGAAGGACACATCCATCCATCCACCTGAATATTCTGCTATGCATTTAAACATTTGTCGCCAGATCCTACATACACTTATTGAGTACCAACTGAGTGCCAGGACTGTTCCAGATGCTGTAATTAAGAACACTTTCTGCACTCAGGGGCTCATGGTAGAATGAGGAAGTCAAGTAGTTCCAAAACAACGTGGAACCCGTTAAAGAAGAGACCCCTAACTCTCCTGTTGGAAGGACACTAGACTTTGCCAAGGCCTCACTGGACGTTGGTCTTGAAGAATGAGTGGAAAGGGGACTAGGTTACGTAAAATGTGGCGCTAGAGAGATCGTGGAAGGTTCAGAATTGGCAGTGGTTCTGTTTTGTTGGAGTCCAGTTGAAAGGAGTTGGAAAGATTTGCTAGAAAGAATTAATGGGGGGTCTAAAATGCCATTTTCAGCATTTACCTTAAATTTTCTTTTAGAGTCAAGGTGTGGTGTGATGTAAGCAAGTAAATGAAATTGTTCATCTCAGGCTGGACTTTTAGAAGAGCAACTCTTAGATAAGCTATTGCAAATGCCTGAGGGCACTTTTTTTTTTTTCCCCTCTGTGGGAAGTAAGTTTAGAATAAAAATGAGAGGGCAGTCTTCATGTTTGTAGAATAATTTTATGGTTGGGTTTCCTTACGAAGCATAGAACCTGCCCAACACAATGACAGACTCTTTCAGAAACTGGGTGGGAAGGCAGAGATTTCAAAGAAGAAACCAGCTGGGTGACACTGACCTTGTGTGGTTTCCTAATAAGTGGAATGAATGAGTGGACTGGCTGACCTTCGAGGTGTCCTAAGGCCCTCATAATCCAAGTCTTAGACGTAGAACGACATTTCAAAGAGATGTATTTCCGTACACCTGGGAGGTGCTCGAAATGTCTTAAAAGATGATGACAATGATGTTCATGGATAGACATTTTGTGAATCACCATTGTGGACAGGATGGGCACGCAGAGCAGTCTTGGCTGGAGCCAGCTTGCACGGGCTCATGAGAGTCGATGATGAGTGTGTTTTCCCAACTTCATGTTCAGTGACAGCATGTGGTTAGCTTGAAATCAGTCATAGTGAGAGTATTTACACCAGGGAAATCGGTCAATGCTTCAAATCAGGCCTTCTTTCCCTCTTCCCCTGCAGAGAGCTGGTTATCAGCTTTGTCACTGCTTGTTTTAATCTACTTGCTTCAATGAGATAAAATTACCTAAGTGCCCTAGCCTGGGTGCAGTGAAACGGATGACGGAAAGCACGTCCCACCCCTTCGCGCACAGCTGGCTGACCTCCGCAACCCCACAAGCTCACCTTTCCCTCCAGGGCCCTTTGCAGCTGGGGCTCAAATGAAAACTTCAAAGTCACTTGGACAGACTTACATGTCCAGTCTCCTTCTTCATCCCCGCTCCTGTCTTTCCAGGCCCTGTGGACCCTGATTTTGGGTGACCAGCTCACACCCCAAACCTGTGTCAGGAAGCCTAATAGGGCCTCCTTGGGGACCCGCCCCTTCTCAGCGGCCAGGGGTGTGACAGAGTGTGTTGATCCTCCCTAGAGAGTCCCGGAGAGCCAGAGATTTAGTTTTCCTCCCTCGAGGACACACAGAGAGTGGAGTAAACAGATGTGGACTCTTAAAGGACAGGTCCGAGTTGCAGGAAGCCCAGCATGCAGAGGCCTCACTCCAAAGGGAAGTTTGGGTGATGACCGAATCTCCCCCCTCCCTCCCAGCAGAGGCTGCAGGCTAAGCACAGGGCAGGACAGCCAGCTCTCTCTGCTCCCACCTCCAGCTGTGGTGCAACTCTGCCTGTCCCCAAGGGACAGGGTCCCGTGTGGTTACTCCTTGTCTCTGGGCACCCAGAGCACAGGCTTCTCCTCCTCCTGTTGACTGCCGTCCCCAGACCCTCTGGCTTCGGTCTAAGCTCAGGTGTCCTTCCAGGTCGCCACACCCGAGCCCAGAACCGTCCACACCTCCCTGGCACCTTCCCCCTGGGGCTTTCAGGCAGCTGCTGCTGCTGCTGCTGTTACTGGGGGCCATCAGGATGGAGTCCTGGGATGTGGTTTGTGTTTTCCAGGCTGCTTGTCCCTGGTGGGTCCCAGATTTGTGACCGGCACCACGGGGACTTCCCTGACCATACAGTGTCAGTATGAGGAGGATTACAAGGGGTATAATAAATACTGGTGCCGAGGACAGTATGACACCGACTGTGACAAGATTGTGGAGACCCAGGGAACAGAGAGAGAAGAGAGAAATGGCCGTGTGTCCATCAGAGATGACGCTGCTGACCTCACCCTCACAGTGACCATGGAGAGCCTCCACGCAGGCGACGCCGGATCCTACTGGTGTAAAATTCAGACAGTGTGGATCCTGGATGAGTGGTCACGTGACCCCTCGTTCCAGGTTCAGGTGTCTGTTTCCCCAGGTAAGAGCTCCCCTTGCTCCAACAGTAGACCTCATGGGCTATCAGACTCACTCTCGATTTCTTTCCTCTTCACCTGCACACTTCCGTGCAGCCTAACCCAGTCTTCCCTCTTTCTCTTTTAGGTTGAGGGTAAAGTTTTCTCCTCCAGTTCAAGAGCAATAATCCTGTGACTGGCTTCTCACCCCATGGCTCCTTGCCTCCCATCCCCGTGGGCCAAATCCCCTCTTTGCCATCCATAGCCTTTCTCCATCCATTATCCACACCCTCCCCTCTCCCCAGCCTCTTCCTCATCACTGCTCTTTGCCTTGGCCTTTCACATGTGTCAGCTGGTAATCCTGCAGCCTCCTCCACCTGCCACCATTTCTCTTTTCCCTCCTTTCTGCTGGCCTGGAAGGTGGACGAGGTACGTTTCCTCCTCGGTGCTCCAGCTGTACCTGGTGGGGTCTCACCCCAGTGTCCACACTTTCCATTAATGTGAGTCAATGAATCTGTTTAGGTGTCTCTGCTTTTCTGTAAGGGCAGGGATGGTGCCACATCCATCAGCAAGTCCCAACAGCAAGGACCTCAAAGGCTGTGGTTGGTAAACCTGAGCCGGTGTTGGGTGCTCTGTGAAGGGCTGAGCCCGGGTTGACTGCTTTTTAGGGGACATCAAGAGGCTAGGATGGAGTGGAGGTGGGGCTGTAAGTTATGCCAATAGTCTGAACACCCGAGGTCCTTGGGAGAAACTGGGTGACACCTATCCCCACCCCAGCTTTGGGTTAAAGTGGCTTTAGTTTCCATATAAATGGCGCTCTGAGCCCCTCCCACAGTCTCTATGAGGCTCTGAGCCATCTTCATCCAGAATCCTCCATCCGAGGCTCCTCATCAGGCTGGGGAACCCCTGAGGGACCCCTGCCCTCACCCCAGGTAGAATCAGACTTGGGGTGGAAGGAACAACCTGGCATTTACTAGAGGTGACTCTTGACTGGATCTGAGGGGCTCCACCCAGGATGTGGCCTGGGTTTGGCTTCAGGCTATCTCTTGAACCCCCACCTCCCAGATTCAAACAGCTGTGTGGTGCATGGCTGGGGAGACAGCGATGCCTGATGTGTGATTTTACCTCCAGCACCTCGTACGACCACAAGACGAACCACACATCCAGCCACACCTGCCACGTTCCCGGTGGTGACCACTGGGCAGAATTTCAGCACCAACCACTGCTCAGGGTAAGGGCCCACGCCCCGGAGGCCATGGAGGAGGAGGGTCAGCAGCCTTATGGGACCCTGGGGTGGGGGCTGAAAACACACCACGTCTTTTTCCTCCCTGTCTGTGGGGTTTCCCTCCAACTCAGGTCCTGATTTTCACATGGGGATTCTGAGTGGGAAATGTCACTGGTTCTGTGTATACTGACCCCGTGGGGCAGTTTCGGGGACACAGGAGGAGGCTGGTTCAGGTGGCAGTGCAGTCCCTTCTCCCAGCCCCACCTTTCCCCTCCTCCTTCCCCACTCTGTGCTGGACTCAGAGTCCTGGTTCTGGTCCTTAACCTGGGCTTGCTCCAACGGCCTTTCTCTACTGGAGATCCTGCTCCTCCCATGAGCTGCTTGTGGGTTTGTGGGGAGACGGGCTGGCTCCAGGCTGGAGTTTGGACCCATTAGCCTCACAAAGACACTAAAGAAGGGCTGAGATGCTGCTGCCTGCCCCTGAAGGAAGGGACAAGGGCTTAAAGTGTGAGTTTCAATACGTCATTGATAAAGGGGAAGCTGAGGGGCAAAGGAATGGAGAGAGAGAGAGAAAGCGGGGAGCACGCTCAGAAATCGGGTGCAGCCTGGTTTCTCTTCTCCTTTTCTCCACCACCCTCTTTTCTCTTTTCTCCATTGTCCCTCTGGGAGAGTTTCAAGGGCAGCTCTGGATCAAGTGGGGAGAGATGGCAGGGGTCCTAGAGAGGGGCCCTGGAGTGGGTCCCTTCTAAATTGGATTCTGAGTGATTTGGGCGTTAGAGTCAGGGCACAGGGAGAAGCAGGGACAAAAGGATCCCGGGGCCTCCCCCTGAGGGTCATTTCATTTCCCATCACTGTGTCCCCTACAGGGTTCCGCTCAGCACTGTCCACTTCCTGTTCCTGATCTTCCTGAAGCTGCCCCTGTTCCTGGGCGTGCTCGGTGCTGTCCTCTGGATGAGCAGGTGTCAGAAGGGCCCCGGAGGCGGACAGAGTCAGCCTGACCAGGGGACTCCACCATGCCATCCACCAGCTCCAGGAAAGCCCTGTCCAGGAATACAGTCCTTCCGACTGGACCAGAGAGACCTGCGGGCTCTGCACTCCAGGGCAGCGAGGCAGCAGTGCCTGGACTCTGCAGGGACCTAAGACTTTGGAGGGCATTGTTCCTGTGCTTCCAGGGAGGGTCCTGGATCTCAGAGGACACCCGCTCTGGTCCTCAAGTTGGGGAAAGATGAATCTCCGGGCCCCTGTGTCGGGTCCTCCTCTCTCCGTCCCAGATCCTCAAGTATTCTCCGGAAGTTGCACTCTCAGAAGCCTGGCTCTTTATTCTTCTCTGTGGCACAAAAGCTTAGCTCAGTGTCCCCCAGGGCAATAACCACCTCCTCCCTGCAGTCAGGAGGCTCCTGGAAGACACGCCCCTCACAACTTAGTCCTTGAGCTCCCTGGGCTCCATTGTCCCCTCTTCTCGGGGGTCTCAAACCTAGAACACCACAAGAATGGGGTGTCGTTTACAGACACAGGAAAGGCAGGTGCAGGCTTGAATGATGCATAGCTTAGATTTCTCTGTGTGACCAAGCAGAGAAATCTAACAGGAAGCCAGAGACGTGGGTTAGCAGAGCACTGATGCTGGAGAGAAGTCGGATGGAGAGGTGAAATCTTCAAGGGAAAAGTTCAGAACCAAGGACAGAGCATTTGAAGACCCTACAGTTAAGAGCCAGGCGTTTGGGATTCTGTATTTTCTTCCATGAATCTGTGTGTCTGTCCCTCCTCTCATGTCACATTTCTTGATTACCGTGGCCACAGCAATAAGTCAACATCAGGTTAAGTGACTGCTGATGCAAGAGTAGAGAGTACAGGCAGAGAATTCCTCCCTCTTTATTCTTTTCCAAAATTGTCTTAGTTATTCTAGTTCCTTTGCCTTTCTGCATACATTTTAAAGGAAGCTTGTCTTTAGCTACCAAAAAAATCTTGCTGCGGCTTTGGTATGAATTGTGTTAAAGTTATCCTATATAATAAAAGGCTAATATGCAAATTGTCCCCTTGACTGGGAGTTCAACCAGGAGTTTGACCAGGGGGCGGGGCTGGCCCGCCAACAGTCTGAGGCCCCTTGCCCGGACCGGCCAGGCCCGATCAGGCCCGATCAGGGCGGGCTGGCTGGACCCCACCCATGCATGAATTCATGCACCGGGCCTCTAGTAGATTAATATTGTGAAATGGGTATCTTTACGATGTTGAGTCTTCTCATCCACAAACGTGGTGCAGATCTCAATTTATTTAAATGCTCTTTGACTTCCACCATCAGCATTTTGTAAATTTTCAGCATAAAGTGCTGCTCATGTTCTGGTCGATTTATACCTGGGTAGGGTACTTCTTCTTTTGGGGGGAGCAATTGTCAATAGTACTGTGTTTTTCATTTCGGTTTCTACATGCTTGTTGGTAGTATATAGAAATATAATGATTTGTGTGTGTCTCAATCTTGTTCCTGTGACCTTGTAAACTCATCGATCAGTTCTAGCAGTTTTTTGGTAGGTTCCTTGGGATCTTCTACAGAGACAATCACGCCATGTGCAAGAAAGACACTTTTATTTCTTCTTTTCTAGTGGGTATGCTTTAATGGAGTCCTGGAGGCCCCAGGGAGCCCCTGGGAGCTTTTAAGCACTAGGATGGCTGTCGGGAGCACGTGGCATTGGAAATCCATGGTTTTCAGGCATTTAAACTTTTAAACGAGAAGCCTGAATTGAAATTCCTCCTGTCTGGCATCAAACTCCATTAAAAATATTGTGATCAAAACGGAACAGGCTTGCGAGTCCCTGCAAGTCGTGGGTGCAGGATGTAACCTCTGAGTGAAGTGGAGAAATTGTACAGCATTGTTGTGTCTGCCCAGTACTTACTCCTGGGACCATATGGCACCCTCAGCAGGCTTGGGAACTGACCTCTTCCGTGCACAGATGGACCTGCGGGGCCCACGTGCGGGCCCGCCCCAGGCTGGCTCAGGCCAGGTCCAACTCTGCCCCCTGACCTTGTGACTAGGGAGCAGGGGCCTCACCCTTCAGGTCTCCTTATTCTCACATGTGACATGAAGATGCTGGGTTAAGACTTGCACGGGGCCAGTTTTAAAACATGGATGAGCCTGACCGGCATAGCCCAGTAATTGAGCGTCAACCTATGACCCAGGAGGTTGAGATTTGATTTCCTGGTCAGGGCACATGCCCAAGTTGTAGGCTTGATCCCTGGTTGGGGGCATGCAGGAGGCAGCCAATCAATGACTTTCTCTCATCATTGATGTTTCTATCTCTCTCTCCCTCTCCCTTCCTCTCTGAAATAAATAAAAATATATTTTAAAAAAAACAACAACAAACATGGATGAAAACCCCTTGAACCTCTTCTTCCTACAAGTTGGGTTTATGTCCCCTCCCCTGAAATGTGTGGGTGGTGGCTGCTTTAACCAGGACACACAGCAGCATTTCTCTATGCTGTTCCCATCATCCTCTTTCTAAGGAACCTGCTTAGATACTTTTTTTTCTGAAACTCTCCTCCATCCCCCCAAATTTTAACAACAAAGATATACTTTTGACAAAACTAGTCATCTCTCCACCACCTCTATTAGTATCTTGACTGAGATGACAATAACCTAGGTGTTTACCCTTAAAAGAACTTATTAAACCATAAACTTAGCATGTGAAGACTTTGTAATTTTTGAGATATAAATTCAACTCAATAATTACTTTAAAAAATATAGAAAATAACATTTTAAAATTTCTCTTAAAAAGTCCCCATGGCTCTAGCAAGTTTTGCTCAGTGGATAGAGCGTTGGCCTGCAGACTGACGGGTCCTGGATTCCATTCCGGTCAAGGGCACATACCTCGGTTGCAGGCTCCAGCCCCAGCCCTGATGGGGCACATGCGGGAGGCAACCAATCCATGTGTCTCTCTCACATCCATGTTTCTCTCTCTGTGTCTCTCCCCCTCCCTTCCACTCTCTCTAAAAAAAATCAAAGGAAAAATACCCTCGGGATTAGCAAAAACAAACAAACAAACAAATGTCCCCATGCTTCCCTTTATTCACTCCTAGCTGTCAGTTACAGTTTGCATCTACACAAGGGGGTCCTAGTTGCGACCTCTCTGGGGAGGACAGAAAGATACCTCCCCTCTCCCCTCCCCTAGCTCACAGGTCCCTCCTGTGAGACACACCTGACCCTGGTGCTTGATTCAGGGTGCCTTCACGCGCTCTCGAATGTGTGGAAACAGTGCAGCAACTTATATAATCTCAAAGAGCCCAGGAAATCCATCGGTGTGATAGGAAACACACAAGAGACACATCGGTGGGAGCTGGCGATGGTCCAGCCCTATCTTTGATCGTCTGTGCTCAGGTGATTCGCCAGAAGGTCCCGATGCAACAGGAGGTGCGGTCAGCAGCCCTCTGACACCTCCTGTGGCAGCGGTGGTGGTGGTGGCGGTGGTGGTGGTGGGGTCTATGCCTTTATAGACACACTCTGAGCGTTTGGGTTTAATTCAGGTTTTGTACCTATTGGTTGGTCTGCACTCTTGCTTCCATTATTGGCCAGAGCCCCAGACAGTGTCGTGGTCCATGACCTGGGGCAGAGCCATAGCAGAGTCACAAGGAAACATGGCATCCACACAGGTGAGACTGCAGGTGCTCCAAGGACCCAGGGTGTGAGGGGAGCACCTCGCTTTTCCTGTCTCTGCTCCTTCGGTGGAGACCAGGGTCTGGAGCTGTGCCGAGAGGGGCAGCTGACTGTTCCCGAGGCCAGGATGAGGGGGTCCTCGGGGCAGCCACTGAGGGGACCTCGTCTCTCTTGGAACTGCAGCCACTGCCCACCCCCTGATAAGACGGCAGGGGGTTCTGCTAGTCCCAGGCGAGGGTCTCGATGGCGTGGGGCTGTGGTCTCCTGTGAAGACGGACTTACTTCCCCTTGGGGTCCCCCTGGCTCCTGCTCAGCCACATCAGGGTGCACAGCAGGCTCCCAAGCAGGGGCACCTTGATGACGGTCAGGAGCACCACGTGCAGGTTGCAGAGCAAGAACCTGTACGGGGAGCGTGGCCACAGGGGTGAGACTCTTCTGGGGCAGCCCCCATCCCCCTCAAGCACCCCCACCTCCCATGGCTCAGACTGGGGTGACAGGCAAGCCCCTGCCTCTGTCCTGGCCAGGAAGGTCCCTCTGAGGGGCTCAGTCCTGCAGCCCAAGGGCTAAGCTGCGGGGGCCTCCCTGCTGGCTCAGGCTGGGGTCCAGCACCCTTTGTCTGTTTCCCTCCTGCCTTTTGGCTCATCTCCCACAATTCATTGCAGCTCACCCGCAGTCCAGCCAAGCTTTATTCTACTCTTCTCTCCACCCCCACCTCCTTTGGTACATCCTGCCCATCTTTGAAGGTCTGGGCTTTGAAGCAGAGGAAGGTCCCCCTACCCTGTAAGCACAGCTTTCTCTGCTGGGCTCTCCTGGGAGGGTCCTCTCGCAGCTCTGACCCCCCACCTAAGGGCACAGGTGAGGTGCCCTTGATCATGTATCCCTCTTGGTGGACACTTGGCCCAGTGAGATGATTGGGCCCTTGGTTCCTATCCGGGTATAAGAATCTGATCCCCTCGCCCTATGCCTTATCCCCTCGGCTAGGATCCCCGTCCCTGCTGCCCTGTCCCTCAGCCTGCCCTGAGCAGGGTGAGTCATGCTGATGTCACTGACCGTTTCCTGGAAGGAGGGAGGGTGTCACACATCCTAAAAATATCCACTGAGCTGTCTTCACAAGTCCTCTCCCTGCGGCACCCATTGCTCCCCCACCATTTCCTCCTGTGCCTCTCCAGCCTCGATAAAAGCCCTCCACTCCACAGAACGGCCGCTCTCCAGACAGGACAAAGCCGGGTCCTGAAGCAGGCCCCCCAGAGCCTCGCCCCATCAGACTCAGCACTGAGCAAACTGTCCAGCGGGGGTCCGGCCCCCAGGAATAGGACCCTCGAGGAAGGAAGGGGATGGGCTGGAGCAGGAGAGTGAGCCGATGGAGGGTGGTTCTGAGAGGCTGGACCCAGGGCGGGAAGGGAGCCTGACCCTGGATTTCGGGGAGCCCACCAGGCTGTGATGGGATGGATGGGAGCTGGGGGTGTTTGCCCTTTGATGGAAGAACTCATTGACTGCCCTTTGGGAGCCCCTGAAAGGCGTGGACTTCGGGTTGATGCCCTCAGCTTCCCAGCCCTTCCTCTCATCGCCCCAGCATTTGGGGAGAGAAGGGCTGGAGCAATGAAGCATGTATATACCCGTAACTGTGGCAGAATAATGATCCCCAAAGACACCCTAACCCCCAGAACCTCTGCATGCGTTACGTTACATGGCAAAGGGGCATTCAGGCTGCAGGTGGACTTAAATCACTAATCAGCTGACTGAGAGGTGGGGAGATTATCCTGGGTTATCTGGATGGATCCCAAGTAATCACCAGGCTCTTTACAGGTGAGCGATGGGGCCATGAGCCAAGGAATGTGGGTGGTCCCTAAAAGCTGGAAAAGTCAGGGGAATGATCCTTCCCTGGACTCTCCAGAGGAACTCAGCCCTGTCAACACCTTGATGTTAGCGCAATGAGCCTCACTTCAGACTTCTGACCTCCAGAACTACACGACAACAACGATCTTGTTGTTTTAAGCCACCGAGTTAGCATTGATTTGTTACAGCAGCCGCAAGGCACTAATACAGCGTACCTTCCTTCTAGCGCACTTGAGGCTGAACCCCACTACACTTCC